>NW_028318635.1:1527884-1833461 GCF_062004578.1 Staurois parvus
ACAGTCTTTGACAAGTCCTTTATTTAAAGAAGGAAAATAAAAGAATGTCCCCCAAAGTCGATTAAATGTCAATCACGATGCCCGCCACCACCGTTACCCGAAAAAAGGAAAAAAAAGGCTCCACTTCCAACGCTGGCTCCCAGCCGTCTGACAGTTGTAAGGGGAGGGGCCACCCAGTGACATCATGTATGTGGCCCGCCTCCTTGTGACATCATTGTCCCAGCATGCCCCAGTTGATGAAGCCACAAGGGGCGGGGTCACACATGTGATATCCCTGGGTGACCCCGCCCCTTACATATTTAAGAACTCTCAGGCCAGCGGAACAGTCAGACTACCAGGATCCAGCATCGGGAGCGGAGTCTTTTTTTCTTTTTTTAGGTAGTGGCGGCATCGTGATTGACGTTGGATCTACTTCGGGGGACACTGTTTTATTTTTTTTCTTTTAATAAAGAACTTGTCAAAGACTATCTCCTGGCTTTTTTCACACTACACTTTTTTTTGTGACTGAGTAGGGGTACCATGTACCCCATACTTATTCACATGGGGGGGGCGGGTCAGATTCCGATAAGGCCCCCGCCCGCAAACCCCCCACAACCACAGCCCAGGGTTGTGGGGAAGAGGCTTTTGTCCCCATCAACATGGGGACAAAGTGGTTTGGGGAGGGGAGCTCCCCTGCCCCAGAGCACCCACCCATGTTGATGGCATGTGGCCTGGTATAATTCAGGTAGGGGGGGACGCTCGCTTTCCTGACCTGCCGGGCTACATGCTCGGATAAGGGTCTGGTATGGATTTTGGAGGGGACCCCACACCATTTTTTAAAATTTTGGCATGGGACTTCCCCTCAAAATCCGAACCAGACCCGAAGGGCTTGGTATGGATGGGAGCGGGGACCCCACACCATTTTTTTTGTTTTTAAATTGCTGGCAATTTTTTCTTTTATATTCAGCTGTCAGTGGGGAAATCCGCTGACAGCAGCAACATGAACGCATAGTTTTCACTACTAAAAGGCCGCATGACTTGATAAAATAACTCATGCTGTATTTTAGTAGCATTTTTTTAGTGAATTCAAATGTTTTTTTTTTAATGCTATGCGATATCCTACAACATACTCGGATGTGGTAAGATACCATTTAGTGAATTGTGCCCATTCTGTGACTTAGCCCAAGGGGCACTCCCCCTCCTCCTCTTCACTCACACACTATCTTACTCTCTTTTTCTTTGGAATCTCAGCTCTTGGCTTGACAAACCCTTCCCAAAAGGGGCAGAGTGCAAACCAGCAATATCAAATAAATCATTAGTTCAGGCCCTTATCTTGCACCATCATTTGACATTCACAGAAGGCCCAGCCTTGCAGGAGCTTGAACATTTACAAGGCCACATTCTAATGATCATTTAGACAGAAGCCAAAGATGCTGTCAGCATGTCTGTGTGAGGGAAAATACCCAGAGAGAACATACAACTTCATTGCTGTGGTGGGGTTTCAAACCAATGACCCTAGTGCTCTGAGGCAGCAGTGCTAACCACTTAACCACTCTGCTGTCACACACCCAGATTGCAGTTCTGTGGTGTGAATCAAACCTAAGTCTCTGGGCATGGTCAGGGTAACAAGCTAGATATCTCAAATGTGGTACAAATGTTGTGCTATGTTGCCAATTCAGATGTGCGTTGGTTATATGTATCCCAATACAAAGGATTATTACAATACTAATATTGTCCTATTATCCTCCAAAATGTGCTACGTGTACCGAAATCATAGGGGGGAAAAAGAGGGAGAGGGTGACACCACTATTGCAAAGTAAAACAAACAAACATTGACAGGGGCGAACACATTTTGGCGGATAATATTGTGAACATTTGGGATTGCGATACATATACCCAACACGTCTCATTTAGTAATACAGCATAATATTTGTAGTTTGAGTTTTCCAGCAGCGCTGGTTTGGCGTGTGGTGCGTGCGGACAGATGAGGAAATTTTGCTTAAGCTTATTTTTAGATGTTGCTATAAAAGTGCCGTTGGACCACCATTTTGGTAATATCTCTCAAAATTCAAAGTCCATGAGCATGGTAAGTTACACAAGGCACAAACTCAGAAATGGCAAAGTCCCTGGGCATGCTCAATGTAACAAGAAACATGTCTCAAATGGCTAAGTCGCTGGACATGCTCAGTGTAAAAAGATATATGCCAGGCATGCCGAAGTCCTTCTGCATGATCAATGCAAAGGACAGTACCGACAGAAGTATATACAGTATATTGGTGAGAATATATGCTTCCATAAATGTACTAGCATTCATTAAATGTGTCGCCAAGAAAATAAATGTATTAGAAACACTGAAACCCTGCTTAAAAATTATTAATAATGGAAATTACAAGTTATGAGAATATTGTTGTGGAGATTTATCTTTGTGGCAAAATTTCAACAGTTACAATCGGGGAGGTATACGAGGACATATATTTAAGGCACTATAATATATATTATCTAGATCTTCGAAATATGATATATCAAACATTTCTAGCGAAATATATAGAATATGAATAAATGTCATGTAAAACCATTACAGAAAATCGTTATAAAGGATAAGAAACAAAAATAGAATCAATAGAAGTAAGGAAAACAAATTGGAATACATAAAGATATGCCTAGCTAAAAATAGTGCTGTTTTCATCTTCCAGAGGACTCCACACAGAGATTTACTATAAGACACAGTCTAAGAAAAGCGTGAATACTAGATGGTTAAATTTTGTTCTGTGCATGCGCATTTCTATCAGTGCATAGACGTTGCAAAGGCTTCTATTTCTTGACAATCATGAATTCCCTAGAAAAACTGTTTTTTACCCACTGAAATTTTTTTTTTAAGGAGTTTATTCTTTAAAGTTAAGTTCAGATATTTGGGAAACCAAATTTCAATGTGAACATGTTTCTACAGTGATTTTTCGTTCCTTTAGACTTGCTTCTAGGACGTCTGCTTTTTTAGATGGATTCCTTTATTATGTCCGTTAGTAAATTTGCTTTTGCCTCTATTTGTTAGACGCTTTCTTTAGTAAATGTCTTTGCCATCTAAAAGTAGACAGATTCCAATGAAAAATAGACTTTAACCTACGTGCATACGCCTAGACGCCATCTATGCACTTTAGTAAATCAAAGCCTAAGTGACCCCATTCAGAACTTATCAATCTTTGCTACATTTTGCCTCTTATACAGTGGGGATCGAAAGTTTGGGCACCCCAGCTAAAATTTTTTATTAATGTGCATAAAGAATCTTGTTTCCAAAATGCATCAGGCTTGTCTATATGTTCATTTGCAAAGTTCAAACAATGATTTTTGTGGTGAGGATGTAGAAGAGGTTTTCTTCTGATGACTCTTCCATGAAGACCATATTTGTACAAGTATCTCTTTATAGTGGAATAGTGTACTACAACTCCAGTGTCTGCCAGATCGTTCTGGAGGGATCGTGCAGTCAAACGTGGGTTTTGAATTGTTTTTCTCACAATCCTGCCAGCTGTTCTGTCTGATATTTTTCTTGGTCTTCCAGATCTTGCTCTAACTTCCACTGTTCCTGATGACTGCCATTTCTTAATTACATTCCGAACAGAGGATATTGACATCTGAAAACGCTTTGCTATCTTCTTATAGCCTTCTCCAGCTTTGTGAGCGTCAACTATTTTCAGTTTCAGTTTTCTAGACAACTGCTTAGAAGAACCCATGGTGCTGATTGTTGGGGCAAGGTCAGATGAGTCTGGGCATTTAAAACCTTTGAGATTGACATCACCTGGTCTTCCCAGACGATGATTGAGAACAATCCATGACACTGGCAGGTCTCAGCTTGGCAAAGGGGGCAGTGCATGCTATAAATTCTGCAGGGTGCCCAAACTTTTGCAGACGCCATTTTTTTGTTTTCTGTTATTTTGAAAGTGTAACTGATGGAAATAAAATCTAACTTTTGTTGACATATTATAAGAATGTCTAATCTGTAATTTGATGCCTTTTGGAGATTTTTCCATCTTTCCTTGGCTTCTTTATGCACATTAATACAAATGTTTAGCTGGGGTGCCCAAACTTTCGATCCCCACTGTAGGTGCCAAATCTATAGAAGACCTATAGAGAAGGTGCAAGTAAGAAAACGAAAGGGGATAGGTTAATAGGAGGAAAGGTAAAACATGTAGGTCTTCTAACAATAGGCATGTGCAACTTTAGGCTGAATTATTTGGGCTATGATATGAATAGGCTTGGCTTTCAATAAAAGTGTTACCCATGGAAAAATATATTAAAACCTATCTCCAAGTGAACTCAGGCTGTTTTACCTGACAAAAAATGTGTACATCATGTCCTAAAATGTATGTAGTTCTGCAAAACAAGCACAGCCCTGTCTAACAAGGGAAGGGACTTTTACTTTCACTTACTTGTCTCCTTCTCACCTCCAGCTTCTGGCTATACGGTGGAAGGAGAGGCAGCTTGATTGACCCCTTGTGCTGATTTATGAGTTTTTCAGTACAGTATAAGGATGATGCCAAATCAAATTTCAATATGTACACTGTTTGTATTTAAAGATGCATTTAATATTGCAGCCTTTCTTATCCTTTTCAACCCAGAGGAACCATTGAAATTACTTTCCTGTCTCAGGGAACTCCTGCTAAAATTTACTATATCTATAACTCATAATACATTAGTATGATGGTCAGTGCGAAGAATGCTCCTTACCAGGGGCGGACTGACAACTCATGGGGCCCCCAGGCGAGAGGGGATCATGGGGCCCCTGTGTCCTTGCTCAAAAAAGCCTATGAAAAAGGTACCAGGGGCATCTCATGGGGCCCCCTACCGACCTCGGGCTCTCGGGCAGTGCCCGAGTTTCCAAATAGTCAGTCCGCCCCTGCTCCTTACATTTGTGATCATTGGGAAGAATTACCTCTTAAAAGATCAATGGTGTCAGTGATAACTTATCTGAGAGGCAGAAATTGCTCATTGTTCAAGGAACCCCTAGCTTCTGGAGGAATCTTAGGTTTCCATGGAACCCTGGTTGAGAAACTCTATAATAATGAATAGAGAGCTGCAATAATGTGTGTCTTTTCTATATCCTGGTAGTTTGGCTTTAATCTGGAGATTGAGCTATTCAATAAAGAGGTATGCAACTGCAACTAGGAACACTTAATAAAGCATCTATTAGTTTTTCTATTATGACATCTAGTTAAAGTTTGAAGTTCTGCTATTGCCTTATTTATTGTACAAAAAGCTGATGAATTTTTTAACATCTACAAAATCCATGGTTTGCTATCACATCATGCTTTCAAACACGATTGTAAAAAAAAAAAAAAATCAGAGGAATGCTATAATACTACTGTCTTGCCTCTCTGCTTGACTCTAGTAACTTATCTCAGTAAATCCCCAGTAGAATGCATTTTATGTTTTTCAAGTCCTCAGAAGATGAGACAGGAATACTGGAGGAATTACAAGACAGAGGATCTTTATTGCAAAAGTGAACAAGCTGAAAATTACAAGGTAATGGAATCTCAGCAGGAGTCAGGCCTCAAAACCCTGCCATTAGCTAAATCCTACAATGATTGCTGCTGAAATCGCTGGGGCTATGTAAGTGCAATGTTTTACTCTCTGCACTTGATGTCTGCAGCAAACTACTAAGCTGTTGTAATTATATAAAGTGTGATATATATGTGTGAAAACAGCTCATAATGTATTAATAGTAAAGCTTCAGGTCTTATACAAGTGAAATTTTTAACTAACTTGCCATTAATATTTCTCAGTTCTGTAATATGCATTCTTGAGAAAGCTGAAATTCCATACATGGAAAATTCATCATTTACTCTGCAGTATAATCTGAAAGTAAATTTTATGTTTCAGTATGTTATACAGCAAAACCACCTTCAAAATATATCATTTTAAAGATGTTTCACATTCAGTTCTGTTTGTATTATTATTATCAGGCAGGGGTAGCACAGGTAGGGGTAGCATTGGCAACTATCATCTTGGATAAAGTATTAATCTTGGATTAAGTATTGAGCATTGCACTTCGGCTCTGCATTATCTGAATAACTCTTCTATATCCCCTCACAGGTAAATGTCTGCAAGCAATATCCATCTGTACTTATCCATCTGTATTATCTCCCATGCCATGTATGACTGCTAATTGATACTGCAGGGCTATAAGTTAAATTTCTGCGAGCAATATCCAACTGTTCCATCTAACATGCATATAGCAATCTATACTGTTTTCAAAATCCACCTACTGTTAGGTTTATTTTGCTCTTATTGTCTAACCCAAATTTATGAGCTGATCTTAATCTTTTCAACTCTGCCCTCCTGCTCTCTTGTTGTCTCTTGTAGTCCTCCTTTGGTGTGAGAAGTTTGCACTGCTAGCCATGTGTCTCTCCTATGCATTCCTAATTGATTATTTGGCAATACCCCCACCAACTCAGCATAAATTTAGGCCTTCCTTTGGGGAGGCACAGCCAGGGGTAGCATTGACAACTAACATCTTGGATAAAGTATTAATTTTGGATTAAGTACTGTGCATTGCAGTTCATCTCTGTACTTCAGCAAATGCATAAAGCGAGAAGCTACAGCAGAAAACTCCAAATACTAAACAGACTACAGGTGACCTGTTTCCCTATCCAGCTTTTTCATCTTTTACCCAGTCTGCTTCTTATTCTTAATCTCACCACTCTGTAACATGCAGTCCCTACGCCTCCTCACAGTTGTATCCTCTCTCCTCAAACTCTCTCCTTCACCCCTTTTCTCCACCCCACATCTTATATATATCATCCTCACTCCTGTCTTCACCTTATTACTGTACTGATCAACTCCTGCTAATTCTGAACCCAAATACTAATAAAACCTTCAGGACACTGGGACTTGTCCCTCCGTATAAGTCATACACCCATATTACCTCTCTCACCCTTCTGCTTCTTCTAATATCTGGAGACATTTCCCCAAATCCTGGGCCACCATCTTTTTTCCTTTGACCAACACACCTCGCATGCCCGAAGTCCAATCCACACAATCTGGTTACCATTCCACTTTATCTTAGAACTAGCCTCCCTTTTCCTGTGCCCTTTGGAATGCCCACTCTGTCTATAACAAACTCTCCTCTGTCCATTACCTTTTTATCACTTTAACCACTTATACCCCCTTCTTGCCCAGGCCAGTTTTCAGCTTTCAGCGCTGTAGCACTTTCAATGACAATTGCGCAGTCTTGCAACATTGTACCCATAAGAAATGTTTATCATTTTTTTCACACAAATAGAGATTTCTTTTGGTGGTATGTATTCGCCACTGGGTGTTTTATTTTTTGTGCTATAAACAAATTAAAAAAAAAAAAAGTTTTTCTTTGTTTCTGTTTTATAATTTTGCAAACAGGTAATTTTTCTCCTTCATTGATGTGTGTTGATGAGGCTGCACTGATAGGCAGCACTGATGGGCACTGATAGGCGGCACTTATAGGCGGCACTGACGAGGTGGCATGGATAGGCAGCACTGATGGGCACTGATAGGCAGCACTGATAAGTGGCACTGATGAGGTGGCACTGATGATGTTGCACTGATATGCAACAATGATTAGCACTGATATGCGGCACTGATGGGCACTGATGGGTGGCACTGACTGATGGCACTGACTGGTGACACTGCTGGGCACTGATGGGTGGCACTGCTGGGCAGCACTGATAGGTGGCACTGCTGGGCACAGATGGGTGGCACTGATGGGCACAGGTGGGTGGCACTGATGGACACAGGTGAGTGGCATTGCTGGGCACAGCAGGTGGCACTGTTGGGCAGCACTGGTGGGTGGCACTGGTGGGCACCTATCATCAGAACACTGATCATCAGTGACCTGATGATCAGTGCCGATCCATCCTCTGACAATTCCAGTTATCGGCAGTACTTTCCTCACACTGTGACAGCGTGAGGAAAGTGCAGCCGATAACCGGCAACTACATTTACTGGTGATCTGCTGTATCATTGGTCAGTTAAAGTAATGCAGCGCAGTAACATAAACCACTTCTTTAGCCGCTTCTTGACCTTCCTATAGCAGAAATACTATTACAGGGCGGCACAGGTACGCAAAATCACCTATATATACATGTTTCACGCTCCCGTGGTTTTCACACCCCTCCCAGATAACGTCAGATTGCCTGTCAGTACACCAGTAATCACATTTAACCTCTTTATTGCTAGGAACACGCTCATACACAATAAACCTCCATTGCTAGTATAGTGTCGGAACGGAACAATATCTTTGATCAGATCAGCACTATACCAGCGTTCACATTAGTATAGTGTCCTCAAAAATGTAGTGATCAGCCCGGACACCTGCCAGCACCTGCGTTTAGCCCCTACGCTTAACCCCCCTTTCTTGTCCAGCAAGTGCAGTGTCAGTAGGTCACTGTCACTTGATACATTGCAAACAAAACCGCAGTGTTCACAGAATCAGGCCTGATCTCTGCTAGCACTTGCCGGTAAATTTTGATGACTCTCATATGCAGCAGAGTGCCAGTACTAGTGCGGCTCTACCTTTTGGTGAACTGGCAAGCACCAGCGGCCTAGTACATCCTGGTCTTTCACATACCAGCACTGCAGTATTTCCTGGGTCCATAAGTGCAGTACAAGCTGGTGCAGTGGGGAGCACAAGTAGTGTCCCATAGCCACCATAAATTTGTACACAGGCCCATAGAGCCCCTAGCATCCTTCCGGATGTGCTTTCAAACCCCGATTAGCAGCCCACAAATTCTGCAGCACTCGTACTTCCCCCCATTTATTTCCCAACCTGGAATTCAGGTGGAAACAGAAAATTTAACTACTCCCCTTGATTTTTTGGAGCTGTTTTTCATGGAAGATCTGTATGCATTGATTGTGGATCAAAGCAATTTATATGCACAACAATTTATCACCGCCAACCCAAATTCAAACCTTGCCAGACTATTCGCATGGAAACTCATTACGGTTTCCGAATTTAAATTATTTTGGGGCCTAACCCTCAACATGGGCATTACTAAAAAAAATTAATTGCGATTGTATTGGTCCACAGACCCGATTCATCATATGTCCGTGTTCTCTGCTGCCATGGCCAGGCATAGATATGAGAGTATAATGTGCTTTATGCATTTCAACGACAACACACTCTGTCATCCTTGGGGTGACCCTGAATTTGCCTGGCTCCACAAAATTCAGCCCCTCGTAAATCACCTTCACCAAAAATTTGCAGATGTCTATATTCCCCAGCACAAAATCTGCATTGATGAGTTCCTCATTAATTTTTCTGGCCTCCTTGCATTCAAACAATTTCTCCCCAGCAAGTGTGCCAGCAGATATGGGATCAAGATATATAGTCATGTGGAGCCCCCCGGATGCCCACACTACATGGGGAGCAGTGGCTAGATAGACTTGGAACTTGGTGTCATCCTTTTTCCATATGGAGTACCACTTACACATGGACAATTTTTATTCAAGTGTGCCACTATTTAGACATTTGTACAATTTTGGAATTGGCGCATGTGGCACCATGCGACCTAATGTGTGCCCACCATTAGAAGTAGGTGGATTCAGGGTTGTATATTTTAATGCTGGGCATACCACACACTTTTTCTGGCAAAGATTTATTCTCTCCACAGGCTGCATTAAAAAAAAAAAAAAAGAACATAGCATATACTGTATACCCAACAAGGACCAGCGACGTACTAGTACATTACTGGACTTTGAATGGTTATACCAGGATGATATCTACAGCTGCAGGCATCATCCTGGTGTCGTTTTTTTCTGCCAGCGATTGGCTTTCATGTAAAAGCAATCCTAGTGGCTAATTTGCTGCAGGATTGCTTTTACAAGCAGCAGGAGACGATGCCCCCCCCCTCCCCCGCTGCTTTCCACGGCCTTCTCGGGCAGTCCCATGCCATTGGGGGAACCTGAGAATGAAGCCAGTGTTTCTGCCAGCTGACCATAGAGCTGATTGGAAACCAGAATGATGCCAATCATCTCTATAGTCTAAGAAATCAGAAGCTATAAGCATTTCATCACTTCAGTTTCACAGGATATAAACAGCGCCATTTGTAAATTGGGAAAGCATCTGATCACAACGATCTTGGTGAGATTAGATAATGTAAGGGCAGAGGAGATATCTAGAGTCTGATAGATCCCAGATTTCTAAAAAAAAAAGAATATATGACAATGCCCATTAAAGTTATAGGGGATATTTGCATTCCCTGTGATAGCATTAAAAGTGATAAAAAAATAAAAAAAATGAAAGGAACAGTTTAAAAATAATAAAAAAAATCAAAATAACTGAAAAAGAAAATCACCCTCGCTCCCCCCACGCCGGTATGAAAATAGTAGTTGTACCATGCATGTGAGGTATCGACGTGAACATCAGATTAAGGGCAGTAATTTTAGCACTATACCTCCTCTGTATATCTAAAATGGTAGCTTGTGAAGGCTTTTAAAGCGTTGCCTATGGATATTAAAAATGTATGCAGTTTGTCGCCATTGTAAGGGGCATGAGCAGTTTTAAAGCATATCATGTTTGGTATCTATTTACTTGGCATAAAATTATCTTTTGTATATATTCACTAGGGTGTCTGCTTTAAAAAAATATTTAATGTTTGGGGGTTCAAAGTAATTTCCTAGCAAAAAATACTGATTTATTTCATGTGAACAAAAATTGTCAGAAAAGGCTTGGTCTTCAGGTGCTTAGAAGAGTGAATGATGTGCAGCATAAACTTCTAATGCTGGGCATAAAATGCCACCACCCCCCAAAACGACCCCTTTTTAGAAAGTAGACACCCCAAACTATTTGCTGAGAGGTATGTTGAGTCAATAGAAGAATTTATGTTTTTACCAAAGTTTTTGGAAAATTACAAAAAAAATATGTTTTTTTTACACAAAATTGTCACTTAAATGATTTATTGCTCACACATGCCATGGGTATATGTGGAATTACTCCCCAAAATACATTCTGCTACTTGAGTATGAGGGTACTACATGAGAGAGACTTTTTGGCAGTCTAGCCAAGTACCGGACCCCAAAATCCAATAATCACCTTCAGACTTTAAAAGGGCTTTATTTCCTCATTACACTTCATGATTACCTATCACAATTTTGGAGGCCCTGAAATGCCAGGATAGCACCAACCCCCCCCCCCCAAATGACCCCTTTTTGGAAAGTAGACACCCCAAGAAATTTGATAAGAAGCATGATGAGTATTTTGCAGATCTCGTTTGTTGCCACAAGTTTTTGGAAAATGAAGAAAGAAAACAAAAACATATTTTTTCTTTTCTTTTTTCAAAACCTTGTGATAAAAAACGAGATCTGAAAAATACTCACCATGCCTCCTTTTAAATTCCTTGTGGTGTCTACTTTCCAAAAAGTGGTCATTTGGGGGGGGGGGGGGTGGGTGCTATCCTGGTATTTCAGGGCTTCCGAAACTGTGAAAGGTAGTGAGGAAATGAAACGAGGAAGTTATGCACCTTCAGGCTTTCATAGAGGTCATTGGATTTCAGGCTCCTATATGTGGCTAGGCTCCCAAAAAGTCTCACACATATGGTATCCCCATACTTGGTAGAAGTAGTAAAATGTATTTTGGGGTGTAATTCCACATATACCCATGGCTTGTGTGAGAAATATATAATTTAAATGACAACTTTGTGTAAAAAAAAAACGTTTTTGTCATTTTCCAAAAACTTGCGGAAAAAAATAAATCTTCCATGGACTCAATATGCCTCTCAGCAGGTAGCTTAGGGTGTCTACTTTCCGAAAAGGGGTCATTTGGGCGTGTTTGTACTGTCCTGGTATTTTAGCACCTCAAAAAATAGTTTGTAGATGCTATCACTTTCACACAAAGCAATCAATATACACTCATTGGGATTTTTAACCAAAAACATGTAGCAGAATACATTTTGGCCTAAATTTATGATTACATTTGAGTTTTTTTGGATAATTTTTGAGAAAATATAGTTTTTTTTCCAAAATTTCTTTTTTTGTTTATAGCAAAAATAAAAAGCGCACAGGTGATCAAATAACACCAAAAGAAAGCTCTATTTGTGTGAAAAAAAGAACATAAATTTTGTTTGGGTACAGCATTGCATGACCTCACAATTACCAGTTGAAATAGTGCAGTGCCCAATAGCAAAAAAAGGCCTGGTCAGGAAGAGGGGTAAATAAATTTCATTTATGTACCGTGTTGCGTGACCGCGCAATTGTCAGTTAAACTAGTTCAGCGCTGTATAGCAAAAAATGGTGTAAATTGCAGTATCTATACCATAATGTGTAGATGCTATAACTTTCACACAAAGCAATCAATATACACTTATTGGATTTTTTTTTTACCAAAAACATGTAGCAGAATACATTTTGGCCTTTATTTATGACTAACTTTGAGTTTACCATACATTTTGTATAGCCGAAAGTAAACAAATATCATTTTTCTTAAAAATTTTCGGTCTTTTTTTGTTCATAGCACAAAAAATAAAAAGTGCACAGGTGATAAAATACCACTGAAAGAAATCTATATTGGTGTGAAAAAAAGGACATAAATTTTGTTTGGGTACAGCATTGCATGAATTATCAGTTGAAATAGTGCAGCACCGAATAGCAAAAAGAGGCCTGGTCATTAAGGGAGGTAAATCCTCAGGATGGCAAGTGGTTAAGTAAACACACCTCTCTCAACCCCCATTTTTCCTAGACATCAGAGGTTTCTCTTTTCATTCCTACACAGTGCATTAAAACTAGCAATTAACCTGCTGACTATAAAAGTTTCACTCTAGCAACTGCTGCTGCTCACAATAAAGTCCAAGAGCACATAACCTGACTTTATGAAAGTCCACTGATCATGTTTGTCCAGATGATTGTTTTATTTTACTCTGTATTTATTCAAACAGTTGTGCTTATGTTATATACTGAAAACAATAAACTAACATGAATTCAGGTTTAGGTCTCTTGCACCACATGGAAGAGAAATATCACAAGGCCTGAGAAAGAAAACAATTTATTTACACAAGAAAGGTGAAGGCTACAAGAAGATCAGCAAAAGCTTTACTTATCAGTCAGAATACTGTAGCAAAAGTGATCCAAACATTTAACAAAGATGGAACTGCAACCATCTCACAGAGATGTCCAGGCCGTTCATGAAAGTTAACACCTCAACAGGAGCGTCTTCTGATGAGAAGGGTTGAAGAAAATCACCATGCAAGTTCACTGCAGTTAGCTAAACAAGTAGAAAGCCAAACTGGGGTGATTGTTTCCTGTGACACAATACAGCGTACACTGCAGAGGAATGGCATGCACAGGTGTCGTTCACAAAGGAATCCTCTCCTAAAGCCCATGCACAAAAAGCCCACCTAGAATTTGCAGGGCCCATGCTGAAAGAGAAGAGTACTAGGGCACTGTACTCTGGAGTGATGAGACGAAGATAAATGTTTTTGGAACTGATGGCTTCAAAACTGTATGGTGTCTCAAAGGTCAGGAGTACAAAGAAAAATACATGGTGCCTACAATGAAACATGGTGGTGGCAGTGTTTTTCTTTGAGGCTGCATGAGTGCTGCTCGTGTCAGGGAGCTGCATTTCATTGATGGTATCATGAATTCACAGATATTCTGCACTATATTGAAAGAGAAAATGCTACCATCACTCCGTACCCTTGGTCGTTGTGCACTTTTCCAACATGACAATGATCCAAAACACACATCTAAGGTCACTGTTGCAATTCTGAAGAACAGGGTGAAAGTGATTCAGTGACCAAGTATGTCTCCTGATCTAAACACAATCGAACACCTATAGGGAATTCTGAAGAGACAAGTTGAGCATCACTCTCCATCCGGCATCCACACTCTAAAAGAGTTCATTCTCGAAGAATGGAATAAAATAGATGTTGCCATATGTCGCCAACTTCTTCATTCCATGCCTAGAAGACTTGGTGTTGTCCTTACAAATCATAGAGGTCATACAAAAGACTATATGGAATAGTTTGTGCTGTAGGGTGTATTCATATGTGCTTTAACTAATTTGAATACAATTGAAGATTTTATAATCTAAGTTATATTATTATCCTTACTTTGTATATTTTTCTTGTGTTCATTGAGATATTGATTAAAATCTTACTTTTCAGAAAGGGTGTACTCATTTATGCTGATATATATATATATATATATATATATATATATATATATACACAGTGGATATAAAAAGTCTACACACCCCTGTTAAAATGTCAGGTTTCTGTGATGAGACACAGATAAATAATTTCAGAACTTTTTCCACCTTTAATGTGACCTATAAATGGTGAAACTCAATTGAAAAATGAATTTAAATCTTTTAGGGGGGTAAGTAAACATAAAAAACTAAAATAATGTGGTTGCATATGTGTGCACACCCTCTTATAACTGGGGATGTAGCTGTGTTCAGAATTAAGCAATCACATTCAAAATCACGTTAAATTGGAGTCAGTACACCCCTGCCATCATTTAAAGTGCCTCTGATTACCACAAAATAAAGTTCAGCTGTTCTATTAGTTCTTTTCTGACATTTTTTTAGTCGCAACCTACAGCAAAAGCCATGGTCCGCAGACAGCCTCCGAAGCATCAGAGGGATCTCATTGTTAAAAGGTATCATCCGGAGAAGGGTACAAAAGAACTTCCAAGGCATTAGATATACCATGGAACATTAGTATATTGGAAAATTGGGGTGACCCTCAGTTAGTAGGAGATCAAAACCCAGTTGGTAACAAAGTGCCACGTTCCTGTATAAAAATTTTGAAAGGAAGAATATGGAAATGGATTTTCTAGGCACAGAAACTCAGTACACAAAACGATAAAATCAATGTTCCTTTATTAACATCACATCACCTCTAAAATGTATCTTGTATAATATCATTGCACAAGTAGCCCACCGCTAATATCCCGTAACCCACCAACCACATAGAATGATTGCAAAAAATGGTAGCAGTATGGATAGTACCAACAAAATATTCCTTCAAAGAGGTAGGGGATATTCAAGCTGTGCAGGCAGTACCCAACATCTTTCGCGACAACTGTTGCTTCCTCAGGGACTAGCAATGTATCTAAGGAGGATAAATAGACTTAGACAATATAGATATATAAATATAGAAAATTGCAAAACAGCATAATGTACAGAATAATAGTATTCACTTACAAAATTAACCAATGTGCATTGGGCAATGATGAACTCCCCTGGGCAACAGCACGGCAGGTCCCCTCAGGCTACACACAAGGAAAGCAACCCCCCAGAGGTCAGGTATGGGGGTGCAAAAGCCAGGCTTAGGGTGGGTGAAGGACCCACGAGTTTCCTCAAAAACATATTGTTTCCATGTGTTTATTCACAAGGCTACAAGCTAAGAATAAGAAACCAGGAAACCAGAAAACACTCTCCTTGTGTGTGGCCTGAGAGGGACCTGCCGTGCTGTTGCCCAGGGGAGTTCATCATTGCCCAATGCACATTGGTTAATTTCGTAAGTGAATTTGATGAAAAGACAAGTAGAAAACTGGTCTGGGAGGCTGTAAAGAGGCCTACAGCAACATTAAAGGAGCTGCAGGAATGTCTGGCAAGTACTGGCTGTGTGGTACATGTGACAACAATCTCCTGTATCCTTCATATATCTGGGCTATGAGCTAGAGTGGCAAGACGGAAGCCTTTTCTTACAAACAAAAACATCCACGCCTGTCCAAATTTTGCAAAAACACATCTGAAGTCTTCCAAAAGCATGTAGGAAAATGTGTTATGGTCTGATGAAACCAAGGTTGAACTTTTTGGTCATAATTCCAAAAGATATGTTTGGCGCAAAAACAACACTGCACATCACCAAACCCACAGTGAAGCATGGTGGTGGTAGCATCATGTGTTGGGGCTGTTTTTCTTCAGCTGGAACTGAGGCCTTATTCAAGGCAGATGGAATTATGAACAGTTCCAAATAGTCAATATTAGCACAAAACCTTCAGGCTTCTGCTAGAAAGCTGAGGCTATCTGAGAATATCAGGCGAACGATTGTTTTTTTTTGGATGCTGGTCTCCGTATCGAAAGTGAAGAGGCTACTAAAGTTAAAAAAATTCTTGTACGGCAGAATAAAAATTCAGAAGTGATGTAATGTATTGTAATGTATTTGTATTGTATTTTTACTAGATTATTATTAATATTATACAGGATTTATATAGTGCCAACAGTTTGCTCAGTGCTTTGTAATATAATGAGAGACAATACAGCAACAATACAGTTCAATACAAGAGGAAAAGGAGGGCCCTGCTCCTCGGAGCTCGTTTTGCAAACAGCATTTTTTGTTTGATTTTCTGATCGTGTTTACGGGGCTTAACTGATCTATACCTAGCTTATAATTTATATATAGGGATAGGGAGGAGGTGTGTTTAATGTGAGTGATATAATGTGTGGTGGTTTAGATACACACTGCTATTGCACTTCTTTTTTTCCCTAAAGCCATATAGTTGCATACTGCAAACAAAAAGCATCTTAAAGAATAGATGGTCAGTAACAAGTGAATGCTCTGCTTTAAGCACTTCAAACCTAAAAAGACCATATCAACAGAAAATAAAAATTAAGGGAAAAAAAGAAAGAAAATTAAAGCATTCCTTAGAGCCCACAACAACCTTTTTTGCCACACAATTCATACTATTCAATGACAGTAGTTCAGTCCAATGTAGTGTATTGTTCCCCAGCCTTTGATCATCAATTTTCTGGTAAAAAGCACAAAACCTTTACCATTTTCCTACATCCACATTTAGGTTTATGCTTGGTGAAAGCCAAAAATAAAGGCCCTATCAACATAAAATAAAAAACAATATACCCCTCAAAATAAATAAAAACCCTGAATACAACCCCCAAATCCAAAGGTTATTTTCCTAAAGGGGAAGCCTTGCAGCAAAAAGAAAAGTTTGCCATTGACAGGACAGCAGCACTGAACTCAAATCAACCATAAAGACAAGAAGCCGCCAAAAATAAATAAAAAGGCAGCAAGGGGGTTGATTACCCAATGAGCTAGCAACCACTATCAAAGTAAATCTTCCTAACTAACCCTAATCTTTCCTTGCAGTTTGTGAGCTTTCCCTATGCTTTCCCAAAAAACAGCTTTTAATTGACTCAATGACTGCCCTGTTTACTCATTCCTTTTATAGTGAAGGGGTGCTTTTCCAAAAGCCCCTTTATTCACCCTTCTAAGCCTGCTAGCTATAGTTTAAAGGCAATGTTATGTGTTATGGTTTAAAAAAATCTCCTGGAGGGGAACTTGCAAGATTCACCTCAAACCCATGGTAGCAGTGAACCAGAACATCATCCCTAGATATAAACAAAGTACAGTGGTTACAGTAGGCATTGTGCACATTTTTATCAAAAGGTCATTATAGGTATCATATTATGTACCTTGTCTGGCAGAGGAAAAAAAAATGCAATATGCATAAATTATTTCTCTGTTCACAAACACGCATGAATATTTTACAATGCTTTCAAACCTAATAGATGAATGTGTTTTGCAATTCCTTAATGTGATTTATGGACTGAGATACATTGTATACCCTCTGCCATTTGATTACTTGCTAGGGTGCTTAAAATAAAGCATTCATTATTAAGAGAAAATGATTATACTCATTGTAGCAAATTCAGAGTAATTATCTTTTTTTGGCATATGCTAAAGAAACTAAGAGCTTTGATAGTCAAGATTTATTTGTTTAGACATTCATAATTACATCTGAGCTAAATATGGAGATTAATATAGTCTAACTAATTATAAAACTCTCCAGGGGTGCTGCCGATGTTAATGATAGGTATTATAATTCCAAGTAGGCACATACATTGAAAATGGCGTAAAACATTACTTATGACCCATTTACTCTATCCAAACATTTTTCTATAATAAAGACTTAAATGGTTACATCAGTACAGAAAGGCATCACATCCATTATGCTGGTCATACACATACATGCAAATTTCTTCCACTGTCAACCTGCTTTTAATTGCAAAAATGGAAAATTGAAAACTCACCTTTCCATAATTTTACTTTTCTTTTATGGTGCATCTTCATAGCAGCATGCAGTGAGTTGAGGCTACGCCCCCTCAACCTGATAGGACAGGTTAACTATAAAATACTGAAGGATCCAGCCTGTGCCATTCTCTGTAACTACCACCTCAAGTGTGGGTACCTGCATGCTGCCATGAAGGTGCACCAGAAAAGGAAAATTGCTCACCAGATGGGAGGTACAGACACAAAGAAAAAATTTAATGACAAGTATCAGGACAACCTCACACAGCAAATCTTCCAAATTCCACTAAGATCAGCTTATTAACCAGATCTATTTTTTAGTGAGAGATGAAAGTGTTCTGGGAGGACCTGGTCACTGCCTTACAAATTGTTTCTGGAAGTACACAGCAATATATTACCCAGGAGGTAGCCACTGCCCTCATTGAATGTGCCTTTAAGCCCCCTGGAGCTGGAAGTCTTTGCAGGGAGTAAGCCTTCTTGATAGTTTTGGAAAGGAAAGAAGCTATAGTATGAATCCATGCAGCCTGCCCTTTACTGATTCCATGTGGTATCACAAAGAGGTTGTCAGTCTTCCAACATGCAGCAGTAGAGGATAGATAGGCTTTCAGAGTAAGACTTGCGTCCAGCAGATGTGGAGCTCCTGACTCATTGAGGAAAGATGGAAGCACTACTTCCTGATTGAAGTGAAAAGATGCTGCAACTTTTAAAATAAAATGCTCTGAAGGTTTTAGAACCACTCTGCCTGAGAGGAATACTAGATAAGAATGTTTTAAGACTAGTGCATGTACAGTATCTCTGACACCATCTTGACTGAAGTCACTGCAACTAAAAACAAAACTTTTAGTTTCAAGTTCCAAATGAATGCTGACTCAGAATGATGGAAAGGAGCTTTAGAAAGGGCTTTGAGGACCACCACCATTAACCTCCACTTGGAAAAGGTTGGCTTTCTAGGTGGCCTCAACTTGAGACCTGCCTTCATAAACTGGATGACCAGAGGATTGAGGGACCTTTTGACCTCTGTCATTGTTGAGAGAGCTGAAACATGGACTTTTAAGGTATTTGTGCCTAGTCCTTTATCCAGGCCCAACTGAAGAAATTGAAGAATTTGAGGTAATTCTGGAGATAGCAGGTTCCAGGAGTTTTCTTTGGCTCAACAAATTTTGTCCAGACTTTCTGATAAGTGTTATTCATTGTAATATTTCTGGCCTGCAGCAGCATGACTACCATCTCCTCTGTAAAGCACTGGATCAACAGCCTCTGCCTCTCAATTTCCATTCCATTAGATTCAGTCTCTCGGGGTCTGGATGTAGAAATTGTCCCTTAGATCAGGTCTGATGTAACTGGAAGGGCTACTGGTGGTTTCACACTGAGTCATAACAAGAGCTTCCTAGACCAAAATGGAATGACCGCCACCACTATCACTGAGGAATGGTTGAGTCTGGCTAGAGACCTGGTCATTAGTGGGATGAGAGGGAAGATGTATCCAAACTAGAAGATCCACTGGAGGCAAAGGCAATCCACCTCCTCCGCTGATGAATACGGATCCCTTCCCAGGAACCTGGGACATTTTGTGTTCCTCAGAGTTGCTTCTAAATCTACCTTGGGAACTCCCCATTTCCTGGTCATGAGGGAGAAAGCTGTTGGATTGAGGGCCCACTTGTTCTACAAAAACTAATAGTCAGCCAGTTGGTTTTGAACTGCAGGGACATACAGAGCCTGCAAGTCCATCAGGTAAAACTATGCCCTCCTGGAAATTTGGTAAACTTCTGGCATTAGGGTATGACTTCTTGTACCTCCTTGCCTCTGAATAAAGGCTGTTGTTCAGATGCATGAGAACAGTCCTCCCCAACAGCAACATGGTAAATGACAACATGGCCTTGAAGGCTCCCACATGGAAGAAAAATATATTTTAAATATATTTTTAAAATATTCTTCCCAAATATATAGACATACAGTATATTTGAAATACTACAAATTTGGCCAAATTCAATATATATATATATATATATATATATATATATATATATATATATAGTATGTTGAAATGTGTTTTTTATATATTACAAAATATATGAAAAATATTTTTTTTAATATATTTCTTTAATATATTCTTCAGATTTTTTTAACATATAAAAAGTCATTTTAACATATATTTTTATATATATTTGTAAATGCATTCCAAAAATGTAGATTAAATGTATTTTTAAACACATACAGTATATTTGAAAATGTATTTTTAAAAATATTTTCCATATATTTAGTAATATATAAAAAACGCATTTCAACATACAGTGTATATATATATATATATATATATATATATATATATATACTTTTTTTTTTATTTTGATTTTTTTTTAATATGGCCAAAATTGTAGTATTTCAAGTATATGTCAATATATTTGGGAAGAATATTTTTAAAATATATTTAATATATATTTTTCTTCCATGTGGGCTGCTCTGAGTTCCTGCATTTTTGACACCACACCCTGGGCATCAAAGGTCTACCAGCCCTGGGCTGCCTGATCATGAAAATGTGCTCCCCAGCCACTTAGACTGGCATCCGACATGACCACTTCCGCCTCCAGCAGGACAATTGGCCAATGTCTCTTTAGGTTTTCTCCGCAGATCCACCACTGCAGCAAGTCCTTAATTTCCTTGGTGAAGCAAATCCGTTGATGCATGGATACTCCATTCCATTGCCTGAGAAATGAGATTGGAAATACAAGAGTTTGCCATTGAGCTCAATGGACCAATGGAAACATGGATGTGAGAGTACCCAATATGCTCAGACACCTTCTGGCTGGGAGGCAACTCACCTCTGGAGTGGACTTCACCCTCCGTATTACCATTTCAACTTTCTGAGGAAGCTGCACTGTGTTGGCCCTCGTATCTAATAGTGCCCCCAGAAAAACTATCTTCTGTGAGGGGCACAATTGGCTCTTCTTCCAATTGATCAACCAGACAAAGTTTTAGACAGTATGTAGCAGCACTTCCTAATGCTGAAGAAGCTTCTCCCAAGACATCGCCCAGATAGTGGTGAACCCTTTGCCCCTTCTTTCTCAGTAGTGCTAACATGGGCAGCAGTACTTTTGTAAATGTCTTGAGGGAGGTTGACAATCCAAAAAGAAGACTCTGAAACTAAAAGTGATGGTGGTGAACCACAAAATGCAGAAACTTTTGATAGGATGGATGGATGGGGATGTGTACGGGGGCAAGTGTCCATCAAGTTTATAGATATCATCCAGTCACCTGGATTTATTCACAGAAAGACCAACTGTAAACTCTCCATCTTGAATGGCTCTAAGTCTCTCCATTTGTTGAGGATTTTCAGGTGTCCAATACTGTGCGCAGATCCCCTGTTCTCTTCCTTACTAGGAATAGGGGCAAATGCAAAAAAACTCTTCCTTTCTGAGATGTTGGGGCATTCACTATAACTTCTTTCCAGAGAAGGTCTATGATATATTGAATTGTCCATGTAAGATGGAAGCCTGGTTAAGAAGAAGTGGCTGCTTGGAAATTACCCCTTGAAGTTTCAGCAAAATAGTTGCCCAAATGTCCAGGACACTTTTGCTGCTCACTTCCTGCAGTGGTAATTGATTTTTGCAGTTTTATAAGAGACAGTTGGGTACCCCTCCAGTTCTGATTTAGCTTGTAAGACTTTTTCTCTAAACCTTTCTCTATACCTTTCTGGAAGGGTAAGCTTGGTCCCTGAGCCTCTCTGTGACCTCTGCTTCTTATCAAAAAGTATTAAGACAGATTTGCCTTGACCTTTGAAATGGCTGAATCTAGTTTGCTGCCAAATAATTTAACCCCATCATAGGGTAATTTTCCATCAGTTGAATTTTGAGGCTGCGTCAGCCACGCTAGGCTTCAACCAGCAGGCCAGACCTGAGAATAGCATGTACCTAGCAGAGTACCTGATCACATCTACCGATGATACAGCTACAAAGTCACCTGCTGTTATCAAATCCTGTAGAGCTGTAATTATCTTTTCCCTATTGATTTCCTCTTGAAGCACCCATTTGAGAGTGGATGTCCATCCTCAGATATCTTTGCCTACTGTGGCTAAGGCAATGGCCAGTCTACAGGCCCCCACTCAGCTGTATATGGTTGCTTTAGGTCAAGATTTGTTCTGCAGTCTAGGACATCTCTGAGTGTTACTGCGTCTTCCATAGGTAGCATCACCAGCAAGATGCATCAGTGACACATCCAACATAAGGGCAGAGAGGAAAGAGTTGGCCTCCTTTAGAGGGTATAGTTTGGACAGGCTATTGTTCGGGCATGTTTTCTTTTCTGGCTTCTGACATTCCTCTTGAATAAGCTCTTCTAACTCATTGATAAAAGGAAAGGATTCAGGTTCTTTCTTGATGCTTGGAAAGTATTTGCTGACCTTACGAGGGGCCTCCTGGACCCCTTCCCAGCCGATCACCTTCTTCACCTATCTGGCAAATGGTTCAGCCAGGGTGAAATAACAGCCTTTGACCCCGTGCAGATCCTCACTTTCTGAAGAACTACTTAAATCAGCAATAGGTTGCTGACTTCTACTGGAAATGCTGAGAGTTACTCTCTGAAAGAGGGGCCAAGGCTTCCAAGATTTACTCTGAAAGATTCCTTTATGAGCACTGTAACCTCTCTCACATCTACCTCCTTCTTCCTTGTTGCATCTTTGATACAAGTCTGGTATGCAAGCTTGTCTGGCAAGGTTGCAGCGCCACAAACCCAGCAGGCGCTAGGTCCTGGACATCTATGATGACCCCATTAAAGTAAATTGGAGCCAGATATTAAAAAACAGTAATGGCTATTTTGTAAGCTAATAGGCAAGGATTTTCAAACACGGCACTGGTATCTGAGCACTGCTCTGAGGAACATTTACCAAAGCAAAAATCTTTTTTTTTTCATTTTGATTGGAGGGGAGCAGTGATTTTGGGTGAAACAATAAAATACACAACTATTGTAAATCACAAGCCTGGGGGTGCCCTGAACCTGCCTGTGAAATTTTGCATCCTCACCATGTATGCAAACCTACTTAAAGCAGAGCTCCACCCAAAAGGCGAAGTTCCACTTTAAGCCTTTGTCCCCGGCTCCCCATTAAGGATTGGCACCTTTGGGAAGCGGGGGGGAGCGGATATTCAAATTTGACAGGTACCTTCTCCCACTTTGGAAGCCTAAACTTGTCCCCCCCTCCCCATAGTCTTCTGGGACAGGTGACAGGTCCCAGAACACTACAGGGCCATTCACAAAGTGCAGCACTTCTCGCACATGCGCAGTGGGCACCCGGCTGTGAAGCCGCAAGCTGTCACAGCTGGGTGCCCACACTGAGAAGAGAGAAGAAGGCGAAACCAGCGGTGGTGAGGACACCGTTGGACCGAGGGCCAGGTAAGTGTCTGTATTTTAAAAGTCAGGAGCTACAGTTTTTGTAGCTGCTGGCTTTTATTTTTTTTTCAGGTGGAAATACGCTTTAAGCAAAATTGACATTTACATTTACATAGAACTGCTGTTTAAATTGCTCAGTTTGGTGTGTATTGCTAAAGAGGTTTTTTCTTCTTGGGAGAGAGTGCATGCGATCAGCACAGGGATAATCAGCACTGTCCAGACAGAGGGTCAGGACTTTCACATCCTCCTAGAGCAGAAAGAAAACTCTCTGCCAAAATCACAAGACTCCTCAAACTGCTGATGAGAAAAGGTATTTAGCAGTTTATATTTACTAAAATAATTGCACTTCCATGTTGTGTGTACTGTGGGAGACCAGAAATAGTGAATGCAGGGTCCTGGGTTTAGTAACACTGTAAGAGGCCCAAAAATCCAGGGTCACTTTCAGGTCTCCGTTAAAGCAGGATCCAATCTCGTTCCAACTGAAATATTTTGTTTTTTGCAAACAAAGCTATTTAACAGAGCTCATCTTGTTGAAAACTGGATCTTTCCCCACATAAAGTCTAGGAGAGATTCCTCCAATTGTCGTGTAAATAGTATCTATTTCACGAGTACAGAATTGAGAAAAGTAAGGACACCTCTGTGCAGGAACAATGGGTTTCAGTCCTATCTACTGCACCTGAAGCAAATAAATAATATTTACCGGCCTTCCAGGCCCCATAAATGTAAACTGCAGAGACATCTTGCATATAGACCCTGGACTCAATAAATTAGCATTCTGGCCATTCAATAACTATCATTGTTCAGCTCTGGGAAGGATAAACAAACACCTCTCATGAAAAAGAGCTCTGGGAAGCAAATAGATAAATCTTTGAACTATATATATATATATATATATATATATATATATATACCGTATATATATATATATATATATATATATATATACTGTACATTTAAAACTATCCAAATAACTAAATTCTTTTTCTGGACACAACCATTATAAATATCACAGATGTATTTAGAAATATATGATTTTAAAATTATAACACAATGTTGCAAGCTGTCTATAAAAGATTTTTTCCTGACACAAGATTCCATTGTAAGAAAGGAATACTGAATATTAATACCAGCTGTTATGTGTAATCCTATTATATTTAGTGTGTTGAAAGTTATCTTATTACAGAAATAGTGTGTGTGTGATGCCATATATCTAATCAATCAGTAATGAAGTACGTGAATTCTTAGGTTTCCATGGATATATGTATGTCTATACATGTGTATTTTTACATAATTTACCCTCCAAGACATTTATACAGTTGTCGCAAAGTCCAATTTGTTATAGGGAATATTAATCTTTCCCTATAACAAATGAGTTACTTCAGTTTCAAAGAAACTCAAAATAGTCAGGACTTATCTTAGAATGACACTCAGTGGCAAAATGGTGGTAATCCTAAAACAAACAATGGGTGGAGTCTGAGACAAAGTCACCAATCAAAAGAAGGTAACACCTACTGGGCTACCCCCTGGGCCAGTATATTCAAATTTTATGAATGTATTGTTTGCCAATAGATAAAAGGGAAAGTCAGGTAGACAGAGGGATCCCATCCATCTGATTGGAGGACATTCAACGATTGGAGAGGACATACCGAGATCACAGTCATCTGATCACAACATTCCGTCGGAACACTACCTTCCATCTGACCATCCATCTTACTGCATATTTGGCACACAACTCCAGCCTGTCCAGATGCCATTTTGTGAGAGCTCAACTCCACCCATCAATAGTCAACTATATTTTTACTTAAGAATGAATAAATATAGGTGGCGCCAGAACAATAATAGTGATAATTATTACAGTCAAAATTGTATATCAATAATACCAGCTGCAAAATCTACCCTGTAATAAGGTGCATATAAGTACAAAAATACATAGACTGCACTAGTAAAAAAAAATATTAAAATAAATAACCGTGACAAAAATGTATTATAAATCATGTAAAACTCAAGAGAATTGGAGGGTAACTATAATTTCTATTTTGGTAATTCTGCTTGACCAAATTAATAAGCTTTTTGTCATTTTGTGGTAACCTTATTGTGTCCTTACGATAAAATAACCACCCACCTTTATATAGTTTAGTTTTAGTAGTAATATTTTTATTTTGTTCTTGGGCCATATTGACATATGGTTTTGCGTATTTTGATACTTATTCCTTCTGTAGGGGAATAACCACTGGCATTCCAGAAAGCACAGACTGTTTCCTGATAGTTTGATAATAATGGTTATAATGGGGAGAAACTGATTATTGATTTTATTTATCCTTTATATATCTATATAGATAACTAGTGCTAAGGCAAAATTTTGTAAAGTTTATGCAAATGATCTTGGTGTCTATATGCTTCAGAATCGAGCTATTATGTTATGTGTTTGTGACTTTGTGTAAATAAATTATAATTTATTTCATAATCTGTAGTCCATAGTTCCACTGATCTAATTTTGGTTTTTAAAAAGGATTTTGGTTGGCTATAAATTACTCAGAATTATTAAGTCAGTTAAATTATTTTATAAATTATTGCTATATTGCAAGCACCTTGAGCTGACTGAATTAATTGTCCAGGAGTTACCTGGCAGAACATATTATTTTTGGAGACACTGCTGGGATGAATTATTAATAATTCATAATTCATCAAAAGCACAACAAGTGTTCTATTATAACAACATTTAAACAAATAGGCTAGCATTACATATTTCCTCATTACTCTATACTGTATATAATGGTGTTAATATCACTTCATAGTTCACTGGTCAATAATTAGACAGCAACAACTGAACATCTCAATGTATGTGCTGACAACTTTGGAACTCCCTCTTCTTCAGGTGCAGAATTGAACATTCATAAAAAAAATACTACATATACAGTTATGCATCTGCAAAATGTAATATACATAACAAAAGCTGTAACATATCAGATGTATATGTTGTAAAACACTTACAGCATTAAGAAGAGGCATGCTTTATCAGCCAACACCAAATTTTAAAAACAACCCAGTCCATGTATTTCAATGGCGGTCAGACCGCAAAGGAAAGAGGGGCAGAAAAACACCAACAAGTTCATCTCCTGTTGGCCAAACAAAAGACACATGCAGAGGTCCAAAGGTCAGAAGAGGCATGAAAAAATATAAAGAACATTATATTAACTTATGTTTAAAGAAATGGCAGACAAATTGCAAAACTAAACTTAAAACATACAAATGACAAAAAAGCAAGAACAAAAAAAAAATAAATGACCGGAAAGCCAAACATAAAAAAAGGGAATCATATTTAAAAGTGGCCAGTGGAAGTGGCCAGCAGATGATGAGCAATCAATAAGTTCACATCCTGACAAGCAATCCTTCCATCCCACAAAAAAAGGCAATACAGGGACCGCTACACTCTAGTTAATACCTCTCCACCAAACAATCCCTCCATCCTAAAAAAAAGGGTATGCAAAAGCTGGCACCTTCTAGTGGATCCCCCGCTGTACATGCATGAGGAAGACCCGGTAACAATGATGACATCTTTGCACATGTGGGGCAGCGACATGGATCAGCCATCTTGGAACACAATTTGCATTCCAGCCAGCTGGAAATGCAAATCAGGACAGAGGAGGACAAAGCAGGCCATCCAGATCTATGCTGGTGAGCAAAGCCCCCAATCTACCCAAACTTGGCTATATCTGGGGGCTGTCTGTGCCAGGCAGAAAACCCAACCGTCACTGACCATCCCAGGAAAGCAAGAATAGGAAACGAAAAATTTGAAAAAAAAACATATGAATAAACACATGAAAAGAAATAAATAATGCAAGAACTGACCAAAGTTATAAACAATACATATGTATACTGTGCATATATAAATAAATAATTAATCATATACAGGAGAACCTAAACAACGCATTAATGAACCCACTGTTAGTGTGGAATCAGGAATGGCTTAATCAATTTTTTTTATCCCCCCCACACACACACACTTTAGAGGTGCAACATTTCAAAAATGACTGAAAATGAATTAATTAAGGCATGGAACAACTGTGGCCTTCAATTTGAAAATCTACCTCAACTTCATCTAAAAAAGAATTTTAGCCCAATCCCCAACATATGGGTCAGGGCTCACATGGTCTAATGCAATAAAGCATATCTATGGAAAATAGTAGTGGTGGATTTGAGCAACATGCCTGCCTAAAAGAAGGTAAAGATTACCTGTCTTCATCACATATACTGTACATGATCACTCTTCCACCACTCTCTTCCCTACATAGAAACTCCCACATTCACAAAAAAAGAAGATACTGTATATAACACCTTCAGTACAACAGTTCACAAAATGAAGCGGTTTGTATCTCTCACCATTCAGTAGTCTCAAGTGTTTATTAATGTTGTCAAGTTGGCAGTAATTGCAACTACCACAACAGAAAGTACCCTTGAACTTACATAGATCCTCATCCTTTGTCCATGATTAGCATTATGGACTAATTTGTGTCTAATAGAAGGGACTCTACGAAAGGTGATTAAAGGTGTATGAGGCAAATCTGCTTCACTGCTGGTTTCGTGGAGGAAAGTGCCAATGTTTTTGAAAAAATGGCTGTGATCTGTTTGTGGTATCTCATTTAGGACATAATGGTTCTTGTCATCTGTTTTTTGTTTGTTTTTTTTTACAACAATTTGTTCCTGGATTGAATTCAAGCTTTACGACACTCCTGTCCAAACTACCAATCAATCCAAACACGAGCTCATCCCTAATTTACCACTTGCCCTCCAGAGGATTTACCCCTCTTCCTGACCAGGCCTTTTTTTGCTATTGGGCACTGCACTATTTCAACTGGTAATTGTGAGGTCATGCAATGCTGTACCCAAACAAAATTTATGTTCTTTTTTTTCACACAAATAGAGCTTTCTTTTGGTGGTATTTGATCACCTGTGCACTTTTTATTTTTTGCTCTATAAGGAAAAAAAGACCAAAAATTGTGAAATAAACCCAATATTTTTTACTTTCTCCTATAAAAAATATATAGTAAACTCAAAGTTAGCCATACATTTAGGCCACAATGTACGACATTTTTTGCTATACAGCACTACACTAGTTTAACAATTGCTCAGTCATGCAATACTGTACATAATGAATTTTATATCCTTTTTTCACACAAACAGAACTTTCTTTTGGTGGTATTTGATCACCTCTGGGTTAGTTTTTTTTTGCGATATAAACAAAAAAAGACTAAAAATGTATTTTGCTATATGTCTTTGGTTAAAAAATCCTAATAACTGCATATTAATTGGTTTCTGTGAAAGTTGTAGCATCTACAAACTATGGTAGATAATGGAATTTCTTCCATTTTTTTTTAAACTTAAATGATATATTGCTCACACATGCCAATGTGGAATTACACCCCAAAATACATTCAACTACTTCTATCAAGTATGGTGATAC
Organism: Staurois parvus; assembly: GCF_062004578.1. NCBI lineage: Eukaryota > Metazoa > Chordata > Amphibia > Anura > Ranidae > Staurois > Staurois parvus. Next base: position 1,556,712 of record NW_028318635.1, read on the forward strand.
CAAATGTGTGAGACTTTTTGGATCATAGTTCCATACAGGAGCCTGAAATCCAATGACCACTTTGAAAGCCTGAAGGTGCGTAACTTCCTCATTTCAGTTCCTCACTACCTATCACAGTTTTGGAGGCCCTGAAATGCCAGGATAGCACCAACCCCCCCTGAAATTACCCCTTTTTGGAAAGTAGACACCCCAAGAAATTTAATAAGAGGCATGGTGAGTATTTTGCAGATCTCATTTTTTCTCACAAGGTTTTGAAATATTAAAATAGAATAGAAAAAATATGTTTTTGTTTTCTTTCTTCATACTTCAAAAACAAACAAGATCTGAAAAATACTCACCATGCTTTTTATCAAATTTCTTGGGGTGTCTGCTATACAAAAAGGGCTCATTTGGGGGAGTTTGGTGCTATCCTGGTATTTCAGGGCCTCCAAACCTGTGATAGGTAGTCAGGAAGTGTAATGAGGAAATAAAACCCTTTAAAAGCCTGAAGGTGCTTATTGGATTTTAGGGTCCTGTATGCGACCAGACTGCATAAAAGTATCTCACATATGGTATCCCCATACTCGGGAGAAGTTCATAATGTATTTTAGGGAGTAATTCCACATATACCCATAGCATGTGTGAGCAATAAATCATTTAATAGACAATTTTGTGTAAAAAAAAAATATATTTTTGTCATTTTCCAAAAACCTATGGTAAAAAAATAAATTCTTCTATTGACTCAACATGCCTCTCAGCAAATAGTTTGGAGTGTCTACTTAGTCTACTTATCAAAAGGGGTCATTTGGGGGGGGGGGGATTTTATGCCCAGTATTAGAAGTTTATGCCACACATCACTCACTCTTCTAACCACCTGAAGACCAAGCCTGTTTTGACACTTTTTTTTCACATGAAAAAAAAATCTGTATTTTTTGCTAGGAAATTACTTTGAACCCCCAAATATTATATATTTTTTTAAAGCAGACACCCTAGTGAATAAAATATTAGGTGCTGAAATTTTTTATGTCACATAGTACTTGAGCAGCAATTTTTCAAACTCAAATTTTTTGAAAAAAATACACTTTTTTTTACTTTTAATGCACAAAAACACAATATATTGGCCAATTATTTGGTAAAATATAAACGATGATGGCATGCCGAGTAAATAGATAAAGTACCAAGCATGACATGCTTTAAAACTGCGCACGCCCGTGCAATGGCGACAAACAGCATACATTTTTATTATCCATAGCCAATGCTTTAAAAGCCTTTACAAGCTACCATTTTAGATTTATGGAGGAGGTCTAGTACTAGAATTACTGCTCTTGATCTGATGTTTACGGTGATACCTCACATGCATGGTACAACCGCTGTTTACATGCTGTATCCCTTGAGAATTCATATGTTATCGTGACGCAACATGTTGGACTAGAGTGTGGTGACGCAATTACGCATGGACGGCAGCCATCTTTGGACTCCCTATGCAAGCACCCTGACTGTGGGTTATACAGTTCATGCCTGGTTGGTCTATGACCCGATTTTAATGTGTAAGTAGGTCTTTGGCATTTGTGTATGGTATAATAAACTTTACTCTAATACACTATATTGGCTTTGTCTCTGATTCCCTGTTTATGAGCCATTGGGAGAGTGGAGGAGTTTTGTAAAGGTGGTAAGCGTGCACGCTAAATGGTGACAGATGGTCTGATGCACTTGAACGTGTATTTATTTTCACGGTCAAAGATTGATTCATCACAGTTATACATTTGGGACTTTGTGCTATATGATTTATGAATATTGTTCATTTATGATCGCATGTAATTATATTTGGTTAATATTTGTTTCACTTATTTCATCTATCACTTATATTTAGTCACATTCTTGATGGCATGTTTTTGAGCTACACATTAGGTGCACCACTGTACACCTATATATTTATTCATATAACGTTTGTATTCACCCATTTAATATCAAGTCCTTTATTTATATTTTGTATGTCTATTATCACATGGTATTAGCGCTGTACCACCATATATACTTATGTTTACATACTGGCATGAGGTTAACGCACATGCACGCAGGTGCGTGTGTGCGGGGGGAGCGAGGGTGATTTTTTTATTAGTTATTTTGATTTATTAAAATATTTTTACACTTTTTTACATCATCTAATCTCACCAAGATCAGTGTGATCAGATGCTTTCCCAATTTACAAATGGCGCTGTTTATATCCTACGAAACTGCAATGATGAAATGCTTGTAGCTTCCAATTTCTTAAACTATAGAGATGATTGGCACCATTGCAGTCTCCAATAAGCTTTATGGCCAGGTGGCAGAAACACCGGCTGCATTCTCAGGTTCCCCTGATGGCACAGTACTGCCCAAGAAGGCCATGGAAGGCAGTGGGGAAGGGGGGCACCTTCTCCCACTGCTTTTAAAAGCAATCCTGCAGCTAATTAGCCACTAGGATTGCATTGACATGAAAAGCCAATTGCTAGCTGAAACAAATGATACCAGGATGATGCCTGTAGCTGCACACATCATCCTGGTGTAACCACTCAAAGTCCACTGATGTACCAGTACGTCGCTGGTCCTTGTTAATCCTTGTTGGTCCTTGTTATATGCTATGTTCTGTTTTTTTATGCAGCCTGTGGGCTGAATGAAAAATAGAGAAGACATCTCTGGCAGAAAAAGTGTGTGGTATGCCTACCATTAGAGTATACTGCAAAGAAAACAGCAATGGTTAACAATAAAACAGTAACTCAATAAAACAATTTTTTATTGAAATGTATGTCAAAAAATAGTATAATATATATATGCCGAAGCATAGGGGCCATCCACCCACTGGCCACCTCAGGCTCCCATGCTCCGGCATATATGTTCTTTTTTTAACTGCATTTGAAAAATATAATCCAACAGCGCTGCACACACTTATGTATATTCTGAGAGCAAGACCTTGTTGCTGTCAGAATAAACAAATTGGTGCTACAGCTGCATGGCATTCCTCTAAAGAAAACAGCAATGGTTAACAATAAAACAGTAACTATAAAACAGTAACTCAATAAAACAACTTTTTTATTAAAATATGTGCCAAAAATATTCTAAAATATATATGCTAAAGCATATGGCCCATCCACCCACTGGTCACTCCAGGTCCCCATGCTTCGGCATACATGCTCTTTTTTAACTGCGTATGAAACATCTTGTCCAATAGCGCTGCACACAGTTATGTATATTCTGAGAGCAAGTTCCTGTTGCTGTCAGAATAAACAGGTCGGTGCTGCAGCTGAATGGCATTCCTGCAAAGTAAACAGCAATGGTTTACAATAAAACAGTAACAATAAAACAGTAAAATCATAACAGTAGAACGGTAACGCGACAACAGAAAAAAAAGTACAACTATTTTTGCTTTTTAAAATTAAAAAATTTTTTTTTGTACTTGTACTTTTTTATAACTTTAACATAACCAGATTGTAGGGTCTCTCAAAATGCGATAACAAGTTTCCTGACTACCTAACATCTTTTGAGACCCTGTGCAAATATGTGCACTGAACTGTGCAGTGCTGAACCCTATACTAATACTCCACTAGTGTTTGGTAGCAACAGAAGCAGTCCTTGAGGCAGAGACCAGGTTGGCCAGGACAGGAGGGACAAAAAAAGCGAGTGTCACGTCTAATTCCATGTCTGCTACAGACATGACATCTTTTTTGGGGTGTCCTTTGGGTTGGGGTACCAGGAATGCAGCCAGCTAACTGCATCTGGGTTAGGGATTTGGGTCATAGCACCTTCTGGATACAAAAGGGTCGTGATGATCTCTTCGTGGAATTTTAGGAAGGATCCACTATGTCCAGTTGCTTTGTAAAGCACAAAAACATTATATAGAGCCAATTGAAATAAACATACTTTTTTGTACCAGCGTCTGGCTTTTTGGGAAACTGAGTACGGCTTCATCATCTGGTTATTGAAGTCCACCCCTCCCATGTTAAGGTTATACTCGTGGACACAGAGAGGCTTCTCAACAACACCACTTGCCATGGCAATTTGGATGGTCGTGTCTGTTTGAATGGAAGACAGGATGAAAACGTCCCATTTTTCCTTCCACTTCACTGTGAGCAATTCCTCTCAAGCAGACTTTTTCCCCCTTTTTTAGATGGGTTTTTACAAGCCATTGGGGGAAGCCATGGCATTTAGGTCGCATGGTGCCACATGCATCAATTCCAAGATTGTACAAATGTCTAAATAGTGGCACACTTGAATAAAAATTGTCCACGTATAAGTGGTACCCCATATGGAAAAAGGATGACACCAAGTCCCAAACTATCTTGCCACTGCTCCCCATGTTGTCTGGGCATTCAGGGGGCTCCACGTGACTATCTTTTCCCTCATAAATCCGAAACTTATATGTATAGTCTGTTGCCCTCTCGCAGGTCTTATACATCTTGACCCCATATCTGGCACACTTGCTGGGGAGAAATTGTTTGAATGCAAGGCAGACAGAAAAATGAATGAGGGACTCATCAATGCAGATGTTTTGCTGAGGAGTATAGACATCTGCAAATTTTTGGTTAAGGTAATTTACGAGGGGCCGAATTTTGTGGAGCTGGTCAAATTCAGGGTCACCCCGAGGATGACAGAGTGTGTTGTCATTGAAATGCATAAAACACATTATACTCTCATATCTATGCCTGGCCATGGCAGCAGAGAACACGGGTATATGATGAATTGGTTCTGTGGACCAATACAACCTCAATCCTTTTTTTTTTTTAGTAATGCCCACGTTGAGGGTTAAGCCCAAAAAAACTTTACATTCTGTTTCCATGCAAATAATCTGGCAAGGTTTGAATTTGGGCTGGCGGCGATAAACTGTTGTGCATATAAATTGCTTTGATCCACAATCAATGCATATAGATCTTTTGTGAAAAACAGCTCCAAACAATCAAGGGGAGTAGTTAAATTTGCTGTTTCCACCTGAATTCCAGGTTGGGAAATGAATGGGGGGAAGTACGGGTCCTGCAGAATTTGTGGGCTCCCAACTGGGATTTGCAAGCACATCCAGAAGGACACTAGCGGCTATGTTCGGATTCTGGGTGGCTGTGGGACACTACTTGTGCTAGCCACCACACCAGCTTGTACTGCACTTATAGCACTCACCACATCACCAAGGGATACTGCATTGCTGGTATGTGAAAGACCAGGATGTACTAGGCCGCTGGTGCTTGCCAGTTCACCAAAAGGTAGAATGGCACTAGTACTGGCACTCTGCTGCATATGAGAATCATCATACCATTGTAACATTTCAACAACCTGGGAACGGACTCGAGTATGCCTGACCTTAGCAGGGACCTCTTCTCCATCCCCTCTGCTATCTGTCAGGGTGCCACTGCTCTCTACAGGTCCGGATTCTGAGGAAGATTCTGTCAATGAGACTTTCCCTTTGCTCTCACCTGGCATGCTCAGAATCCTGTAGGCCTCTTCACTAGAGTATCGTTCCTTGGGCATTTTGGCCACTACATTTATAGGTACCTAGTGCGACTCACAGGAAAAAGAGCGTCTGGCTTTCAGGGACTGCTTGACCCGCTACAAAAACAATTACCTGCAAGTGCTAACAGGCCTGATTCTGTGAACACTGCGAACACTACAGTTTTGTGTGCAATATATAATGCTAACTAACGCTATCTGGGAGGGACGCTAACTAATGCTAATGCTATCTGAAGTTGACAGATCATCAAAGAAATTTTAATACTATGCAAAGATAACCCAAGTAAATACAAAATGCAGTTTTTAAATGATGATTTCATTTATTATATTTCATATCAGGAACTGATGGCTGGAGAGTCTCCTTCAGGATTTTCTGGTAGAGCGCTGAAGTCATGGTTCCATCAACTGCAAGTCATCCAGGTCCTGAAGCTGCAAAGCAACCCCAGACCATCACACTGCCATGTTTGACTGTTGATATGATGTTCTTTTAATCAAATGCTGTGTTAGTTTTATGCCAGATGTAACAGAATACATAGCTTTCAAAAAGTTCTACTTTTGTCTCATCAGTCCACAAAATATTTGCCCAAAAGTCTTGGGGAAAATCATGATTTATTTTTGCAAATGCCCAGTCTCATTCTTATTGTTGAATCATGAACACTGACCTTAACAGAGGCAAGTGAAGTCTGCAGTTCTTTAGATGTTTTTCTGGGTTCTTTTATGACCTCCTGGATGAGTTGTCATCATACTTTTGGAGTCATTTTGGAAGGCTGGCCACTCCTAGGAAAGTTCATCACTGTTCTACATTTTCTCCATTTGTAGATAAGGGCTCTCACTGTGGTTCGCTGGAGTTCCAAAGCCTTAGAAATAGCTTTGAAAGGCTTTCCAGACTGACATGTGTCATTTACTTTGTTTCTCATCTGTTCTTGAATTTCTTTAAATTGCAGCATGTGTTGCTTTTTTAGATCTTTTTAGCGTGTTTCACTTTGTCAGACAGTTTTTTTAAAGGAATTCTGGCAGTAATCAGGCCTGAATGTGGCAAGTACAGTTTAACTCCGCTTAATCACAGTTCATTCATGATTTAGCAAAGAAGTGGGGGCAATTACTTATTCACATAGAGCCAGGCAGATTTGGATAGCTTTTTTCCCTTTAATAATGATTCATCATTTAAAAACTGCATTTTATAGTTACTCGGGTTATCTGAGTAATATTAAAATGTGTTTGATGATCTGGATCATTTAAGTGTGATAAATATGCAAAAAAAAAATAAAAAATCAGGAAGGGGGCAAATACTTTTTCACAGCACTGTATTTATGTTCCCTCTGGCCAACTACCAGAAGTTTTATTGCCAGTGGATCATACTGGTGGAGGACATACATTTTCGGGGGATGACCTGCAAGTTTTTCTTCCACCCATGCTTCAGCATTGGGAGGATGTGTATAGTATTCACTGTCCAGCTAGGTCTATGGCCTAGGAAGGCCCAGTACATACATGTGAGGGCTGTGCTTACCTGGAAAGACCGGCCTGTCAAGAGATGATTCTGTTGCTGGAGGGTCCTTGGAACAAAGATCCTTGTAGAGGAAAAGAGTCTGGAAGGAGTGATGTGATACCTTGATATGGAGCTCCAGAGGTTACTCTGCTCCAGAAAGATCTTAAGGACAAGGAACCTCAAAGAGAGGATCATGATAGCCATTAGGGTACAGAATGCACAACCTAGTGTAAGCAATACAGTATGTAGCCATGAGCTGACAATTGGCCCCTTTAAGAGAAGAGACTTCTGATACTGTTATTGTAAGACCTACAGGTCCTGGCATGTGTATTTGCTACATCTTTATGGATGTTATATATTTTTTACTGATTGGGCAGCATCAGCTCATGGAGAAGAAGATGCTGCTGAGAGGGATTGTTGGAGATGTAGTCCCACTGCTGGTGATGGTATTACCCTGGTGCTAGAAAAGACTACAATTCTCAAGAGGCCATAGTATGAAGTGAGGAGTGTAGAGGAGAACGTTCTTGGTAGCAGCATCACCAGTAGAGAGAGAGGTCCTTGCCACATCTATCACCAATCTACTCCAGCTCATATCGGAGGAAGGAAGTGGTATTTCTACACCACCAACATTCAGGTTTCCCAAAATCAAGATCATCCATCCATGAGGGGCCTCTCCACCAGTGGCAGTCAAGACTGAGACTGAGACGCAGGACTGGTGAGAGGTTCTTAACCCAATGCCCCCACACTGTTAAAACTGGCCATACCTTGTACAAATTTCTTGTTCAATTTCCTTTAGATTTACTGTCAACTATGTGGTGCAATGACTTGTTGATTGCATACAAATTGAAAGTGTTTAGGTTTGGCCTCGTATTTTATGGTTTTGGTAAATCTTAAGGAAAATTGTTCATGAAAATTGTATAATGTATTTCCAACACAGGTAACATACCATAGACTGTTATCTTAACATTAGCTGAAGATTGTCCCAGTACTCCACAACTGACTTTACTTAGGATTCTTTCTCACCTATTGTTGCTGTTCATCTTCTTTAAACCAACACTAGAAATCACACCTGTGATAACTTTTACTTACTTTTGTAACTTCAAGCTTCACCAGTAGTGTACCACCATTACAAGGCCCCAACAATAGCCAGCAGAAGAAACAATTTAGAGACTTCCCATATTATCTACCTCAATTTTGTACAACTTTCAATATCTACAAACTATTTTGGGCAATTTAGTCTAAAGAAGTCCTGCAGGCAGACCTAGCATGGTCACCCCAGAGCACTAATGGGCATTACAGCTCTTGGGGTTTAGACATCCACTGTTTAAGCTGCTATTTTTGTACCTTTGGTGATACTGTTACTGTGTAAGCTGACTTGGGTAGATAATGAGGAAGCAGGCCCTATTATCATCTCTTGTTGTTACACATGTGTGATATTGTATAAACCTACCCTGTATAGTAAACAGTATTACAGTATCTTACTCACTGTCCTGTCTTATCATCTGTTAGTTGTTTGCTAATTATTATTATACAGTATTTATATATGGTCAATATATGGTCTAGATATGATATGTTTTTCATCCATTAACATCCATTTTTGTCCGTTTACATCTGTTTACATCCGTTCAATTTTTTTTCTTTACCTTAAAACAAAGGGTCCTTTCACACGGGCATTCCATTTTTTTCATCAGTTCAGTCATATTTTGCCCAAGAAAAAACGGATCAATTCACATCAGTTTTTCATCAGTTTACATCCATTTTTCATCAGTTTACATTAGTTTTTCATCAGTCTACATCCGTTTTTTTACATCCTTTACCAATGCAAAAATGGACTGTATGTCTGTTTACATTCGTTTTTTTGCCTGTTTACATCTGCTTTTCATTCCTTATGTTTTGGGTTTTTTTACAGAAGAAAAATTGTGTTTTCTTCCGTTCAAAAAAGGATTGATCAAAAACGGAAGAAAAATTGTGTTTTCTTCTGTTCAGAGGATTTTACCCCTCTTCCTGACCAGGCCATTTTTTGTGTTAAGGCACTGCGTTACTTTAACTGACAATTGTGCACTCATGCAACACTGCACGCAAATGAAATGTATGGCCTTTTTTCCCACAAAGAGTGCTTTCTTTCGGTGGTGTTTGACCACTTGTGTGTTTTTTATTTTTTGCACTATAAACAAAAAAAACCCGACAATTTTGAAAAAAAAAACAATATTTTGGACTTTTTGCTATTAAACATGTACAATAAAAAAATGTTAAAAATCTAATTTTCTCCTAAATTTAGGCCAAAATGTATTCTGCTACATGTCTTTGCCAGAAAAAAAATCCCAGTATATGTAAATTAATTGGTTTACGTGAAAGTTATAGCATTTACAAATGGCGGTATACATAGTGGAATTTTTTTACATACAGTTCTCTCCCCCGTTGGTAATACTCGGCAATCTCCGGGTGTAGGCGAGTAATCACTGGCCAAAGATCTGGTGATTGACGCGAATGGTGGCGCTGGCAGGGCGTGTGCGAGCCACGCATTTGCCCCCTACCCGGAACTGCAAAATCATGTATATGCACCTGATTTTGCGCACCTGTATCGCCCTGTAACAGTATTTCTGATATAGGGTGGACGGGAAGCCGTTATTGGATGTGAACATTAACGAATGTAAACAGATGATCAGCTATTTACATCCGCAAGTCCATAGAAATACATGGGTGTCAATTTTTCATCCTTAAATAGACAGATGAAAAACAGATATACAGAACGCCCATGTGAAAGGGGCCTATCAACATATATTGATAAATATTAATATTAAGTGTAAATATTAAGGATCTTGTGCCCCTAAGCCATTGGCTCCACAACTAAATGACTAATAATAAGCACTATTGGTGTAAAGGCAGAATCAGATGTAATCCTGACTGGTAGAACCAAACAGAATGGCACTAATAGTAACAATGTTGTCCAAGATAAAATGGATTTTATTATCCACTTAAAAGTTAATAAAAACATAAACTGAAATTCTGTATCCAATGCGGATCAAAGACAAAGTAAATAGTATAGCCCATATGTCATGTTGTTGGCAATAAAATTGGCTTACTGCTGGAGATACAGAGTGTGCCGTACCAGGGAACAGGATGTGATGATGGAGAAACACTGTGGACCACTATACATGGTGTGTGGGTTGCCAGCTGTGAGATAGTGGTGACATTCACTGTGACAGGATGTAGCCTCTGAGTGTCCCCAGAACTTGTGCACTGGAAATGATGTCGGCATGCACCAGAAGTGATGTTAATGGAGTGCAGAAGCCGGCAGAGGATCACTGACCATCAGACAGAAGAGCCAGGATGCATGGGGCTGGACACAACAAGTCCTGGTTGCTATGATGATGCGTTTCGCACAGAATCTTGATTTGTCAAAGTCATTAAGCAACCATGAAGGACTGGAGTTTTAAAGGAAACAATGGGGCAGTACTGTGAAGGTGCGCAAGTTAACAATTAAAGGGGCATGCCCTCAATATAGAGCAAGCCAATTTATAAGCCAATTTTATAAACCACCACCAGTATACATGGATATCATAAATTTTCAATTGTTAATAATAAATATTACTATCACAGCAAAATGTTAAATAACAAGACGTATATGTATAAAAAATAAGAAAAAATAAAATATAAAACAAAACAAAATATGTGTCATGGCCACCTCATGAGCGTGATATACAAAAAACTGAACTCTATTAGCAAACTGGCAGAGAGCATATGAGGATTATTAAAACATGCATAATATAGATCATGCCCAATAAAATAATTACATATACTATCAAATTGTACATAATAAAGCACATATAGTGAATTATATATTACAATGTACTTCAGGGTTCTCGTTCAACCCATCTGATGTCATTGTGCCTAATTTAAATATCCAGTAGGTTTCCCTTCTGCAAAGAAGGGAAAATCTTTCATTCAAAATTAGGGCTCTAACATCAATGCATTCTATTGCTAAAACTTTAATTTTCTTAAAGTTTTTGTTGTGATGGTGAAGGAAGTGGCAAGGGACACTATGTTGGTCGTCACCCTCTGTATTGAGTCGATGGTGTTCCCTGATCCGTTTGCATAGTGTATGTTTAGTATGACCTACATATAACATATTACACGGACAGTAAAGGATATAAATAACATATTCCAAGAAACAAGAAATAAATTGTTTAATCTGTTCCTGACCACCCTATAGCAGAAATACTGGTACAGGGAGGCGTATATAGCACGAGCGCACAAAATCACGTGTGCGCCCTACCCGCACCTCCATTTGCAGCCACGGCTGTCAATTACCAGGTCCCAAATGGTGATTGCTTGCCAGCGCCTGGTGATTACCAAGGATCTCCGACGGGGAGGAGAACTGTTTTTTTTACTAACAGTTCTCCTCCCTGTCAGCTCTGGCACACTACTTTGAATGGCTGTGCAAAGCACAGCCTTCCAGAGCGGTGTGCTTACAGTGAAGCACACAGACACCATTCCCAAGTAAAACACTCCCTGCACACAGTTAACCCTTTGACCGCCCCTCATGTAAACTCCTTCCTGCCCAGTGTCATTAGTACAGTGTCAGTGCTTTTTTATCGCCAAGTCGCTGATCGCCGCCATTACTAGTAAAAATTAAGAAAAATAAATCCCAGTATATATACCGCCATTTGTAAATGCTATAACTTTCACGTAAACTAATTAATTTACACGTATTGGGATTTTTTGTTTAGCAAAGACATGCAACAGAATACAATTTGCCCTAAATTTATGACAACATTTTATTTTTTTATTTTTTTTTACTGGACATGTTTAATAGCAAAGTCAAAAATATAGTTTTTTTTCTCAAAATTGTCGGGGTTTTTTTATAGCACAAATAATTAAAAATGCACAGGCAATCAAATACCATTGAAAGAAAGCTTAATTTGTGGGAAAAAAAGGATGTAAATTTCATTTGGGTGCAGCATTGCATGACCGCGCAATTGTCAGTTAAAGTAACGTAGCACCGTAACACAAAACAATGGCCTGATCAAGAAGGGCAGTAAATCCTCTGGAGGGCAAGTGGTTAATAACAAATTAATTCCCTTTGCTGTCTAAAAAACTGGAACATCCATGATGGATGGACTGACATGTTAGTCATCCCCTCTTTCGGCATGGAAAGATGTCTGTTCTATTATCAAAATAGTATCGAATTTCTGAGGACAAACCTGATTTTTAATGGGATGACAGCTTGCTTGGAGCTAGAATGTTTTTTAAGGATTGAGCCCATTTAAAAGTGACTGTAGGGTCTGTTGGTAATAATGGACCCAATTTTGGATCTAGTTTTAAGATATTCCAATGTTTGTGACTAATCCCTGTAATGGCTCTAAATTTATAATTAAGCCAGTGATTAATCTAATTGAATTTGAGTTACTGGTAGAAGTAACTTTCTAGAAAGGAATAGATAGACGTTTGCTGATGGCTTCAGAGATTAAGCTTGCCGGGTAACCCTTCTTGATAAATTTTTTAGTAAGAATTTCACCCTGTTTTAGATAGTCTTATGTTTTTGAGCAATTGCGTCTTAAACTGTGAAACTGGCCGCCAGGAATATTATCCTGCCACACCGGATTATGAGAGTTGTTATAATGCAATGGTTGCTAGTGACAATATTAAGACTATCATGCATTAGTTCTAAATCCATAAAACAAGTTTTTTTCTGAATCAATGACAGAGGTGAACCTAAAGAGATGTCAGTGCAATGTGAAGCAAAGGAGGAGAAGTTGTCTGGGAAGCCACTCCAAATGATGAGAATCATCAATCATCAATATACCTGCCATAGAAGATGAGATGTTTGGCAATTCATCTTCAGTCATTGTTATTCCAGACGTACTTCTCCCAATGCTCCATGATGATGTTAGCATATACGGGGGCAAAATTTGGCCCCATGGCTGTTCCGTGGGTCTACAAGTAAAAATTACCAGTGAACAAGAAGTAATTATGTTCCAGACAAAATCTTGTACTATCAACCAAAAACTGGGCATGTTTGGAGCACATAAGCGGATCTTTAGATAAAAAGGAACATAGTGCCATCAGTCCTACCTGATGAGGTATTAAAGTGTATAAGGACACCACATCGAGTGAGGCCCAATAATAACTCTTATCCAATGAATATGGTTTCAGTAACTCAGTGACATGTCCTGTATCATGGATGTGTGAAGGTAGAGATGACACAATAGGCTGAAGGAAATGGTCTATGTACTGAGATATGTCACTAAGAAAGCTGTTAGTGCTTGCCACAATAGGCCGACCTGGGGGGGTTATCTAAAAATTTGTGAACCTTGGGGAGATGATAAAAATAAGAGGTGCTGCACTCAGGGAGTAATAGAAAAAGTCTTTCTCTTTTGTCTAGCACACCATCTTCAAAGGCATTCACAACTAGATGTTTTAAGGCTTGTTGATAAAGAGGAAGTGGGTCACCTGCTATATACAGTATGCTTTATTGTTTTCAAGCAGACAGTAAGCCTCATTAAGGTAATCAGTTCTGTTTTGCACAGCTAAACTACCTCCCTTATCTGCTTGTTTGATTATGATGGATCTATTGGCTTCCAGATCTTTGAGAGCACTATATTCACCAAAGGAAAGGTTATAAGAGTGTTGTGTGTGTTGAGATTTGCACAATGTTAAAAAGTCCTTATAGGCTAATTGGAAGGCCTATATGTAGGGACCCTTAGATTGCACTGGGTAGAAAGTGCATTTGGGTTTGAAACCTGAATGTCTGATGTCTGTGTCTAAAAAGAGTTCTAAGGATTGAGTATCAGTAGAGCCTTCTGACCATAGCTCGCCTAGTATATCTAAAAGGATCTAAAAGGATGTCCCTACAGGAACTCTGTGTATCTATATTAGGATTGGGCTATTAGGAAGCTGAATCTCATCCATATCATTAGTGGCAAAATGTCGTTTAACTGTAAGGGACCGAATGAATGTAAGTAGGTCCTTGTACAGATTAAATTTATTCGGGCCTATAGTTGGAGCAAAACCTAGGCCTATTCTCAATAGAGTGTTTTCTACATCAGTGAGTGTATGTGAGGATGAATTATATATTTTGATAGTACTCTCAAACTGTGCAGACTTTTCATATGTCAAAAAAACAAGAAAGGCAATCTCCCACATCCCCCACATCCCCAACCCACGGCAGGCAACTCTTACCTGCGTTATAACAGCTGTCATCATCCGCTGTGGTGGGATAATATTCCTGGCAGTCAGGGAGAAAATTCTTTCTAAAAAATTTATTGAGAAGGGTTACCCAGTGAGCTTAGTCTCTGAAGCTATCACCAAACATCTATCTATTCCTCCCAAAAAGAACAGGCCTTATACCAGTAACTCAAATTCAATTAGATTCATCACTAACTTTAATTATAAATCTAGAGCAATTAAGGGATTATTCACAAACATTGGAATATCTTAAAACTAGATCCAAAATTGAGCCCATTATTACCAAGGGACCCAAAGTCACTTTTAAATGGGCTCAAACCTTAAAAAACATTCTAGCCTAAAGCAAGCTGTCATCCCATTAAAAACCAGGTTTGTCCTCAGATATTCTATCAGTTTTTGATAATAGAACAGGCATCTTTCAATGCCAAAAGAGAGGATGTCTAACATGTCTGTCCATACATCATGGATGTTCCAGTTTTTTAGACAGCAAAGGGAATTAATTTGTTATTAAACAATTTATTACTTGTTCCTCAGAATATGTTATTTATGTCCTTCGCTGTCCTTGTAATATGTTATATGTTGGTCGTACTAAACATACCCTACGCAAAAGGATCGGCGAACACCGTCGACTCATTACAGAGAGTGATGACCAACATAGCGTCCCTCATCACTTCCTTCACCATCACAACAAAGACTTTAAGAAAATTAAAGTTTTAGCGATAGAATGCATTGATGATAGAGCCCTAACTTTGAATTAAAGATTTTCCATTCTTTACAGAAGGGAAACCTTCTGGATATTTAAATTAGGCATAATGACACCAGATGGGTTGAACGAGGACCCTGAATACAAACCGTTCACAATATTTGCAATAATAATTATGATTTCTAATAAATGTCCATAATACATACTGTCATGCCAGGCAGGAATATTCAGAGATTACAATATATTAGCACTTAAGAGCAGGGATTGTTTTAGTTAATTTTCAGAGCATTTGAAAATGAGACTCAACCAACTTCAAATATTTTTTAATAAACTAAAAAAAAGATTATGCAAACAAAATATTTAAAGAAAATGGATATTACAAAACATGCAAGAATATCAAAAAGAAAAAAAATGCAAATAAGGCTAAGTTCATGTGCTTTACATGAATATGAGCACAACAACTCTTTCATTTGAAGAAGTCCCTGATCCCTGCCACAAATAATATCACCCAGAAACACATTGCATTTACCAATCAAATCAAAGCCTTGCAATTGCAAAAGAGCAGTATATTTTGCCTGCAGTTCAGGTAATACATTCATTTAGCACATTCTCCCCAAGCCACATATGAGTAAACCTAGCCAAAGAAAGAAAAATGTACTGAATAAAGGTCCTTGGTACTTTGGTTTGTGGTAGAGAGCCAAGATTCAGAGTCTTTGGGCTCTCAATAATTAGGACTCTTGGCAGATGTTTTTGGTTCAATGGAAAATGAGAGCCCCATACTGTTGATGCAGTTCCTCTTTTCAAGGTGTTCAGAAATAACTTGACTAATAAAGGGGTCTGAAGAGTTGTCAGGGGAATGTCAAAAACATGTTTCAATCATGCAATTGCCACTCTCTGTTTTCTAAATGCATTAAAGGATGAGTTCACTTTATAAAAAAAAAAAACCTTTTTTACAGGTAATAAATCGTGCTTCACATGATTCGTGTGATTTGCACAAAAATCAAACCGTATTCCTGTGCAAATCACATACGATTTCTTTGCAGTGCAATTTGAGCCATACATTCTATATGGCTCAAATTGCACCTCATTCGCACCAAAATCAGGCAGGACACTTTTTTTGTATGCACCAGAATTGGATCTCATGGGGTTCACACCTATGAGATCTGATTTTGCAAATAGCACCACGTTTTGCGAAACGATTTTGGGGTGTCGGTACCTTAACATACACATCTGCAGCAGTTTTCATGGGGTGCAATTTTGATGCGGTGTGGGAATCGCACAGAAATCTGTGTGAATTCCACACCTCATCAGTGTGAACCAGCATTAAATCAATAGATTTCTTTCAGAAAAAATGGCTGCTTACAAAAAAAAAAAAATATCCTGATCATCTTCAGTGATCTATACTATAGTAACACTGTATTGCTCTGCTCACAGAATGTAAAAAAATCTTAAAGCAGTATACATTTGGTCTAATTTTATAAAGAAAGATTATTTATTTGCAAAGTTTAATAACAGAAACGAAGAAACAGTTTCACTATTTTTTAGTTTATCTAGCAAAAAACAACAAACCCAGTCGTGATTAAATACCACCAAAAGAAAGCTGTATATGTGTGAAAAAATAAGAATTTTATTTGGGTACAGTGTTGCATGACCGTGCAATTGTCATTCAAAATGTGACAGCGCTGAAAGCTAGAACTTGGCCTGTTCAGGAAGGGGGTGAAAGTGAATGGTATTTAAGTGGTTAATTGCAGTTTCTGCAGTGAAAAGGAAGTTATTTTAACCCCTTGGCACCGAGCGTGTGCAAATTAGCGGCCCCACTGAACTGGACTTTTTTCTATGGGGCCGTTAATTTGCGTACCTGTCTTAGTGCTGGTAGCTTGCCGCATGGGGTGTCAGTGAGAGCCCCTTGTCCCGATCGTTAAAACTCACAATTCCAGGTCACATGATCACTGTGAAAGCCTCTGATTGGATATCACAGTGATCAGTCACTGTGAATCCCGTCCTCCTTGTTTTCTCTTTCTGAATGAAGAAGAGAGATACATTGTATCTCTCTCTGTCCTTTCAGAGATAAAAAAAAGGGTTTGTAAAAAATAAAATAAATAAAAACAAGAATTAAAAAATTAAATTAAAAAAATAAATAAAAATAACTAGGTCAGGGTTTTATCTAGGTCAGTGCCAGGGTTAGTGTTTAGGGCAAGGTCAGGGTAAAAAGGTCAAGGTCAGGGTCAAGGGTCAGTATGGCCTGATCAGGGTCAGCCAATTGGCTGCAAGCACTGATTGAATGAAAATATACCAACAGTCCTGTTCAATGAATGGGAGTGGCCATAGATGGATCAAAATTTGCTGAACTAGCCAAATTTTGATCCATCTATGGCCAGCTTAAGACTTGCGTACAGGTAAACAGACCTAAATAAGGGAGAAAAAATACTACAGTAAATATTATGTGACTACCACTTCTGCTTTCTCCTATGTTTTTCCAAGTCTTGATACATTCATCAGTGACATACTTGCATTTTTCAGTGCTAGCTATGAATTTGTTAGTGTAGCTGAAAGTTTCATTTTTATATTTGCCTTAAACATGTCAGGCACATATTTTGGTTTAACGCCCAGTTTAACTGCTTTGTTTAAATTACTATAATTTAAGGATACAAAAAAAAAGTTGTAGGCTTATGGCCACTCTCATCTATTTTAGAGATTTAGAGGTTTCCAAAGTGTTTGAAATACATCAGAAATATAGGTTACAGTGATAAAGCAGTAGTGAACAGCAGAAAAGGCTGCGCCATTTTTTGCCTGATATCATGTCATCAAAGCTGCCATACAAAATGATTGTGAATTATATTAGCCTGCTGTGCATTTGATTCTGCCCAGCTGCTATCACAGCAGCCTATTTCCTAAAAAGTAAATGTGTTTCATCTGCTTTCATATGCCATTCTTTTACCTACAGGAATCTATATCAGATTTTCTTCTTTTTATGTCTGCCATGCCTTCACAATGCCTACACACCATTTATTATTTAAGTTACCCAGCAAGTACTGCCTACTATAGGAAAGGTTGAAGGAGGCTGTGCCAAGTATCTCTTCTCTCCTGCATGAGGAAAATAATATTCTCTTACAGTGACAATATCACAACAGTAGATCTACAGTTCTGAATGTTGACACTGAAAGCTACCTACCCTTGCAGTACTGATTTTCGAATTTTAACAACAGTTGAATTAAAAGTGACATTTATTGTTCAGGGGTGTGAATAGGTAGAGAATAACATGCTGCATGGTATACACCAAAGTGTTTAGGAATACTGTAACAAAACTTTTACCCTTCTAGCTGTTCTATGAACTATTTGGTCAGCTCTCATTCTCAGGATGTTCACAGCACAGACTGAATCACTTCCCTCAATCTCTCACTACTACACTTTAATTCTACTGCTGAACAGCCAAATTGAAGGACGCCTTTCAATCTACCTGATAAAATACATAAGTCTAAGTGACACATACACTCCATCCCAGACAATGTACTTGACCAGCTGGTGTGTCTGTCTTTTACCCCTCCTCCTGTTGGAACACAGAGAGTTGAACAGCAGTTGCCCAGAAAGAGCGTGTATCTGAATTTTTTTTATTAAAAGCAGCCTGGTGCTCCACTTTTAAGGAAATTTTGGAGGCCAGAAATAAATAACGTTTGAATTGCACTCTTTGGCCCTGGCCATCCATTCATGTTAAGGGAATGTGATCTGTTTTTAGTTGGAATCAGCACCCCAGAAAAAAATATACCACATAGAGTCTCAAAGCCAACTTAATAGCCAGACACTCTTGCTCCACAATCCCTCACCACAATACCTAATATCTCACTGCCTGAATCAGCAATGCAAATAGACCACCAGGTGTTCCTTTCCTTCTAACACTTGGGACACCTGGGTTACCAGCATAGCCTATATACACAGAACCTGCTTCAAAATTTAAACTTTTTGTTTAGTCTTTGGCTTCCACTTGACCTCTACAAAGGTCTTGCCTTTGATCAGGTCGATTGAGAGTGGTGGTACAGTGGCAAAATTTGCCTACTTACAGTAGTACCCAACAACTCCCTGGAAGGCTCTGACTTGTTTTTTCATGACAGGCAAAAGCCACTCCATTACTTCAACCTTATTGATTTGGGGTTTTACTTGACCCCGCCCTATAGTGTATCCATACCTGGTCTCTCAGCCCTATGACATATTTTTTCATGCTTGCTCTTATGCTCACTTTTGTTCTGGAATTCAAGACTGCCTGCACTTTAAGGAGGTGACTTTCCCAGGTGGCACAAAAAATGACTGCATCACCTAGTCCACTGTGAAGTGTTGGTGAGATCTCAAGATTTCATCCATTATTTGTTGCACCTTAGCAGGAGTTCCTTGTAGTTTTAAAGAGTATTTAGGCATACTGAAACAAACCCTGTGGGGTTGTGAAGGCCATCTTTTCTCTTTCTTTCTCTGTCAGCAGAACCTGACCAGCAAGGATGGTTACAAACCTGGCTGCACCCAGTCTCTCAATCAGTTCATTAACTCAGCACATGAGTTAAATGTCAAACATTGACAGCTCATTCAGTCATTGTAAAATCTCAAGAATTCATCTGTGCTGGAAGTTGCTGGCCCAGCAGCAAAAAGTGCAGACAACATTGGAGTTGTTCTAAACAACAGGGATGAGCAAAGAGAAATTGCAGAAACCAGAGAACTGTGTCCAAATGAGAGTCTCTTAAAGGCACAGGATCACTACTAAGAGCATGGTGGTGTCCATTTGTCCACATGTACAGGATGTCATACCAAATGGAGCAGCAAATTGATTAAACCTCAACAACCATATGTGGGAGACTGCCAATTGGGGATGTACAATTGACTTCCTTTGAGTAAAAGGGGTCATATATTTTCAGTGAGTGTGGTGTGCATCTGTCTGGTGAAGAAGAAGAGCATGTGTTTTCCTGGTGGTACAATTTTGTCTGTTTTTTGGATCTCATTTGCACCAACCACAGGAGATTGAGCACCATATCTTGAACAGTCTTAATTTATGTCATATGGACATTTAAGCTATGCTTACATTTAATGTCCTTGATAGGATTTTGTAGTAGAGTTTTTAGACTGTTTTTAGACGCTGACTGGCTATTATGTACCACTCCACCAGATTCTGAGTGCTCCAGTTTTAGTACATCTCCCACAAGAAGGATTACATATCATAAGAAGATAAAATCACATATCATGTCCCCCATGTGCCCTATCTTTCATTTGTGAGTAGGTCTAAAATATAGAAACAATAATAGATATTCATAAATGTAATCTACAGACATATATCCATGTTTTTTAGAAGTAACAATGCAGGATGGAATATCAGGAGCTAGATTCCGGAGTCCTGGAAAGACATATCTACAGAACCTAGTAGTATAATAATAGGACAAATACTGCATATCACAATGTTAAAGTCATTATCATCCATGCAAAACAAACAAGCATGTTTGTTTATCTCCTTAACTACTTGAGCTCTGGAACATTTTACCCTCTTCATGCCCAGGCCATTTTTTCTATTCAACGGTGTGCTACTTTAACTGGTATTTGAGTGGTCATGCAACACTGTATTCAAAGGAAATTTATATCATTTTCTTTCACACAGATAGAGCTTTCTTTTGATAAAAATTAAAAAAGACTACCAATTTTGAAAAAAAAAAAAACAATATTTTTTACTTTCTGCTATAAAACATATCCAAAAATTAAAAAAGAAACAAAATTTCTTCAAACATTTTGGCCAAAATGTATGCTGCTACATGTTTTTGAAATAAAAAAATGCAGATAAGTGTATATTGATTGGTTTGCGTGAAAGTTATAGAGCCTACAAACTATGGCATGTATATATATTTATATATACATTTTTATTTTTTTATACTACTAATGGTGGCAATCAGCGAATTATAATGGGACTGTGCGAATGCGGAAGGCAATTTGACACCAACTAACACTGGGTGGAACTGACTAATTGCCACTGACATCACCATTGACATTAATACAGTGATCAGTGATAATACTATACACTATAACTGTACTAATGACAGCTGAGAAGGGGTTAACATCTAGCGAGATCAAGGGGTTAAATATGTGCCAAACTATATGTAATGTGCGTAAAGTGTGCTGCTTTTACTACTAGATCTATCAGTTTCTCATCCCTGCAAAGCAAACTGACAGATTGCTCACTCTCTACTTTGTGTTGTTTACCATCCTCCAATGACCACTGGAGCACCAGGCTGAGGAACGGGTAGTGGGTGTGCTAGTTCTAGCTCTCAGTTGTGCCCCAAAAGGCAGATTGGGCTGTCAAGCAAGCAGCTAGGTGGATCCTGACAATAGTCAGGATCCTTCCCGAACTTGGAGCTGCTTTGCCCTGTCAGCTCAAGGCATTTTTGTCCACACAACTGCCACTCACTGGATATTTTCTCTTTTTTGGACCATTCTCTGTAAACCGTAGAAATGGTTGTGTGTGAAAAACCCAGTAGATCAGAAATTTTTGAAATACTCAGACCAGTCCGTCTGGCACCAACAACCATGCCACGTTCAAAGTTACTTAAATTCCTTTTCTTCCCCATTCTGATGCTCGGTTTGAACTTCGTCTTCACCACGTCTAGATGCTTAAATGCATTGAGTTTCTGCATTGTGATTGGCTGATTAGCAATTTGTGTTACCAAGTAATTGAAGATGTGTACCTAATAAAATGACCGGTGAGTGTAAATATGCTATATAGACAGTATATAAGTGCATCCTCAATCCCCAATGTATATAGAAAATACCCCCCAAATCATATAAAATTGAAATGGTTTAAAACTTAGGACCCCATTTAACACATGCTTAACCGTAGCATTAAGCAAATATATATTGAACAAAGTCTTTTCCTTCTCAGAACTGATTGATGTCAGTCACCCACTCGAATGTAACACAATGACAAGAAATTAATCCAAGCTTTGTCAAATTTGTGCTGTAGACCATGGTGATTGGTTATGGGAGTGATAAGTCAGTGATACGCCATTGCTAATAACATAAATCTGATCATATATACTGTATGTTTTTTAAATTCACGTTTTGTCTACCCGACATTGAATGCCCTGCATTTACATTGCATTATATATACTTTATACTTTATCCATATATTGATTTGAGACTGAGTTCCTAGGTCTTTGGCAATTTCATTGGGAAGGATTACATTTGTTATATTTGTCTTAAATACTATTTCAAGACATAGGGAAGACTAATGTGGTATCGAAAAGAGTAAGTGCCAGTTTTTCTGGGTAATCAGTTGTATTTGGTCCTGATAGAATAATGTGTGATGACTCTGGTGGTATTAGATTCCTCAGCTGGTCTGACATTGTACAATAAAGATTCCCTGGGCTTAAAGCAAGTCCTATGATATGCCTTAGTGAGGCATGTATTACTATGGTTTCTACATAAAAATCTGTGTCTCAAAATTTTTGTAGGATCAGTAGTGTGATTTCTATGAATTCATAGATATAGGTTATATAATACACTGGGTATGAATGTGAGTGAACAGGCACACTTGGCATACAGTATTGTGTTATTTGCCTTGAGTTTGTTTATGTCCCATCTTACTCTACAACAATTTCCACATCTAGAACTTTCTGCTTGTGCTGTGAATATCAGATTACATTCACTCCTATTTAGTATGGACATAACAATGTTTAGTACCTCCAATGTCCAATGTCTCTATCTGGATGACAAAGATATCATTGATGTACCTGTGCCACACAAATATGTGGCAAAGGTACATTGCAAGGGAGTCCTCAGGAAAGATTTTCCTCTCCCCATCCCCCAGATATAAATCGGTTTATGATGGGGCACACATGTCCCCATTGCTACATCCTGAATTTGCAATTATTTGTTTTCAGAAACATGAATTAATTGCATAAGAGTGCCTAAGGAGTTCCAAGATTGATTAATTATAGGACAAACTTTGTTATCCTTTCTCTTGTAAAAAGTAATAATCAAATGTATTCCATTTCATAGATAATATTACAATAAAATGCTTCCACATGTAAGGCAATTAAATAAGCTCATCTGGGTACAGAAGTGCCTTCTAGCATCTATAACAAAAGTGGTAACGTTTTTGTACAATGGTAATCTGGTGTCGTAAAGTTTCACCCTGTGAATAAAGATAGCAGTATACAGTATGCATCCAATAAAGAGAATCTGTCAAGAAACAAATATGGAGGCTTAAGGTGGAACCAAACACCACAGTACCTACCTTTGCTTTGTTAGTCAGACACCTGCGAGCTCCCTTGCTTCCCTCTCTCTTCTCTCTGGATTCTTCTTGGTGTTGGTCTTCAGACAAGTTGATTGGCTGATGTAAGATGACATCAGGAGTGAAGTCATCCCAACACACGAGATCTGTTCCAGAATTTACACTAAGCCCAGATCAGTGGACATTCTAAAGAAGGCTGTGAGCAGGCAGATAACTTTATTGTATGTCTCTTCTGAAATACAGAGCCTGTCATCTCACATTTTAGTGCTTTAGTAAGTTAGTGATGTGCAAAAGTATTTAAATATCAATGGCCCTGATACCTTTTTATTCCTGCTCACTGACCCACCAATGCAGGATGATAAGACTGATGACCCTAGGTCAAGTACCTTCAAACACAAGAACAATAATGGCAGTTAATTTTAGTTAACACATTCAATAAAAACTCTCTAATGAAAATAATACACAACTGTAAATTGTTGTGCTGGATTATACATTAATAACTGTAGTGAAATCCTTTACTAGTTTTTGATATTAAGCAATTAGCTGTGTTCAGTTGTGACATAAAATATAGCAAATAAAAACAGAGCTTCAATCTTTACAAGAGCATTTTTCTAAATTTCAGCACAATCTTTATTAAATGAACAAGATAAAAGCACAAAAAATTCTCTATGGATAATGACACAAATTGGAAATATTAATTCTTTTTCTAATCTTTTATGTCTTGTGAGCAGATATACAGGTAATTTAATACAGAAGAGGAGTGTTTGGTTATCTAGCTATAGTAAAAGTAAAACCATTTTCTGAATGCATTTTATAGACTTTCTCTTAATTTTACCATTAGCATGCAATACATGCTTAAAGTGTTACTAAACCCACAACAGTAAAATCAACTTTTATATGCAGTAAAGCATGCTTGTTATACTCACTGTGGAACCTAAGGGGTTAATCCTCCGCATTGTGTAAAAAGGATGTTTGATCCTGTCTTTTCTGATCCTCCCCTTCTTCTTCTGTTCCCAATCCATCTGCTGGTAGAACAGAGCCTTGGGGGCAAGCTGCACATGCTCAGTTTAATGTCTATTGTCAAAGAGGTTTTTTTTTTTTTTTTTTGGGAGAGTGCATGTGATCAGCACGGGGTCAATCAGTGCTTTCTAGACAAAGATTCAGGGGTTATGCAGCATCATAGGAGAATCAGGAATGAAAACTCCTCCTACAAGCTTTAACTAGTGTTCTGCTGGGCACTGATAGAAGTCACAAGAGTGCTCTAACTGCTGATGAGAAAAAGGTATTTAGCAGTTTATATTTACTAAAATAATTGAATTTCCGTGTTCTGTGTACTGTGGGAGACCAGATGTAGTGAATGCATGGTCCTGGATTTAAAAACACTTTAAGTTGGCCAACTGCATCAAAATGATCTCAGTCACTCAGTCAGACTTCGGTCTAGAACTTATTTCATCGCAACCTGTGTCAGTTTGTTCCTTATTGGCCCCATATATCTACACTTTCAAGTGTGCAGTATTTTAAGTAAGAGTTTGGCAAATCTGCAAGAAAGAGTAAGGACTGGCCAGAGAGGGATACCTTTAACTCAGTTGACCAGTTTGAACATGTAGTGGTCTGTCTCTCCAATCTAAGCACTGATAGTGTGATCTCTGTAACTTACAGTTGTGATGAGATAGCGATAACTTAAATTTAGAGATTGTTTCCAGGATTCCCACCTTTGTTGTTTCTCTTTGGGTAAGGGAGTATCCCAGTCTGAGCTTTCAGAAGTAAGTTGTCTCAGCAGTATCTTACCCTGAATAATGAGAGGTGTAATGAAACGGATCATAAATGCTGTTTACTGTAGACAATACTCCTCGCTTTGTGAAGTGCTTGTCACAGGCTGATGCTTGAAATGTGAATGTGTCTTTTTTAACATTCCAAAGCAATCCAAGACTGCATTGTGTAACAGAAAGGTCAGATCCTAGTTGGAATTTCTTCACACTGACAGCATGGTCATCAGAAGGAAAGGCTATCATGACCTTGTCACTGTTAGAGATGATTTTGTGAAGTCTGAGGTGTGCAGTGGCAAGCATGGTCTGGGTTCTAGTAAGAAGGTTAATAGCTTCTTCTTCATTGGGCAGAGATTTGAGTCCGTCGTCTACATAGAAATTCCTTTCGATGAACTGTCTTGCATCAGATCCAAATTCTTTCTCACCCTCTTGAGCTGTTTTCCTCACCCATAAATTGCTACTGCAGGAGAAGGACTGTTACCGAAAATATGTACCTTCATTCGGTAGTCTATGACTTCATCGTTGACATCATTGTTGCGCTACCATCATAACCTGAGGAAGTTTCTGTAATCTTCACGGACGATGAAACAGTGGAACATCTGCTGAATGTCAGGCATAACAGCAATTGGCTCTTGTCTAAAGCGAAGTAAAACTCCAATGAGATTGTTGTTCAGATTAGGCCCAGTGAGAAGATTGTCATTGAGGGATTTAGTCCTTTTCACTAACGCTGGACCTCTACGGTTTCTGTGCGACATACGTGTGTTTGTAGGTCTTGGAGAGAGTGTACTGAGAAGGTTACAGTCCCCATATGAGAAACTTGGGTCATTCTTGGTGTCTGCAATTCTTTTGATGAACTTGCAGAAGTAGGAAAAGGAGGAAAGGCAACTCTATGTTCTTCTTTATACTTTGATCCAAGCACTGCCCATCTTTCTTGAATTCCATATGGTAGCTTGAGAACAATAGATTTGATGCCATGAGAGGTGTCTAGGTAACTGAGACGAGGTAAGTTGATGTCAGCCTTAGCAAGTTGAAGCTCTAATACAACATCGCTGAGGTCTTGAGACTCTTGAGTGTGGTACCGCTTTAACAGAGCAATATATTTAACACACAGTCTTTGATAATTCTCATAAGCAACATTCAATTGCTGGATAGTGCTCTCTAGTTGTATTGGCTCATGAGATTGTTGGGAGAGAGCAGACATGCATTTAACAGTATTAGACCATAAGTCATTAATATTAG
The DNA here is from genome assembly GCF_062004578.1 of Staurois parvus. Taxonomy (NCBI): domain Eukaryota; kingdom Metazoa; phylum Chordata; class Amphibia; order Anura; family Ranidae; genus Staurois; species Staurois parvus. The sequence continues at coordinate 1,582,796 of NW_028318635.1, forward strand.
ACAGCAATCTTTATCAGTATTAAAATTCTCTTGCACTTTCTAGGTTGGATTTCTTAAGCATTTTTCTCTTTTATCTAAGTCCTGCTCTGGATGAACCTCTGATTGTGTTTGTGTATTAGTTTCCCCAGACTGTATATTACTTTCCTGAAACATCATGTTAGCAAGGAGAGGGGTTGATAGAGTTTACAGAGAAATGTATCAATTTTTCTGTGGGTGAGCAGGTTTCCTAGGCAATGGCTGCAGGAAGATTTTCTTTTTCTTTCTTATAAGTTCACAGACAAGAGTTGTGTTGTAATGTGTACAACTGCAGTGTATAAACTTGCAGTTGTAAAACATTCACATCAATAATTTGTCCTGACACTGATGAGTGTTATGCTGATATATATTTGGAGGCATGTACAGACTTGTGTAGAGGTGGCTGCACTCTCTATAGCTGTTATATCCAATATCCATGTAACATCTCACTGTGTATACTAGTTAGCAAGGGTTCCTGTGAAGACAGTTCACTGATCCTTTGATTAGCTAGGTTTGTATGAAGCATTCCACAAATCTTTTGACTGATCTTTTGACTGTTCTGTCTTTCCAATCTAAGCATTGATAGTGTGATCTCTGTAACTTACAGTTGTGATGAGATAGTGATAACTTCAACCTCAGTTGGATACCACAGTCAGTGACTCAATGAGAATGACATCTTGTAGATCTTGTGAAGTTTATTCCATAAACTGAGAGAATCTTACAACAATGAAATTCTATAGGTCAAAAGATCATACTGTTTCTTGCTCCATGCCATGAGGCTTGCTGCAATGCATTTCTGGGAAAGGGGGAGGGCTATCTGTAAGGGACCGCCCAGCGGTACCACTAGCACTCCACTGAATAGGCGTCCCCAGCGCACGGAATCTAAGTCCCAGGGTGCTTGTTCACCAGGGCCCCTGATGGTGGGGATGGACTTGGAGCCCCCCGAGACCAGGTCGTGACTACTGGGTACGTCCGTCAGTGGTAGTGGTATGCGCCAAGGGCTCCCACGGGAAAGAGTCTGATATGAGGAGGTCAGAAGACCCCTCTGCGAGGGATGGACGGATGGATGGATGAGCAAGGTCAGACGGGCCGGGTCGGTAACAGAGAGGACGGTAAGGTACAAGGCAGCGGGCAGAGAATGGTCGGGTCACATGCCAGGTCAGCAACAACAGGTCAAATCCAATAGGGGGCATCCAGGAGAGAGGTCAGGCAAAGCAAGGTTCAGGACAGGAGAAATTAGCAAGGTCAGGTACAATCCGGGTCAATAACTTACAGGGCACAGGTTCGCAGAATCACAGGATGCAGAGAAGACCAGAAGGGACTGAATGACAGCTCAGGGCCATTTAAATATCCCGCCCTGCGCTGCCATTGGTGCCCAGCGGGCGGCCGCGGCTTCTACTGCGCATGCGCGAACTCGAACGCCGCGGCCGGCCCGGACCTAGTGCCAGTGTCCCTGCACAGGGCGGTTCACTGCGCCTGCGATCGAGGAGATCCCTGACACTATCTATGTGACATTAACTAAACCAAAGGAAAGGGAGGAGCAGAGACAAAATATAGAAAACATTTAAAAGCATATGACAGTCAATATGACAGTCAAGTGAAACATGACATGTAGTATATTGAAATATATGCAAACTAAAAATCCCCATTTTATCAGCAAGAGTTTGCTATACCTAAGGGTTAACAAGTGGTTACACCTTTTTAGTATCTCATGTGTGTTATATGTAGAAGCTGTTTAGGACCTGAATACCCATATCTCCATTTCTACTGTATGGTGTTAGTGATATATATATACATAATGATTAATAAAGCCCCGTATCTGATTATCTGATCTAATAAGCCATTTATACAAAGCTGTATTTTTTAAGGAGCTAAAGTGGATTTGCAGTTTCACTAGAGAAACAAATCTTGCTAAAAGAAACCTGCTGGGCATAATAAAAGGCTGTTTCTAAATCCTTATGAAGATTTTAGAGATTTACACCTAAGTATGTTTGAAGCATAAAAAAACAAAACCTTCATAATGATTTACTGATAGAAATCAGAAGAGTATCTGTAACCTAATTCTTGCTTATAGTTACTCATTAATAGTTATAGGTTATAATATATTAATTTATTTGACTAAATTTCATATAGAATACTGTACGTAAACGGTTTATAAACACAACTTTGATAGCCATAACAATACAGTAATGTCATAATGCAACACCAATGCCTTTATGGTTCAGTTTGGTTTCAAGCTTTTCATAACACTTTAAAAGGGATTACAGCTAATGTCATACTTGCAAGCAAGTTTTTGAAAGACAGAGGCTTGCTAGGCATTTGTGTGTTCTCATATATAAATCAGTACACTAGGCTAACAGCCTAATACATAGATGAAATATATATATATATATATATATTTGTGTTCAAAATAATAGCAGTCAGACATCACTAACCTGATCAATCACTGTTTTTGGTAGAAATTATATTTCTACATGGCAAATAATTTACTAGCAGGTGTAGTAGAGTAATAGAAATCCAACAGACCCAACAGTCATGACATGCATGCTGCTGATTCTGTGTAATTGAATTACTAATTGAAAGGGGCATGTTCAAAATAATAGCAGTGTGGAGTTCTATTAGTGAGGTCATTCATTCTTTGAAAAACAGGTGGCAATTATTGCCCTTATATAAGGAAGGAAGGCAGCAAATGTTGTACATGCTGGTTACAGTGCATTTCTCTCTGAAATTCTGAGGAAAATGTTTCGTTCCAGACATTGTTGAGAAGAACAGCATACCTTGATTAAAACGTTGCTTGGAGAGGGGAAAACATATAAAGAAGTGCAGAAAATGATAGGCTGCTCAGCTAAAATGATCGCAAATGCTTTAAAATGGCAACCAAAACCTGAAAGATGTGGAAGAAAGCGAAAAACTACCATTCGAATGGATAGAAGAATAGCCAAAATGGCAAGGACTCAGCCAACAATCAGCTCCAGGAAGATCAAAGAAGGTCTAAAGTTACCTGTGAGTACTGTTACAATTAGAAGACACCTATGTGAAGCCAAGCTATCTGCAAGAAGCCCCCGCAAAGTCCCACTGTTGAAAAAAAGACGTGCTGAAGAGTTTACAATTTGCCAAAGAGCACATTGACTGGCCTAAAGAGAAATGGTGCAACATTTTGTGGACTGATGAAAGTAAGATTGTTCTTTTTGGGTCTAGTGGCCGGAGACAGTTTGTCAGACAACCCCCAAACACTGAATTCAAGCCACAGTACACTGTGAAGACAGTGAAGCATGGTCGCGCAAGCATCATGATATGGGGATGTTTCTCATACTACGGTTTTGGGCCTATTTATCGCATACCAGGGATCATGGATCAGTTTGAATACATCAGAATACTTGAAGAGGTCATGTTGCCTTATGCTGAAGAGGAAATGCCCTTGAAATGGGTGTTCCAACAAGACAACAATACCAAACACACCAGTAAATGTGCAACATCTTGGTTCCAGACCAACAAGATTGACGTTATGGAGTGGCCAGACCAATCCCCGGATCTTAATCCAATAGAAAACTTGAGGGGTGACATAAAAAATGCAGTTTCTGAGGCAAAACCAAGAAATAGAGAAGAATTGTGGAATGTAGTCCAATCATCCTGGGCTGGAATACCTGTTCACAGGTGCCAGAAGTTGGTTGACTCCATGCAACAAAGATGTACGGCAGTTCTCAGAAACAGTGGTTATACAACTAAGGTGTCCGTTTATGAACCAGCAATAAATGATCGCTGCTCAGTTCTCCGGTATTCTCGGAGAACACAGTTCTCCTGTGAATGCCTTTTATGAAGCAGTTCTCCGAACGAAGGGAGAGCGTTCTACAAACGCTTGGAGAATGGTCTACAAATGGTGGAAAACGGCTGATTTTACTATAATCTCGCGAGATTACAGTAAAAGATCAGTTTACTAAACAAAGGTAAATTATCTCTGCTTAGTTTGCGGTCCCTCCGATTCTCCAGCTCTGGGCTGGAGAATCTGGAGGGAGAACACAGCTCTACAGTGAAGGGCTGAACATGTTCTCCGCTGATCTCCTGAGTGTCATAAACTGTGAATGACCAGAGAATAGCTGCGATCCTCTGAATCGCAGCTATTCTCTGTGTCATAAATGGACACCTATATATTAATTAAGTGATTCAAAGGAAAGCAAAATCTTCAAACATTTTTCAGTTTATATAGTGAATGTTTGAGTTTGTAAAGAAGAATACAAACACTGCTATTTTTTTGAACAGTCTAATATTCACTTTTCTTCAATTTTTTTAGAGGAACAACACAAATTTGATATTTTTTTCTTCATGTTTTGATTAGAATAGAATGTGTAGTGTTCCCAATGCATTTGTGTATATGGAAATAAAAGACATTAGAAGGGTTTTGAGCGTTATTCACTTTTTTCAACACACTGCTATTATTTTGAACACAACTGTATATATGTATATATATGTATATATATATATATATATATATATATATATATATATATATATATGTGTGTGTGTGTGTGTGTGAACTATTTTACTTATCAAAATGATTTCCGGTTCCTTGTTACCTAGGCTCCTTAACCAGGCATCGCAGTCACACATTTGACCTTGCTGTAAACAACATTGCAGTACAGCAATACAGCTTGGTCTTGGACACACCCCAGCCTGTGATTAGACAGTGAAAAAAAAGCAACACACTGATATGGTCATTTCATTTCTCCCCCATAAAAAAGCATGTTAGGCTGACAGCTCTGTACAAAGCAAAAGAGCTGGATTGGCTCAGAGCATTGACCCTCTATTTCCCAGTCTGAGTGCTCGTATGCATGCAATCACAGAATTCTTATATCAAGACAATTTCAGGTTGCATAGGTTAAGTAAGGAAGATAAAATAGTGCATGTATTAAATGTTTAGTAAAGTTGGCTTTACAAAGGTAGATTTCAGGCACTTTCAAATCCTGCAGACTTTAGGACTTTACATAACATCAAGGAACAGTGGGTTGTCTTGACTGCTCTAGAGAAAGGTGCCACATTATCACTGTTACCTGCTACAGTCTCCTGCAAGACAAGAAGAGGCTTGGAACCAGAACTTGGAACAAGTGTATCAGAAACTGACATTAAACTGGCTGGTATGTATGTATATAAGCAAAGTAAATTAAAATAAGAGTCTGTTATGGGCTTGCAAGATCTTTAACCAGATGTATATTAGTTCAAATGGCTGATTCGGCAACCTTGATGTTGCATATAGCATTTTATATTAATATTTAAACATAAGCTCTTATGGGTCCTAATACATTTTACAGCATTTTACAAAGTGCTTTTTGGTCATGATAGTTCATCCTTCTTATATTTTATGAGCAATTTACTAACACTAATTAAAGCTTCCTGGCAGCCTATCAAACATAAATACTTCAGATGAATTTGTCACAGTTTGAATGTAATGAAAGGCATGTTAATAAAGATCAGCATTAAAAAAAACAATGACTAATGTGCTTGCATATGTCAATCTGCATCGTACAAATATTTTTTTATGGGAATAAATAAAATTCAAGAACTAACTAATTTAAATTCAGCTGTGCCAGTAGTAAACCAGTATCTATGATTGAATAGATGTTGGGTGCTAGGGGTTATTTAGGTACACAAATATGGCATATTTCTATGATGCCATCCCATCAGTAAGGTGTAAGGAAATATGTTTTCTTAACTGGCATCCATTTTGTATAATGCCTCCATTTCTAAATGTGTGAACAGTTAGTTTCGATTTTGTAACTTCTCTCTCGTTTCCTTAGACTAGTTTCATTTCTGTAAACGGAAATATCTTAAGTATTTGCAGTTTCTGTTCTTCACGTAACTATATTGATAAGAATGGAATGTTTCATTGGTCATCCTGAAGTTAAGCAACGCCTACTGAGTTCTGTATAACTGTTCTTGTCATGCATTAAACTTTCAGAGATTTAGCTTGCACACTTCGGTGTCGGAGCTTTATTTCTCTCAGGCCTGAGGGTGAAAATAATGAGGACAAGGTGCCTACAGACATAGGTTGAATCCTTGCAGTAAGGTAGTTTAAAAAACCTATTACAATCACTTTGGGTTCCAATTTTCCTGTCCTGTATTAATGGTCAAATGGAATGATACATTCTGTGCATATTTTAAGGTTCTCAAAACAGGGTGATAAAGGTTGGTCAAGTTTATCAAAGCCAAAAAACCTACTTTCCAAAGTAACAGTAAATTTTTTTCATTTTCATTTCAGTTATCATGTACTGTATTATTTTTCCAGATCTATATTTTCTAATAAAATAAACTTTTAAACTATGCTACTCCTATTTCTAATTTCTACTCCAAGAACTAAACTTCAAAAACATGAGCATGGCAAATTTACAAACGGTAATTGAGTGGGGTGAACACCATTATTCACTCCAAAGGGCAAACGTTTGCTTCACTAGACATAATATCAAAGTGGTAAAAAGTGTCTAAAAAGAACATTTACCAGTTCAGTAATTGGCAGTATGTAAGCACCCCAAGCAGCTACTGGAAGACCTCCAGCAATCTAGCTGAATCTAGGGGATTCCGCTTTAAAGGCTAAATTGGGCTAATGGGGCTATTATTTCATCTATCTGTGATATTAGCTTTCTAATTAGGAAATAGTATCAGAAGCAAAAGTAAAACATAAAAAAAAGTAGATGCACTTGATGATAGTGGAATAAAGAATTAACACAAGCAAAAGTATCAAAATTCACTATCCCAGGAGTCACTTTTTTTTCCTCTCCCTTTCTCGAGAGTTTGCTACTCGGTGAAGGGGGGTGGGAAGAGTGGAGAGCGGTGGAAACGCCAAGGAGGCAAGGACCGGAACCGCTGTGTTTACTGCACAGGCTGGAAAGGCCAGAGTACTTTATTTTTATTTACTTTTTTTTGGAAAGGCCAGAGTACCTGCGCATGTGCTATATTTCACTTTTCTTCTGTGGTTGCTCAAAGGAGACTTTAGCATTAATTGAATCAGCCCTTTTTTAACAGAAAGAATAGAGCAGTAATCTATAATTAAGAGAAATATTTAGTGGCTAGAAATAATAATTGACTAGTGACTTGCATACCATCATAAGAAAAAGGCTGCTTATATCTAAATAACAGTGAAAAGAGTTTAGTGGAATGGATAGTTGATACAGGGATGATGTTTCAACAGTAACTTCAAGGCAATATTTTTGCAGTGTTATGTATTACCACATAATGTACTTAAAGCTTCTTCTATGACTATTACACATCAATATATGCAAAGCAAATTTCTGTCATAGTTGTTTGAAACTTCAGTATTCAGATAAAAGAAGGGCAAACAGGACTGTGAAGTATGTTGTAGGCGTAGATTGTGGTAAAAATAAGAAGATTCCAGAATTTCCATCTCTGACTTAAACGTTGTCCTAAAAACAGCATCTTCTTCCCAATATATTGAGTTGCAGGAAATCAATATTTTGCCAAGAAGTGGTACATGTCTTTTATATTTGAAATAGATTTACCTTTTCAACAGAGTTTAAAGGAAATAAGTTGTCTATGGGGATTTGGAGTAAGAAACCAGGCTTACCCACCAAATATTTTGTATTTAAAGTGTACAGTGGGGATTGAAAGTTTGGGCACCCCAGCTAAATATTTGTATTAATGTGCATAAAGAAGCCAAGGAAAGATGGAAAAATCTCCAAAAGGCATCAAATTACAGATTAGACATTCTTATAATATGTCAACAAAGGTTAGATTTTATTTCCATCATTTACACTTTCAAAATAACAGAAAACAAAAAAATGGTGTCTGCAAAGGTTTGGGCACCCTGCAGAATTTATAGCATGCACTGCCCCCTTTGCAAAGCTGAGACCTGCCAGTGTCATGGATTGTTCTCAATCATCGTCTGGGAAGACCAGGTTATGTCAATCTCAAAGGTTTTAAATGCCCAGACTCATCTGACCTTGCCCCGACAATCAGCACCATGGGTTCTTCTAAGCAGTTGTCTAGAAAACTGAAACTGAAAATAGTTGACGCCCACAAAGCTGGAGAAGGCTATAAGAAGATAGCAAAGCGTTTTCAGATGTCAATATCCTCTGTTCGGAATGTAATTAAGAATTGGCAGTCATCAAAAACAGTGGAAGTTAAAGCAAGATCTGGAAGACCAAGAAAAATATCAGACAGAACAGCTCGCAGGATTGTGAGAAAAACAAAGCAAAACCCACGTTTGACTGCACGATCCCTCCAGAAAGATCTGGCAGACACTGGAGTTGTGGTACACTATTCCACTATAAAGAGATACTTGTACAAATATGGTCTTCATGGAAGAGTCATCAGAAGAAAACCTCTACTACGTCCTCACCACAAAAATCATCGTTTGAACTTTGCAAATGAACATATAGACAATCCTGATGCATTTTGGAAACAAGTTCTGTGGACCGATGAGGTCAAAATTGAACTTTTTGGCCGGAATGAGCAAAGGTACGTTTGGAGAAGAAGGGGCACAGAATTTAATGAAAAGAACCTCTGTCCAACTGTTAAGCATGGGGTTGGATCAATCATGCTTTGGGGTTGTGTTGCAGCCAGTGGCACAGGGAACATCTCACGAGTAGAAGGAAAAATGGATTCAATAAAATTTCAGCAAATTTTGGATGGTAACTTGATGCCATCTGTGAAAAAGCTGAAGTTAAAGAGAGGATGGGTTCTACAAATGGGTAATGATCCTAAACACACCTCGAAATCCACGGGGGATTACATCAAGAGGCGTAAACTGAAGGTTTTGCCATGGCCTTCACAATCTCCTGACCTCAACATAATTGAAAATCTATGGATAGACCTTAAAAGAGCAGTGCGTGACAGACAGCCCAGAAATCTCAAAGAACTGGAAGACTTTTGTAAGGAAGAATGGGCAAAGATACCTCAAACAAGAATTGAAAGACTCTTGGCTGGCTACAAAAAGCGTTTACAAGCTGTGATACTTGCCAAAGGGGGCAGTACAAGATATTAACTCTGCAGGGTGCCCAAACTTTTGCAGACGCCATTTTTTTGTTTTATGTTATTTTGAAAGTGTAAATGATGGAAATAAAATCTAACTTTTGTTGACATATTATAAGAATGTCTAATCTGTAATTTGAGGCCTTTTGGAGATTTTTCCATCTTTCCTTGGCTTCTTTATGCACATTAATACAAATTTTTAGCTGGGGTGCCCAAACTTTCGATCCCCACTGTATGTAACAACATTTTTGTAGGCTGAGTGTGGTAAGGTCAGACTCCCTTTCAGATATTCTTGTCTATGTCCCCTGCTGGGGAAGATTCATTCTCTCAGTTTGTCCTGGTGACAATTGCCAGCTGACCTGAAAGATATGGGAATTCCAAAATTTTGACTTGTTGAGCAAACATTGGGGAAAATCAAATCATTAAAGCAGACCTTCAGTCATTTTTGTAACTTTCCTTACAAATCTTCTGCCCCTGATGTGTTATTATTGGAAATCAAAAAAATACACAAATAAAGAGGAAATTTCCAATAGGGACAACTGTCTAAGAGGACATGAATTAATGAAAATGAAAATCTCTTGAGGACGTAAATGAATGAAAATTTATTTTAAAAAAATGAATGGCCTATGTACAGCAAATAAAAACCTAATAGGCATTGTTACCATTACTTCTGTATCCAAAATAAAACAAACAAAAAATAATAAAAGCAGAAAACCTAACAATTTATTACATTGTATCAATCTGTTTATAAAAGTGAAACTTTTTTTTAATTATTTAAAGATAAATGTAACTGTTACAATAGGAAAGTAGAATAACTAGGTTAAAATGAAGAGCTTTAACTGGACTGAAATGTATTGTACCTTAATCACTTTCCCTCCAGGAGATTTACCCTCCTTCATGACCATGCCATTTTTTTGTGATACGGAGCCGCATTACTTTAACTGACAATTGTGTGGTCATGCAAAGCTGTACATAAATGAAATGTCATTTATGTTTTTTCCACACAAATTGAGCTTTCTTTTGGTGGCAGTTGATCGCCTCTGCATTTTTTAATTTTTGCTCTATAAACAAAAAAAGACTGTCAATTTTGAAAAAAAAAACATTTTTTACTTTATGCTATAAAACATATCCAATGAAAAAATAAAAAGTAATACATAATATAATTTCTTAATAAATTTAGACCAAAATGTAGTCTGCTATATGTCTTTGGTTAAAAAAATCCCAATAAGTGTAAATTAATTGGCTTACTGAAAATTATAGCATCTACAAATGGTGGTATATATATATAGTGGAATTTGTTTTTCTAAACTAGTAATGGCAGCGACCAGCAACTTATATCGGAACTGCGGTGGACATTCTGACACTAATTGACACTGGGTAGGAACTAACTGCCACTGACATCCCTAGTGACAGTAATACAGTGATCAGTGCTAATAAAAAGCACTGATCACTGTACTAATGACACTGAATAGGAAGGGTTAACATCTGGAGTGATTAAAGTGTTATTAGTACAGTGATCTGTGCTAATAAAAAGCATTGATCACTGTACTAATGACACTGGGCAGGAAGGGGTTAACATCTGGGCGATCAAAGGGTTAACAGTGTACTGTGCTGTGATTACTGTGTGCTGTTTTACTAGGGGATATGCTACTTTCTATCTCTCTGCTTTGCAGAGAGATGGAAATCAGCACATTCCCACCAAAAGGAGAGAATTCTGTGTTGTTTACCCACAGATCACTCCCCTGTCAGCTTCTCCGCTGATCCCCGAGTCCCGGCCATGAATCTCTGGCTTGGACCCACTTATTGACATCTTTGGGAGCCAATAATAGCATGGGTAGGGCGGTGCCTGCGTGCGCTCCCTACCTGGAAATGCAAAATCACGTATATATACATAATTTTGCACAGCGCGGCTGCCCTGTAGCAGTACATCTGCTATGGAGCTGGCTTTAACTAGTCAATACAAAATTTTAAAAAACCTTCACAATATAGGTATTTGAAACAATATACTGATATTATTTGGAATCTCCATCACATTCAAATTGTACATAATATAATTATTGCAGCAAGTGCCAGAGAATGAAAAAAAAAATCTAGAAACAAAAGAAAACAAACTAAAAGAATTTAATAAAATCTGCTGCTAAACACAGCAACAGAGCAGTGTTTATTAGCCTACAGGGACTATAGCTTCACACTAATGGCCAAATACAAATAATAAACAATTTGGCATAGGTTTGATGTTATGTAAATTTATCTACAGATTTTAGACTGCCGCACATATTGAAAACTTTGTAGGTAAACACATGCCAAGCTTTCATAAGCTAACGCAGATGCTGTGGGGACCTTTTTGAGGTTGGCACCTTCAACCATTGAGTCCCCAGTGCTCTTCCCGTCTGTTATCCACCAAGTATATGTAATGAATGTTATTCATCTGTAGACACAAGCTTCAAGTGCTGTGTATAACCAGCCATTTGTGTCTGTTCTGTTTCCTTGGCATAATCATAAGGCAGATGCTGCAGGGAGATCTTCAAATGTCCATGCCTCTGAGTTGGCTCTTGCATGGTACCTTTTTACATGTCTAGGAGAATTACATACCGTATCAGGATTTACATATTGTTTGTCATCGATAAATTCTAAAAATGACTTGCTTAGTCCAGTGTTGCTTTATTAATCATTGCACAGTTGATTTTCAATTTGCATTCAACAAATTTGAAAAATAGCTGGGGTAGGAAACATTTACTTTTAAAAACATAAATTCAATGATTAATTTAAAAAATAACAGGTACAATCAAATTTTGTTGCTTAAACATAAACAAAACTAGTTGCAGCCAAAATGCTGAAGGATAATTTGTAGAGGTTAAACATATACATATGTGTTTATTTAATCTCTATTCCATTGATTCTTAAGAAAATGCTTTTACTCAGTTAGTGATTTGGCAAGAGTTAATGGTCAGCTTCCCAGTGAAGGGAAATTCTTATGAACAAAAATAGAATTGTCTAAATAATTTTTTTTTCCAATACTTATGTGATCAAAATATATATGCATATCAAGCAAGAACATGCTAGTCATGTGACAATTGTTTCCATCTTAACCACTAGCCTACTGGGCACTTTTACACCCTTTGTGCCCAGGCCAATTTTCAGCTTTCAGCACTGTTGCACTTTGCATGACAATGACAATTGCATGGTCATGCAACACTGTACATATGAAAGTTTTATAATTTTTTTTCAAAAAATAGAGCTTTCTTTTGGTGGTTTTAATCACCACTGAGATTTTTATTTTTTGCACTATAAACAAAAAAGAGCTAAAAATTTGAAAAAAGGGGTTTCTTTGTATCTATTATAATATTTTGCAAACAGGTAATTGTTTTCCTTCACTGATGTGCAGTGATAAGGCTGCACTGATAGGCAGCACTGTTGGGCACTGATAGACAGCACTTATGGGCACTGATGAGGTGGCATGGATAGGCAGCACTGATGGGCACTGATAGGCTACACTGATGAGGTGGCACTGATGAGGCAGCACTGGTAGGCATAGATGAGGAGGCACTGACGATGCTGCACTGATATTCAGCAATTATGGGCACTGATAGGTGGCACTGATGGGCACTGACAGGTGGCACTTATGGGCACAGATGGGTAGCACTGACTGGCAGCACTGACTGACAGCATTGACTGGCGGCACTGCTAAGCGGCACTGCTGGGCAGTAATGATCGCAACTGCTTGGTGGCACTGATGAGCAGCACTGATGGGTGGCACTGTTGGGCACTGATGGGTGACACTGCTGGGCAATGATGGGTGGCACTAGTGGGCAATGATGGGTGTCACTGCTGGGCACTGGTGGGTGGTACTGCTGAGCACTGCTGGGTGGCACTGATGATCAGGGAAACTGTATTTACTTTGTAATCTGCTGTGTCATTGGACAAAGCTGATCACATAGTAAAAGGCCGCTGTGATTGGCCTACCTAGTGATGTGATCAGCTGTGTCCATAGGACAGTGATCACTGACAGCTCCGGGTGCATGGCGCGGATGGTGTGTTCTGGGAGGACATCATATGACGCCCTCCCAGAACTGGACAACCACTTTGTAGCCATCATTGGGCTATAGCACAGTTTTAAAGTGGTTAATGGGACAAAAATTACCCCTTCTCCACTGAAATTTAAAGTGAAAACTGCCCGAACTACAGACCAAAACCTGATTTAGGATCATGTGTTATCATCTTCCTCACTAGAACATGTTAGATTTATTTTCGCCATTGTCACCAGGGCAGTCTTTAAAAAAGGGGCCAAAGGAGAAGCTGCCCCGGGCCCAGTCATTGTTGTGGAGCCCAAAGCATCTCCCCCTTGAGTCAGCGCTGCCCACATAGACTGTTGCTTATTTAGTTTTACTATGCGATGCCATACAATCAGCATCACATGGTATTTTGCTTCTCCCTGCCCTATGCTGTGTGCTGCCCCCCATCACTCTGCAAAATGTCCCCCGAACTTCACTACAACTTCTCCCCAGCTGCCTCCTGATGTCACCCTAGAGCAGAGGTGAGCAGGGCTGCCTGTCCATCTGACACTCAGCTGGGAATCTTGCACAGCCTCAGCAGGGCTGAGGGAGACACAAGGTTAATAGGAGACTGCTGAAGTGAGTGGTGGGGACTGCCAGCCCCAGCCACAGGTACTGGAAGTGGGAGGAGGATCAAAATTCTTCTGCTTGTAACTTTATAACTTTTACAATTTGAACGTGACTCTTCAACTGCTGGGCATGCTAAGTCTTGTGGCCCATCATCAGCTAGAAGACTCCTGTCATAGACTGGTCCTGGAATTGATTATTACACCAGGCAGGCAACAGGGTTAAAAGAGGGGGGGGGTCTGGTTTACAACAAGAAAGTGTGAAAGTCATAAAAGTCATTAAAAAATATATCTCTGAGAGAGGGGAAGATTTTTGTATGTAAAAAAAAAATGACACTTGGGAGTGCGCAGCAGACTGGGGTCCCAACAGTATTAAAGTCAACCCTGATCACCACCACCAGACACAGAGAAGGGATGAGCTTCAGATTTGGACCAAAGAAGAATTTAGTCTAAATTTTTTTGGTGTTCAGCAAACAGACAAATAAACAAAATGTGGCGTTCGCCCATCTAATGAGTTTGCTGTAGTGGGAAGTGATGTATTTATTAGTGGTATTAACACCACTGCAAAATGTAACAGCTTCTTGCTCAGGATATTTGTTATGAAGATAGCAGTCACTGGCTTCCTAGCAACCAATGATGCATCCCATCCTGCCCAGTCAGCTGTCAACCAGAGACTATGGGCTGATGATAAATGTAAACATAAGGACAGAGATGGCCACTATCCTGGCCCTTTGTTTACAAATCAACTGTCATCTAGAAACCTGTTATTGCTGAGAAGTAGCGACAGGAGTGGATGTGTTGGTATATTTTCTTCTGGCGGGTCAGCAGGTTTTGATCATCATGACTGATGAGGATCTGCATCACTGGAAAATGTGACTGACAATAGATTTACACATTAACATAAACATCTCCACCCATGGCCCCCACAAGCACCTAGCCAGTGTTGTGGGGAAGAGACCCTTGTCTTCATCAACCAGGGAACAAGATGCTTTTCTGGGGTAAACCCTCCTCTTGCTGGGGGCATGTAGCCTGCTGTAGTTCATGATGGTGAGGGTACCCGCTTCCTCCAACCATTCCTGGTCAGTTAGGTTGCAAGCTCAAATGAGGGTTTGATATTCTGGGGGGACCCCACCCAGCATTTTTATTTTGTTTTCCGTGTAGGGCAGGGGCGGACTGACAACTCATGTGGCTCCCGTGCAATAGGGGATCATGGGGCCCCTGTGTCCTTGCTCAAACTCAAAAAAGCCTATGAAAAAGGTACGAGGGGCATCTCATGGGGCCCCCTACTGACCCTGGGCCCTCGGGCAGTGCCCGAGTTTCCAAATGGTCAGTCCGCCCCTGGTCTAAGAGAGAACTCTATCTCTCTTAAAATCCATAACAGACCCTCATCAAGGAGAATGTTTCAGGCATATATTTTTTTCACAGCAACTAAAGTTCATTGCAATGGTTTTATTGAATGATTTTATTGAATGAAATACAACACATTTATATTTTAAGTCCAGTGTTATAAATGTAGGCAGTTTCATGCTGACTCACGGCAAATTCTTTTGACAGGTTAGCACAGAGGAACACTTTTAAACATAAACAAAGCATGCATAAAACCATGGGAACCTGCAGTCAGTGCAAACAGGTGACAAAGGTTGGTTGAATTTTTTTTATCTTTATTAAAACTCTGCCGCACCACCAATGATCTAAAAACATGCAGTAATTACAAAATTAGAAATGGGTGCTGGAGAAAAAGGAGACTTAAAACATCTTCAGTATAGGAGTTTTTTAAGTGGGGGGGGTTCAGATTTTTCTGGTACTTGGTTGGTGTTGTAAGAGTAAGACGTGAATTTAAGGTTCTTTATGTGCGTGCTTTTGGTAATGTTTGAGAACAACAACAATCTTTGAAAAATTAAACACATTAGTAATTTTTGGAAGCCTTTAGCACTACCTCAATGGTGTTAGCAGAAAGGGGTGGCAAACAGGTGAGCATGGGCAGATCTGACCAGATATAGGGGGTGCCCTGGTGTTCCTGAGTTGCCGCTCTCCTCTGAGCTCCTTCCCCAGCCCGCACTCAGAGCTAGGACCAGGGGACAGCCTGGAGCAGAGAGAGGAGGAGTAGCAGAGAGGAAAGAGCCCGGAGGAGTTGAGCTGTGATGTGTTCTCTGGGCTCCCCCTCCTGTCATCCATCCAGCACATGATACACTGATAGATCGTATGGGAGCGCACACACACACACACACACACACAAACAATATTATTACCACCCCTGCCCACATTTCCTGCTGTCTGGAGATCAGCAGCCCTTGGAGGAGGTGGGGGGGTAATCATACTGTGTGTGTATACAATCCCATACGATCTGAGAAAGAGAGAGGGAAGAGAGAAAGAGAGGGAAGAGAGAAAGAGAAGGAAGAGAGAGAGGGATGAGAGAGAGGGAAGAGAAAGAGGAGAGATCGAGGAGAGAGAGACAGAGGACAGAGAGAAAGAGAGAGGGGCGAGAGAGAGAAGAGAGGGAAGAGAGAGAGGAAAGAGAGAGAGGGGAGAGAGAGAAGAGAGAGAGGGGAGAGAGGGGAGGAAGAGCGAGAGGGAAGAGAGAGAAGAGAGAGGGAAGACAGAGGGAAGAGAGAGAGAAGAGAGAGTGAAGAGAGAAAGGGAAGATAGAGAGGAGAGAGAGAAGAGAGGGAAGAGAGAGAGCAGAGAGAGATAGAGAGAGAAAGAGAGAGAGGGGAAAGAAAGGGAGACGGGGCAAGAGAGAGGTGGGAGAGAGAGAGGGGGGAAGAGAGAGAGAATCATATATACACACACTCATTGAACTCTCGCTCTCTCATGGGGAGGGACGCACAATTTTTGTGTTGCCTAGGGCAGCACAAAACCTAAATACCCCACTTGGTGGTGCATAGTGACATCATCGCGTACGAACCAGGAAGTAGCCAGAATCACATGTGTTAATGTTTTCAGAAGCTGTGTACAGAGTAAATGGCATTTTATTGATACTGTTTACCTAGGTGCACAACCTAGTGTGAGTGCAGTTTTTAGAGCTTTAAAATAAATGTGGTGTGAAAGTAAAGTTTACTATGTGGTATGTGTTTGGTTTGCATTGAGCAACAGTGGGAACTGAAGTACCTGGCCCCTAGGAAGGGGAACAAAAGCATTGTGTGACATTAATAATATACAGGTCAATATTGTAAGAGGCTGTGGTCTGGACCCATTGTGCCAAGGTAACATTCTGTTTTCCCCATACCAAGATTATGCATACTCATACTGAGCTATGGTTTACCAAATTCCATTGCTTCAGTCCCTCATTACTGTCTTCCCATTGTTGCTGGACATTTTGATTATCCTTGCATGTGCATACATTATCTGATTATTTTATTTATGTAATTTTACTATTTTTTTATTTTTGGTAATTACTAACAGCATTTTGGCAGGAGAGGGAGCTGCAGAGACTTCTTTGATATTTTAAGATTATAACTGTGCAAAAGTTATTGCTACATCAATAAGTTCATAGTTTAAATGTAAAAATTACTCTGATCTGTATGAGGTATAGAGGGTGTACCAATGGAAGGTGGAAGCAGCAGGTAGCAGACTTTTTTTATAACTGTCTTCCAGGTAGATACAGAATAAATCACAAATAAACTAATTAGTACAGCTCTATATGCATTAATACGTAATTAAATGTATCTTTTTTTAATTCAACAAGTGTTAGCATCTGAATAAGACTTGATTATAGCCTATTGTAATCCCCTATTAAAAAACACTCAGACTGGGAGAGAGTGGGGCAACACTGGGAACCAATCAGGTGTGCTGCATGAAAATATGATAACAAGGAACAGGCTGACAGAAAGAGAGAACAGAGTGAGCAGAGAGTTGACCTCAACACTCTCCTGCTGCTCCTCTGCTGTTCGTTCAATAGGTTGTGAGTGGGGAGGTGACACCATTTTATTTAACTGTAACGGAGAAAGTGGTATCCTCCTCCTTGAAATGTTGTGAGCCAATGCTGTACAAAACACAGAAGTGAATAGACAGGAATGAAAATCTCTTGGTGAGACAAAACAACATGTAGTGAATTTATGATCATTAGTTGGTATTCAATAAAACTATAGTCACTGTTCAATTTTATCATTCTCCCTTCTAGACCCACATCTGGGAATGTATTCAATAAAAGAACAGACACACCAGGTTTTACGCAGTTGCCAGATATGCATCTGCAGAGAGTAAATGTTCATAGTCTTCTATACACAGATGTAAAGTGTGCCAAAACCCTGGAATCAGCAGAGGTGAGTTGAATGGCAATGAGTATCACCCAACCTGGAATAAGAGTGGCACCACACTGCTGGATAAGTGAGTTTTCAGGGGATGGCATCAGATATCAAGTGAATATAACAGCTGGAGCTGCTTTTCGGAATTTTTAAATTTATGCTCAAGCTCGGCTTGGGATTTAGAACATAACAAGGATGAATATAGCTAAAATAATGTTTTTTTAATCTATTTTTTTCCACAAGAGATCTATGAGTTCAGGGGTATAAATAAGTTGGGATAGAGGGTTCAAACCCCCCAAAGCATCATAGCCCACCCAGAGTGTCACTGAACTACATTCAGCAGAAGATCAGCTCCTGAATACATTGCAGAAATGCCTGGCAAATAGGCAGACTGTAAAGTGATGTGCAGCTTTGTGTTGTGGCATCACACACCTCTCCCTTAAGTTACATCCACAGGCCAGCCACTCACTCTTGGTGCCCTCCTATCCCACTGGTACTGAGATAAGCAACTTCTGCAACAGTATCCCACTCCCATCCTACTGTCAAACAGAACTGTGTTGCACCCACACCACATCCTTTATTTTCATCATGGACACCACTGACATGTTTGGACTGGTGTCATCCCCTTTGCCAACAGAAGCACTGGAATAGGTGAAAGTGAGAAAGATGAAAATAAATGTGCCTCAAAGTGATGAGCTGACAAAGCCAGCTGATTCTAGCAAGGTGGGTACTGGAACTCTGGTGGGAGAAGAATCTGAACTGGGGGTTTCTGTACTGATGGGGGTTTATACTCTGGGGTCTATACTGGGAGGTCTGTATTAAGGAAGGTCTGTGTACTAGGGGTGTCTGTACTGAGCAGGGACTGTACTGAGGAAAGGGTCTGTTCTGGGGTGGTCAATACTTCTATATATTCAATAATTTATGTGCTGGGGGTCTGTACTAAAGAGGTATGTACTGGAGGGGTTTATACTGATGGAGGACTATACTGAGGGGGTGTACTAAGAGGGTCTGTACTGAAAGGTGTCTGTACTGGGGGTGTCTGTACTGTGGGGTGTCTGTACTGTGGGTGTCAGTACTGAGGGGATCTGTACTGAGGATGAGTCTGTACTGAGGGGTGTCTTTACTGTCTGGGTCTGTACTACATACTAAGGACTGAGGAGTGTCTGTACAAATGGGGGGTATTTACTAGAGGTGTCTGTACTGGGGGGGGTGTCTGTACTAAGGGAAGTCTGTACTGGGAGAGTCTGTACTGAGGGATGTCTGTACTGGGGGGGGGTCTGTCTCAAGGGGTTTCTGTACTGGAAAAGTGTCTGTACTGAGAGAAGTCTGTACTAGAGGAGTCTGTACTGAGGGGGTCTGTACCGAGCAGGTCTATCCTGAGGGGTATTTGTACTGGGGGTGCTGTACTGGGGATGGGGGTCTATATTAAGCCAGGAGTAGCATTGGTAAGTATCATCTTGGCTAAAGTATTCATCTTGGATTAAGTATTGAGCATTGCACTTTGGCTCTGCACTTTACGAATGCAAAAAGTGAGTAGCAGACAACTTCAAATACTAAACAGACTACAGGTGACCTGTTTCCCTATCCAGCTCTTTTAGCTCTTGTCCAGTCTGCTTCTTCATCTCACCACTCTGTAACATGCACTCCCTACTCCTCCTTCTCAAAGTTGTATCCTCTCTCCTCAAACTCTCTCTCCTTCACCCCTCTTCTCCATTAGAGATGAGCGAATTATTCAAAAATTCGATTCAGCTGATTCGCCGAATTCGCGGAAAAAATTTGATTCAAGGCGAATATATTCGTTGCGAATTTAACTTATAAAAAGGGTGTTTATAGGCTTCAGAGAGCCTTTATATTGGTGCAGAACACTGTACCTTTAATTTAAATGCCCTTGGAGTCTGCTGGGGAAGAGAACTAATACTGTCAGTCAGTATGACATGCAGATGAGTGCCGTCGATCTTAGAATCACCGCACACTTCACTCATTTGGGCAGTCACGGGGACAAAACCAGAGTGTGGAGCCACAGTGTGGCGGTGGAGGCAGCAGCAATGGGAGGCCATACAGCACCCTATGACAAAATGGAACCCACCAGCAGTGTGAGGAGACCTGAAAGTGGCACATGGCAGAGTGTGGCGATGGAGACAGCAGCAATGGGAGGCCGTACAGGGACCCATGACACACTCTGGACCTGGCAGCAGCATGAGGAGGCGGTACAGGGGCCCATGACAGATTACGGGCCTGGCAGCAGCAGTGGGCGGGCGGTGGATGCAGCAGTATTCGGAAGCCAAACACAGGCCTCGGTTAAAAAGCGGAAGCCGTCAGCAGCGTGAGCAGACGACAGAGGCACATGGCGCAGGGTGGCGGTGGAGGCAGCAGTATTCGGAAGCCATACACAGGCCTAGGTTAAAAAGCGGAAGCCGTCAGCAGCGTGAGCAGACGACAGAGACACATGGCGCAGGGTGGCGGTGGATGCAGCAGTATTCAGAAGCCAAACACAGGCCTCGGTTAAAAAGCGGAAGCCGTCAGCAGCGTGAGCAGACGACAGAGGCACATGGCGCAGGGTGGCGGTGGAGGCAGCAGCAATGGAAGGCCATACAGCACCCTATCACAAAATGGAACCCACCAACAGTGTAAGGAGACCTGAAAGTGGCACATGGCACAGGGTGGCGGTGGAGGCAGCAGTATTCGGAAGACATACACAGGACTAGTTTAAAAAGCGGAAGCCGTCAGCAGCGTGAGCAGACGACAGAGGCACATGGCGCAGGGTGGCGGTGGAGGCAGCAGTATTCGGAAGCCATACACAGGCCTAGGTTAAAAAGCGGAAGCCGTCAGCAGCGTGAGCAGACGACAGAGACACATGGCGCAGGGTGGCGGTGGATGCAGCAGTATTCGGAAGCCAAACACAGGCCTCGGTTAAAAAGCGGAAGCCGTCAGCAGCGTGAGCAGACGACAGAGGCATATGGCGCAGGGTGGCGGTGGAGGCAGCAGCAATGGAAGGCCATACAGCACCCTATCACAAAATGGAACCCACCAACAGTGTAAGGAGACCTGAAAGTGGCACATGGCGCAGGGTGGCGGTGGAGGCAGCAGTATTCGGAAGACATACACAGGACTAGTTTAAAAAGCGGAAGCCGTCAGCAGCGTGAGCAGACGACAGAGGCACATGGCGCAGGGTGGCGGTGGAGGCAGCAGTATTCGGAAGCCATACACAGGCCTAGGTTAAAAAGCGGAAGCCGTCAGCAGCGTGAGCAGATGACAGAGACACATGGCGCAGGGTGGCGGTGGATGCAGCAGTATTCGGAATCCAAACACAGGCCTCGGTTAAAAAGCGGAAGCCGTCAGCAGCGTGAGCAGACGACAGAGGCACATGGCGCAGGGTGGCGGTGGAGGCAGCAGCAATGGAAGGCCATACAGCACCCTATCACAAAATGGAACCCACCAACAGTGTAAGGAGACCTGAAAGTGGCACATGGCGCAGGGTGGCGGTGGAGGCAGCAGTATTCGGAAGACATACACAGGACTAGTTTAATAAGCGGAAGCCGTCAGCAGCGTGAGCAGACGACAGAGGCACATGGCGCAGGGTGGCGGTGGAGGCAGCAGTATTCGGAAGCCATACACAGGCCTAGGTTAAAAAGCGGAAGCCGTCAGCAGCGTGAGCAGACAACAGAGACACATGGCGCAGGGTGGCGGTGGAGGCAGCAGTATTCGGAAGCCATACACAGGCCTAGGTTAAAAAGCGGAAGCCGTCAGCAGCGTGAGCAGACGACAGAGACACATGGCGCAGGGTGGCGGTGGATGCAGCAGTATTCGGAAGCCAAACACAGGCCTCGGTTAAAAAGCGGAAGCCGTCAGCAGCCTGAGCAGACGACAGAGGCACATGGCGCAGGGTGGCGGTGGAGGCAGCAGCAATGGAAGGCCATACAGCACCCTATCACAAAATGGAACCCACCAACAGTGTAAGGAGACCTGAAAGTGGCACATGGCGCAGGGTGGCGGTGGAGGCAGCAGTATTCGGAAGACATACACAGGACTAGGTTAAAAAGCGGAAGCCGTCAGCAGCGTGAGCAGACGACAGAGGCACATGGCGCAGGGTGGCGGTGGAGGCAGCAGTATTCGGAAGCCATACACAGGCCTAGGTTAAAAAGCGGAAGCCGTCAGCAGCGTGAGCAGACAACAGAGACACATGGCGCAGGGTGGCGGTGGAGGCAGCAGTATTCGGAAGCCATACACAGGCCTAGGTTAAAAAGCGGAAGCCGTCAGCAGCGTGAGCAGACGACAGAGACACATGGCGCAGGGTGGCGGTGGATGCAGCAGTATTCGGAAGCCAAACACAGGCCTCGGTTAAAAAGCGGAAGCCGTCAGCAGCCTGAGCAGACGACAGAGGCACATGGCGCAGGGTGGCGGTGGAGGCAGCAGCAATGGAAGGCCATACAGCACCCTATCACAAAATGGAACCCACCAACAGTGTAAGGAGACCTGAAAGTGGCACATGGCGCAGGGTGGCGGTGGAGGCAGCAGTATTCGGAAGACATACACAGGACTAGGTTAAAAAGCGGAAGCCGTCAGCAGCGTGAGCAGACGACAGAGGCACATGGCGCAGGGTGGCGGTGGATGCAGCAGTATTCGGAAGCCAAACACAGGCCTCGGTTAAAAAGCGGAAGCCGTCAGCAGCGTGAGCAGACGACAGGCACAAGGCGCAGGGTGGCGGTGGAGGCAGCAGCAATGGGAGGCCATACAGCACCCTATGACAAAATGGAACCCACCAGCAGTGTGAGGAGACCTGAAAGTGGCACATGGCAGAGTGTGGCGATGGAGACAGCAGCAATGGGAGGCCGTACAGGGACCCATGACACACTCTGGACCTGGCAGAAGCATGAGGAGGCGGTACAGGGGCCCATGACAGATTACGGGCCTGGCAGCAGCATGAGGAGGCGGTACGGGGGCCCATGGCAGATTACGGGCCTGGCAGCAGCATGAGGAGGCGGTACAGGGGCCCATGGCAGAGTGGCGGAGCGTAAGCAGCTAAAATTGAAGGCCATACAGAGGCCTATGTTAAAAAGTCCCCCCAGCAGCAGCGTGGGGAGACGACTAATAGTCGTCTCCCCACGCTGCTGCTGGGGGGACTTTTTAACATAGGCCTCTGTATGGCCTTCAATTTAAGCTGCTTACGCTTCGCCACTCTGCCATGGGCCCCTGTACCGCCTCCTCTTGCTGCTGCCAGGTCCAGAGTGTGTCATGGGTCCCTGTACGGCCTCCCATTGCTGCTGACTTCATCGCCAGACTCTGCCATGTGCCACTTTCAGGTCTCCTTACACTGTTGGTGGGTTCCATTTTGTGATAGGGTGCTGTATGGCCTTCCATTGCTGCTGCCTCCACCGCCACCCTGCGCCATGTGCCTCTGTCGTCTGCTCATGCTGCTGACGGCTTCCGCTTTTTAACCGAGGCCTGTGTTTGGCTTCCGAATACTGCTGCATCCACCGCCACCCTGAGCCATGTGTCTCTGTCGTCTGCTCACGCTGCTGACGGCTTCCGCTTTTTAACCTAGGCCTGTGTATGGCTTCAGAATAATGCTGCCTACACCGCCACCCTGCGCCATGTGCCTCTGTCGTCTGCTCACGCTGCTGCCAGGTCCATACTGATTCATGGCCCCTTGTACCGGCTCCTCATGAACGTGGTTCAGCGGGTTTGCATCACTTAACGGCAAATCGTTGACAAACGCTGGGACGTTCAATGTTGTGCGCATTAAGCCAGACACCAAAGGGCAGCACAGACCTGTTATTACTCGCTCAAGCATGGCTGAACAAAACCAGTCTCTACCGCAAATTGGACCCAGACCTGCCCAGGGTCTCGTAAGTAGATTGCACGGAGGAGTAGAGTTTGTTATTGGAATTAACTGTGAGGGACTTTTAAACCTAGGCCTGTGTATGGCCTTCAATTGAAGCTGCTTCTGCTCCACCACTCTGCCATTGGACTCTTGATAGTCGTCGACTATCAAGAGTCCAATGGCAGAGTGGCGGAGCAGAAGCAGCTTCAATTGAAGGCCATACACAGGCCTAGGTTTAAAAGTCCCTCACAGTTAATTCCAATAACGAACTCTACTCCTCCGTGCAATCTACTTACGAGACCCTGGGCAGGTCTGGGTCCAATTTGTGGTAGAGACTGGTTTTGTTCAGCCATGCTTGAGCGAGTAATAACAGGTCTGTGCTGCCCTTTGGTGTCTGGCTTAATGCGCACAACACTGAACGTCCCAGCGTTTGTCAACGATTTGCCGTTAAGTGATGCAAACCCACTGAACCACGTTCATGAGGAGCCGGTAAAGGGGGCCATGAATCAGTATGGACCTGGCAGCAGCGTGAGCAGACGACAGAGGAACATGGCGCAGGGTGGCGGTGTAGGCAGCATTATTCTGAAGCCATACACAGGCCTCGGTTAAAAAGCGGAAGCCGTCAGCAGCGTGAGCAGACGACAGAGGCACATGGCGCAGGGTGGCGGTGGAGGCAGCAGCAATGGAAGGCCATACAGCACCCTATCACAAAATGGAACCCACCAACAGTGTAAGGAGACCTGAAAGTGGCATATGACAGAGTCTGGCGATGAAGTCAGCAGCAATGGGAGGCCGTACAGGGACCCATGACACACTCTGGACCTGGCAGCAGCAAGAGGAGGCGGTACAGGGGCCCATGGCAGAGTGGCGAAGCGTAAGCAGCTTAAATTGAAGGCCATACAGAGGCCTATGTTAAAAATAATAACATGTTTGGGGCATGATTCATGGCGGATTTAGTCAGTTGTGTCAGGAACTGGTGGTTTGAAATCCAGACTAATCCACGCCTGATTCATTTTCACAAACGTCAGTCTCTCCACACTTTGGGTGGACAGTCGTGTCCTCCGCGGAGTTACAATACCTCCTGCCGCACTAAACACGCGCTCCGATGCCACGCTACTGGCCGGGCATGACAGCCTTTCAAGGGCAAATTCAGCTAGTTGGGGCCAAAGGTCAAGTTTCGTTGCCCAGTAGTCAAGGGGATTGTCTACCTCGGTTGGCAGGGTGCTGTCCAAGTAGGCCCGAGCCTGTTGTTTGAGGTCCTGCTCCAGGTCCACCTGATGCTGCTGCTGCTGCGGCTGGGTAGTCGTTTCCTCACTGCGCTGGTGAAGAAAGCTACTCATCATCGACTGCAGACTGAGGCAGCCGCTGCTGGTGGAGCTGCCACTGCTCCTACCACCCCACCCCTCCCCTGCTGCCATGGCAGCGGAACGCGAGCGCACAGGGCCCACAGTGTCTGAGGATGGACGTTGGCGCAGAAAGGCAGAGACCAACTGACTACATAGGTGGTTTTTATAGTACTTTATTTTGGCCTCCCTCTCAGCAGGTGTGAAAAAGGCCACCATTTTTGAACGGTAGCGAGGGTCCAACAAGGTGGACAGCCAAAAGTCATCCCTCTGTCTGATGGTTATTATTCGGCTGTCGCTACGCAAGCAAGCGAGCATGCTATGGGCCATTTGTGCCAAGGAATGCGAGGGACTCCCTGCCTCCATCTCCACAGCATACTGCCACGGTGCGTCTGGGTCCTCTGTCTCCTCCTCCTCCTCCTCTACCAGATGCTCCTGCTCCTCCACTCCTGTCCGCTGAGTGGAAAAACCACCCATTTCACTCAATAATTCCTGAGCACAAATGTCCTCCTCTACCTCCTCCTCTTCTTCCTGTCCTGCCCCCACAGGGGTCATGTGGCGTTGAGATCTGTGCGCCACGTCTACCGCACCCTGACCAGCCATTGTTAACAGCATTTGTTCCAGGACGTGCAACAGAGGAATGACGTCGTTCATCCCATAGTCCTGCCGACTCACGAATAGCGTGGCCTCCTCAAAGGGCCTGAGCAAGCGGCAGGTGTCACGCATGAGCTGCCAATGGCTGACATCTAAGTTACACAGGGGAGTACCTTTATCCGCTTGTAACATCAGGCGGTCTAACATATGTAGGGTTGAATTCCACCTTGTTGCAACGTCGCAGATCAGGCGATGCTGTGGAATTCCGTTCTGCCGCTGCAGCTCAAGGAGGGTGTGCTTTGCGGTGTAGGAATGGCTGAAATGCATGCAAAGTTTACGTGACATTTTAAGGATGTCTTGCAGTGGGATGGTGGATTTTAGGAACCGCTTGACAACCAGATTGAACACGTGAGCCATGCATGGCGCATGGCACAACCTTCCTTGACGCAGAGCAGACACCATGTTCTTTCCGTTGTCGGTCAACATGGTTCCGATTTTCAGTTTGCGCGGAGACAGCCATCTGTCGATTTCTCTGTTCATTACACTCAGAAGTTCCTCCCCTGTGTGACTACGTTTGCCAAGGCATACCAGGTGCAGAACACAGCGTGACACCGTTGCGCCCTGCACATGTGATATGCCGGTCGGGTAATGGGACTTGGCACGGGGGTGGCGGCTGAGGACACGGCGGAAGAAGAGGTGGTAGAGGCGGACATCTTTGCTGGACCAAGGACGTGCAAACGTGGAGGCAAAAGCGGCGTGACCTGTCCAAGTTGCTGGTGCGGCTGTGACGGCACCACGTTCACCCAGTGGGCCGTAAATGACATGTACTGTCCCTGACCGTAGTTACAGCTCCACACGTCGGCGCTGCCGTGCACTTTGGCAGAGATCGGCATGCTCAAAGACTGGCCCACCATCTCTTCTACATGTGAATGCAGGGCTGGCACTGCCTTTTTGGCAAAGAAATGCCGGCTTGGCACTCTCCACCGCGGCTCGGCACAAGCCATCATTTCTCGGAAAGGTGCTGAGTCCACCACTTGGAAAGGGAGGGACTGCAGCACCAGCAACTTGGACAGGAGGACGTTCAGCTTCTGCACCGTCGGGTGCGTGCTCGCAAACTGTTGTCTCTTGGAAACGGATTCCAAGAAAGACTGCTGACAGAATCCGGAAGAGGAGTAGCAGGAGAAGGAGCATCTGAACGAGCGGAAGATGCCAACGAGCGACAACTCCCCTCAGCAGAGGTGTTGGAGCCTTGACTGGCTGATAGAGGGCGATTGACGTCGGGTGACGGAGCAAGTAACGGAGCGGGTGATGGAGCGGGGGCTGGGGCAGGCAGAACCGCTGTATCTTTATCACGGTTTTCCCAGGCCACCGAATGGCAACGCTGCATATGCTGACGCAACGCTGTAGTCCCAACATGGGCCCCCTGGCCACGCTTGACTTTCTGGCCACATAGTCGACATACGGCTACGTTTACTTCCTCGGGCGGCTTGACAAAAAATTGCCACACCGCCGAGTAGGAAACTTTGCCCCCGCTACTCCTCACTGGCTGACTGCTACTTCCTCCGTGCACACCGGCACCACTACTGGCCGTGGTGATAGGCTGCAGTGGAGCTGGTGCTCTACTCCGTAGCCGTTTGCCTCCACTGACACTGCTGCAACCCTGCTGCCTCCTGGGCAACCCACCGACTGTTTTGCTCGCTGGCAAGCTGGCACCCTCTTCTCCTGATGATGCGGAAGCAATAGCCTGATGACGACGAGGCTGCCAAGTGCGATCAGCCTCATCATCATCAATTAGGGTCTCCGCGTCACTACTAGCCCCCTCGGCTGCGTGTGGGTCAGGAGACAGACCTGTCTCTAGACCGGCTACCGAGCCACTCTCCTCGCCAGTACTTCTTCGCCTGGCTGCTGAAGAGGCGGATGTCTCCCCCCGTTCCTGACCGCACTCTGTTAGCTCTTCCTCACTGTACAGTGGGGCTGAGCCCACAGCATGCGATACTTCGCTTGGTGAGGGAACACCAAAGGACAGGGGCAGGTAGAGGACACGTGATTTCAGTGGGCTTGCTCCCGGGCCATGCCAACTAACGGTTGTGTCTGACGTACCCACTGACCGTTGGCTGTAGGTGTCAGAGGTGACCTGGGAAGAGGAAAACGACCGAGTCAACCAATCGATGACGGCAGGGTTGTCGGTGGAGACACGACCGCTGGATGACACCGGGAGCACTGGCCTCTGGCTGCGACTAGTGCTGCCTCGACCCCTTCCTCTGCTGCCATGTCTGCTCGCTCCTGAAACATTGCCTCCTCTGCCACTCCTCTGCGTGTTGTCTGACATACTCTTTAATTCAATAGTGGTTGTGAAGCAGAAAGTAATGATTCTGTGTCCCTGAGTAACAATTCTGTGTTCCCGAAGAACGATTCTGTGTCCCTGAGTAACAATTCTGTGTCCCCGAGTAACGATTCTGTGTCCCCGAGTAACGATTCTGTGTCCCTGAGTAACAATTCTGTGTCCCCGAGTAACGATTCTGTGTCCCCGAGTAACGATTCTGTGTCCCTGAGTAACAATTCTGTGTCCCCGAGTAACGATTCTGTGTCCCTCAGTAACGATTCTGTGTCCTTGAGTAACAATTCTGTGTCCCTGAGTAACGATTCTGTGTCCCTCAGTAACAATTCTGTGTCCCTGAGTAACGATTCTGTGTCCCTCAGTAACGATTCAGTGTCCCTGAGTAACAATTCTGTGTCCCTGAGTACCGATTCTGTGTCCCTCAGTAACGATTCTGTGTCCGTGAGTAACAATTCTGTGTCCCTGAGTAACGATTATGTGTCCCTGAGTAACAATTCTGTGTCCCTGAGTAACGATTCTGTGTCCCTGAGTAACAATTCTGTGTCCCTGAGTAACAATTCTGTGTCTGTCCCTGAGTAACAATTCTGTGTCCCTGAGTAACGATTCTGTGTCCCTGAGTAACGATTCTGTGTCCCTGAGTAACGATTCTGTGCCCCTGAGCAACGATTCTGTGTCCCTGAGTAACGATTCTGTGTCCCTGAGTAAGGATTCTGTGCCCCTGAGCAACGATTCTGTGTCCCTGAGTAACGATTCTGTGTCCCTCAGTAACGATTCTGTGTCCCTGAGTAACGATTCTGTGTCCCTCAGTAACGATTCTGTGTCCCTGAGTAACGATTCTGTGTCCCTGAGTAACGATTCTGTGTCCCTGAGTAACAATTCTGTGTCCCTGAGTAACAATTCTGTGTCCCTGAGTAACAATTCTGTGTCTGTCCCTGAGTAACGATTCTGTGTCCCTGAGTAACAATTCTGTGTCCCTGAGTAACGATTCTGTGTCCCTGAGTAACGATTCTGTGTCCCTGAGTAACAATTCTGTGTCCCTGAGTAACAATTCTGTGTCCCTCAGTAACGATTCTGTGTCCCTGAGTAACAATTCTGTGTCCCTGAGTAACGATTCTGTGTCCCTGAGTAACGATTCTGTGTCCCTGAGTAACAATTCTGTGTCCCTGAGTAACGATTCTGTGTCCCTGAGTATCAATTCTGTGTCCCTGAGTAACAATTCTGTGTCCCTGAGTAACAATTCTGTGTCCCTGAGTAACGATTCTGTGTCCCTGAGTAACGATTCTGTGTCCCTGAGTAACAATTCTGTGTCCCTGAGTAACAATTCTGTGTCTGTCCCTGAGTAACGATTCTGTGTCCCTGAGTAACAATTCTGTGTCCCTGAGTAACAATTCTGTGTCCCTGAGTAACGATTCTGTGGCCCTGAGTAACGATTCTGTGGCCCTAAAGTAACAATTCTGTGTCCCTGAGTAACGATTCTGTGTCCCTGAGTAACAATTCTGTGTCCCTGAGTAACAATTCTGTGTCCCTGAGTAACATTTCTGTGTCCCTGATTAACGATTCTGTGTCCCTGAGTAACGATTCTGTGTCCCTGAGTAACGATTCTGTGTCCCTGAGTAACGATTCTGTGTCCCTGAGTAACAATTCTGTGTCTGTCCCTGAGTAATGATTCTGTGTCCCTGAGTAACAATTCTGTGTCCCTGAGTAACGATTCTGTGTCCCTGAGTAACGATTCTGTGTCCCTGAGTAACGATTCTGTGGCCCTAAAGTTTCTGTGGCCCTAACTCTGTCCCTAATACAGACAGGTCTGTCTCTCTTGAATGACCGGAGGCTAATGGAGAATTCTAAGATGGCCGCGATTTATAGCTCCACCATTACACAGTGCTGGCTTGCTGGCTGCTGATTGGCTAATGCGATCACATGTCATGAATGAATGCATTATGGGTCAGCGCGCCTTGTCTGCGCGCCTTCCCAGAGATCCCCGCTCCGTCGCCACACATGTCGCCGCCATTTTTGGGAAAATTCAATTCGTGCATCCGAAGTTTGCTAATTTTCGGATTCGGCGCGAATCGAATTTTTCCTAATCTTCGAAATGAATTCCACTTTGCCATGTTCGATTCGCTCATCTCTATTCTCCATCCCACAGCTTATATATCACCCTCACTCCTGTCTTCACCTTACTACTGTACTCATCAACTCCTGCTAATTCTGAACCCACATACTAATAAAACCTCCAGGACACTGAAACTTGTCCCTCCATATAAGCCATACTCCCATATTACCTCCCTCACCCTTCTGCTTCTCCTAACATCTGGAGACATTTCCCCAAATCCTGGTCGTGTTCCTTGGATCAACACACCCGGCATCCCCTATCGTCTAACAGCAGCAGCAATCCACACAATCTAGTTACTATTCTTCTTCTTCCTAGAACCAGCCTCCACTTTTTCTGTGCCCTCTGGAATGCTCGCTCTGTCTGTAACAAACTCACCTCTGTCCATGACCTTTTCATCACAAACTCCTTTAACTTGCTTGCAGTTACAGAAACCTGGCTTTGTGCAGGCTTCATGAATCTGACTTTTCCTCTCCTGCTGCCCTCTCCCATGGTGGTCTCCTCTGGACTCACTCTCCCAGGCCTAGTGGATGCAAAGGAGGTGAAGTTGGAATCTTCCTATCCCCTCAAAGCACTTTTCAGGTCCTTCATTCACCTCCCTCTCTGTCGCTCTCCTCACCCTATTCATCTATTCTCTCCATTTTCTTTAAGAATTGCTGTGATCTATCGGCCTCCTGGACTGGTATCAAGCTTCCTTGATGACTTCTCTGCCTGGCTGCCTTACTTTCTTCTGAAATTCCCACAATCATTCTTGGTGACTTCAACATCCCTGTTAATCTTAACACTCCTGCTACTTCTAAACTTTTGAGCCTAATCACTTGTTTTGATCTAAAACAATGGACACATGCTTCTACTCACTTTAATGGTAACTGCCTCGACCTTCTATTCTCCTACCTATGCACTCCTTGCAACCTGATCAACTTTCCTTTTCATTTCTCTGATTACTCCCTTATTAGCTTCACTCTCTCCTTGGCTTCCTCCTCCTTGTCTTCCTACTACCAAATAGTTACCCATAGAAACTTTCAGTATCTTAACCCTTCTCTTCTTCTTTCAGCAACAGATTGTCTCTATGACAAAATTTCCCCTGTCCTACCCCAACCTGGCCACTTCTGTATACAACAGTCCACTATCATCCACCGTGGACACATTGGCTCCCCTCACTACACACAGAATTAGGCCCCGACCGCTACAGCCCTGGCAAACACACAATAACAGATGCCTCAAAAAACTTAGCTGCGCTCTTGAGGGTTTATGGCATAAGACTAAGACCCAGAAAGACTTTGACCAATATAAATCTC
Organism: Staurois parvus; assembly: GCF_062004578.1. Lineage (NCBI taxonomy): Eukaryota > Metazoa > Chordata > Amphibia > Anura > Ranidae > Staurois > Staurois parvus. The sequence goes on from NW_028318635.1 coordinate 1,614,150, forward strand.
CCCTTCAAAAATACAATTCTTGTCTTGACACTGCCAAACAGATCTACAGTATTTTATCACTCTCATTAACACCCTCTCAAGCAATCCCTGTCAACTCTTTTCTACCTTTAACTCTCTGCTTTGTCCTTCTTTACCTGCACCCACTAACTCACTCACTGCCCAGGAGATCGCTAATCACTTAAAAAATAAGATTGATACAATTTGTGACGAGATCCCCACTGTACAGACATCTCCTTTACCCTACACTCCTTGTCCAGCTGCACAATCTATACTTCCCTTGTTTAACCCAGCTACTATAGAGGAGGTTAATAAACTTTTTTATAAAACCCACCTAACCACCTGCCCTCTGAAAACTGTTCCCTCACAAATACTATGGTCACCCTCTGGCTCTATCCTTCACTCTTTAACTTATATCTTCAATCTCTCCCTTTCTACTGGCATCTTCCCCAATCCTCTAAAACATCTGCTAGATACCCCCATACTTAAAAAGGCCTCACTAGACCCACGCCAATCTTAGCAGCCTAAGACCCATCTCCTTACTCCCTTTTGCCTCCAAACTCCTTGAACATCTAGTCTACAACTGGCTAAGCTGCCACCTTATTGAGAATAACCTTCTCAATCCTCTTCAGTCTGGATTTCACCCACAACACTCCAGAGAAACTGCTCTTCTAAAACTCACAAACGACTTACTAACTGCTAAAACCAATGGTCACTATTCCATACTTTTACTCTTGGACCTCTCTGCTGCCTTTGACACAGTTGAGCACCCCCTCCTCCTATTTACTTGGTTTCCGTGACTGTACTCTCCATTGATTCAAATAGAGTTACAACTCTACCTACTCCTCTTACTGTCAGGGTCCCCCAAGTTTCTGTCCTTAGACCTCTCTTATTCTCGAACTACACTTCTTTGAGTGAGCTGATAGCTTCCCACGATTTCCAATACCATTTCAGTGCTCATGACACACAAATCTATCTCTCTACTCTTCAGCTCACCTCATCAGTTTCCTTACCTATCACCGATTTACCAACAGACATATCAGACTGGATGTCACACCACTTCCTAAAACTCAATCTATCCAAAACTGAACTCATAATATTTCCTCCCCCACGTGCCTCCTCGCGTGATTTCTCGGTCAGGATCAATAGCTCCACTATCAACCCATCGCTGCATGGGGTGCTGGGTACAGGGTGCTAGGGGTAACACTGGATTCTGAACTATCCTTTCAGGCCCACATCCAATCCCTGTCCAAATCATGCCGCCTCAACCTGCACAACATCCCCAGAATATGCCCCTTTTTAATAAATGTTACCACAAAGCTCCTAATTCACTCCCTGGTTATCTCTCGCCTCGACTACTGCAACTCCCTCCTCATTGGCTTACCTTTACATAGGCTATCCCCCTTCTAGTCCATCATGAGTACTGCTGCCAGGCTCATCCACCTTACTAACCGTTCAGTGTCTGCTACCCCTCTCTGCCAATCCCTCAACTGGCTTTCACTCACCCAACGCATAAAAATAAAAATACTAACAACAACTTGCAAAGCGATCCACAACTCTGCCCCTTGCTACATCACAAACCTGGTCTCAAAATATCAACCAAACCGCTCTCTCTGTGATCCTCCCAAGACCTTCTGCTCTCTAGTTCCCATGTCACCTCCTTCCGTGCTCACCTCCAGGACTTCTCCCGAGCTTCTCCAATCCTATGGAACTCCCTACCCCAACCTGTCCGGTAATCTGTCCAGTAACACACTAAGCGGCCAGGGACTCAAATCCTGCAGTGCCAGACGTGTCCCCATGCTTAAGTCAGTACATGTCCGGGCCCATCTGAAGTTTGCTAGAGAGCATTTGGATGATCCAGAAGAGGATTGGGAGAATGCCATATGGTAAGATGAAACCAAAATAGAACTGTTTGGTATAAACACAACTCGTCGTGTTTGGAGGAGAGAGAATGCTGAGTTGCATCCAAAGAACACCATACCTACTGTGAAGCATGGGGGTGGCAACATCATGCTTTGGGGCTGTTTCTCCACGAAGGGACCAGGACGACTGATCCATGTACAGGACAGAATGAATGGGGCCATGTATCGTGAGATTTTGAGTGCAAACCTCCTTCCATCAGCAAGGGCATTGAAGATAAAACGTGGCTGGGTCTTCCAACATGACAATGATCCCAAACATACTGCCCGGGCAATGAAGGAGTGGCTTTGTAAGAAGCATTTCAAGGTCCTGGAGTGGCCTAGCCAGTCTCCAGATCTCAACCCCATAGAAAACCTTTGGAGGGAGTTGAAAGTCCGTGTTGCCGAGCGACAGCCCCAAAACATCACTGCTCTAGATGAGATCTGCATGAAGGAATGGGCCAACATATCAGCAACAGCAACAGTGTGTGCCAACCTTGTGAAGACTTACAGGAAACGTTTGACCTCTGTCATTGCCAACAAAGGATATATAACAAAGTATTGAGATGAACTTTTGATATTGACCAAATACTTATTTTCCACCATAATTTGCAAATAAATTCTTTCCAAATCAGCCAATGTGATTGTCTGGATTTTTTTTTCTCATTTTGTCTCTCATAGTTGAGTTCTACCTATGATGCCAATTACAGGCCTCTCTCATCTTTTTAAGTGGGAGAACTTGCACAATTGGTGGCTGACTAAATACTTTTTTGCCCCACTGTATATTCTGGTGCCCGTTTAACCTTCTTTATGTGGGACCTAACAAGCGCACTTTGCACAAATGGGTGGGGAAACACCAAAGACTCATAATAGAGGGTAAGGATAAGCACAGCATCCCACAACATTTTGCCTCCTGCCATTGGAAGAATATCAAGGATTTGACAGTTCTTGCAATAGAACATATAGCAAACGGTTCCCTTACTGATAATGAAATATTTATGCTGTTATGTAAGATGGAGACTTTTTGGATTTATAGGCTGGGTACTTTGTCTCCCCATGGATTACACGAGGACATTGACATTCATACTGTCATTTGATTATGTAGAAATGTTTGTCATTACCCATTTTTTGTCATTTTCAGTCTTTCCTTTCTATATTTTTGGTATCCCCCTACTTTCCCTCTCCCCCGCCTTTTCCTTTTTTCCCCTCTATCATTTCTTCCATTCCTACACGGTTTTCATTATGTCTTATATATGTCGAGAATATGACTGTGTCCGCATACCAGATTTTTTAACTTCAGATTTTAATGTAATTTTCCTGTCCATACACCTGTTTATATTTCTACATTGATATTTGGTGATATTTGTGATACCTATTTTCTTTTCTTTATAACGTTTGTAATCAGGAAATGAGTTATCATATAGATGACTTTTAATCTCAATGTTTTGGTTTAAAGTTTTTGGAGTGGGTATACAAGGAGTGAACAGGTTGTAGAATGGCATCAATGGAAGACCCTCTCTCCTGACCCCTCCCCCCTTCCTGCCCTTTTTCCTTTTATAAATGTTTCTTCCAGCTGGATTACACCTGAAGAAGGGGCTTGCCCCAAAACATGTAGTTATAGCAACCGGCTTTTCTGTTTTGGGTGTTTGCCTTCAGACGGCTCTGGGACATGTCCAGCGGCTTCTCTTTGGGTCCTGCTGCCAGCACTGTGATATCACTTCCACTTCCAGTGTCATTTCCGTCCCGCGGCCATGACAGCTGGGGGACCACAGTGGCTGTCTGATGTCTGACATCTGTTTACGTTTGTGGTGTCACCATCTCCATTATTCCACCCCCCGCTGGCCACAGAAGGTTGTGTCATTCATCGGTGTACGCCATTCGTAACTGACAGATTTGGAGCACTTGTGTCTTGTTAGCTGCCTCATCACTGGAAATTTTTTTTAATAAACTGTGCAAGTACTTTTATCCTCATTGTGCTCTGACTGTGGTATCCTCACCTGCAATTGACAGCGCTTCTCCTGTTTACTTCACAGGAGATTTGCACTTAGTTCGTATGAATTGTGAGAGCAGCCATCCCTGTGGTGTTATTGAAAGTATTTCATGGACATCTATCTTCTGAGTGCCTGTTTTTTTTACTCTTTTTTTATGCTTTCATCAGTCCATCATGAATGCTGCTGCTAGACTCATCCACCTTGCCAACCGTTCAGTGTCTGCTACTTCTCGCAGCCAATCCCTCCACTAGCTTCCGTTCACCCAATAAATTAAATTGAAAATACTAACAAAAATTTGCAAAGCCACCCACAACTCATTCCCCAGCTACATCACTAACCTAGTCTCAAAATACCAACCAAATTGTTCTCTTTATTCCCTCCAAGACCTCTGCTCTCTAGCTCCCTTGCCACCTCCTTCCATGCTCACCTCCAGTATATCTCCTGAGCCTCTCCCATCCTATGAAACTTTCTACCCAACTTTGTCGGACTGTCTCCTACTCTGGCCACTTTTAGACGATCCCTAAAAACCATTCTCTTCTAAGAAGCCTGCCCTGCCCCACCTAACAACTGTACTTTTACTTTCTCCATCAATTCATCCCCAACAGTTATTATCTTTTGTATCACTTGACCCTCCCTCTTCGATTGTAAGTTCTAATGGGCAGGGCCTTCTGATTCCCCCTGTATTGAATTGTATTGTAACTGTACTGCCTGCCCCTAAAGGGCTGAGAAAACTGTTGGAGCTATATAATTCCTGTATAATAATAATAATTATTATAATAAGGTGTTCTTCACTTGGAAGGAGATTTATAAGAGTTTCATTTATATGGCCCTGTGGTATATGTTATCATGTACACCGTGAGTAGGCTCAAGTTTTAAACCCCTCTCACTGTTAACACCCTTGTGCCACATCCACAATTCTCCATGGCACATTGCATGCCTAATTTTTCTACTCTAAGTGCCCAAGACTGATTCCCCCTCCCCCCACTCCCCAGGAATAAGAAAATTATGGCCTGTATGTGTAGCACATATGGGAGAAGAAATTTTCATTGCTGTAAATATACAAATTATTAGGAATAGCTACAGTATTTTAATAAAATACACACAGTTTCATCTCCTGTTGTTTTTTTGTGATCTCAAGAAAAACCTTATTTAATTTGTTTTTCCCAACTCCCACAAACATCCGCTCTTGCTAGCATGTCAGTGAAAGTGTATGTCTGTTATTCTAGTGAGCAGCAACTTCATATTTTCAAATTAGACTGCAAAACAGTTCTCGCTGAGTGATCAAATAATTTGTCGCTTGCACAAATTTCTAAGATCTGTAGGCAAATTGCATTCAAGGACACGAGTGCAGCATGACACAGGCATATTTTAACTAAAGGAAAGGCAACAGCGATTTTTATTTGAAGTGTGTGTTCACATATTTACTTTTTAATAAATGCAAATGAGAGATGATAAAAAGTTTTTTCCAAAAATGAAAAGAAAAGTGTTCTGTTGACCATGCATTTACAGGAATTACAGAATGACAAAGCCCCAGAGATATATGCTAATCATTTTAGTCCTGTAGCAGAGTTCTCCTTTACCTTCCTGCAGTAGGTGCAGGGTGCTTTAACTCCATTACCCAGAATCTCCTGGGCTGCCATCCGCTCCTGGACAAGCCCAAGGAATACAAATTGCAACCCCTCCTTCTTTGCTGAGCTCAGTGGGACTGTGACCGATGAAGCAGTCATGACTGGGCTAGCTAGCTATGACCAGGCAGAGAGAACCCCTACATTAGAGTCAGCGTGCAGACCACCAAAGGGCACAAGAGCATGCAACACTAACCTAAGCCTCAGTCATAATGGTGGACCCTGTCCAGAGACTCTCCAATAAAGTGATTCCTGTGGCATGCTGTTCTTCTCAGCCATGTCATCTGTTCTTCTAATGACTTCTCTCTAGCCATACCAATGTGTAGCCTGTTGAGAGGCTCCTGTCTGCAGCCACCTGAGCTACCCTCTGCAGCTGGTCAACTGATAAGAGAGAGAGACATCTGGCTACCTTGTTCAGTGAACTGCAGGTATTTGATTATTGTACAGATTGTCTTACACTGTTCCAGAGCTTTGTTCAGATAGCTGAATTGTACTTGTAAGGTAAGCTGGCTATACATGGATCGAAATTCAGCTGGTTCAGCAGGGCGCTACTGATTTGCAATCCATGTATGGGCAGGCTAGTTGTACAGAAGTCAATTTATCGATCTATTTTTGTGCAGCCAGGCTATTGGACAAATTTATCTTGATCAGTACCTTCAGCCATAGCTGGGGGTGCTGATGAATGTATTCTGATGGCAGGGAAATCTCCACGCCATAAGAATAAAATAGCTTACTGGGAGGGATTCCCCATCTACATCAAGTGTGTTGCTGGGGGAATCGAGTCACTTTCTTTCATTCAACCTGGCTGAGTGAAAGAAAAATTATTGGTGTATGGCCAGCCTTTGTTTAGGTCATCTATAGGAGGTGACTGCTCATCCATAGGAGTATCTTTACACAAAGGAGGCCCTTCTGCACTTGGATGATTTTTGAGGATTTTTGTTGGCATTTTATTTTAAACTGACTTATGCACTAAAGGACTGTGTGTAGACACTTTGTGGTGTCTGAAATTTACTCTTCATGTGTTTTGTACTGTCATTAAGAAATATTGTACAGTTTACATTTACATTGTATAGTTTATATTGTCATCAGGGTTGGAAGTCTGGGTATATGATTGCTTTTACTTTTTGAACAGTGTATTTAGATGTTTTCATATAGTTAGCGCTGCACTGTTGCAAGGGTGTGGCACTGTTGCAAGGGTGTGGCACTATATATTACTTTGATTTGTAGGTGTTGGCTGCTGATAGGGTATGTACATATTTTTTAACTATATATTTATAAACTGTTATACAGATTTGTACTTTAAAATTATTCTGTCACTTTCCTGTTCTGAAGCAAGTTCTCTTGTTAAGGCACATGGGATGCAGTGCTCAGGTCTCAGCAGGCAATTACTAAGCCTAAACACTATCACATGGGTGGGGGAATGAAGAAGGTCATCAAACCCAGAGCTCCAGTATATAAATTGAGTATGGTGAAGGTATTAGTGGGAAATGAGAGAACCATGATTACTTTGCCTTGAATGAGAAAAGAGATAGATTCTCTTTAATACATTTTGATGCAAGATTTTGAAAAGAAAATGGTATGTTTGTTCTGCTCTCATGTCTTACAGCTTAATTGTAGCCAAAATAAAAAAAAACAGAAAAATCAGCAAACGGGACATAACTTACAGCAGGATGTGCCCAGGGGCGGACTGACCATTTGGAAACTCGGGCACTGCCCGAGGGCCCGGGGTCAGTAGGGGGCCCCATGAGATGCCCCTGGTACCTTTTTCATAGGCTTTTTTGAGTTTGGGCAAGGACACAGGGGCCCCATGATCCCCTATTGCCCGGGGGCCCCATGAGTTGTCAGTCCACCCTTGGAGGTGTCCCTTGTACTGATGCCTATTCTTTTTATCTAAAATCTTTAGTTGAAGTTCATGCCCCAGTTGTGGTCAGAGTTATTACAACTAAGAGGCTGTCACAGGCTCCTATCAAGAGATCCCGACTATGCCCACCCTTTCTGCCCAGTTACACTATTCTTAGATGCCGTACTATAGCTTCTACTATACTATCGCTACTATAGCTTCTTTTCTTTCATAGAAACTATAGTAAAGTTCCCATAAATTGAGCTACTTTATAGTAGGACACATATATTGAACCCCAGTGAATGGCGGAGTTGAACCACTAAGTTCTGAAAACAATAAGCACATGAGTGTTCTGCTATGGATGAAGCAGACCTTGCACCCTAATAGCTCAGTTAACTTTTTTAGGTCTTTCTTGGGAAGGGGGAGGGTTCGATATGTACTCACTCTTCCCCTAGCTTCTGCATACTGAGATTAGGCACAATTGATGTTGTCCTCCGTCCAACAAGGTCCTGGAGAATGTTAAATAGCCCAAACCTCTCTAATAAGAGAATTGTGCACTGTGCTGCAAAATTTCTCACAAGATTTGGAGTACTTAGCATTTCCTGAGATCTCATCAACAGGATGGTGATGTCATCCCCTTCACTAGAAAAATCACTTCTGTCAGTCCAGAAACCAAGTGCAGCTACTGCTTCTGGTGGCATTACATGTCTATGCATATAAAGCGTAACTCTAATCTGAGAAAAAAAATCCTACCATCACCCTGTTTTATCAAAGGGCAGTTCTCGAGTACAGTGCAATGCCATGACCTTCCTAGGTTCTGGTAGTCTTTAGATTGTTCATTGTTCTGGCAGTTTTGTAAGTAGCAGATGTAATTATTATCTATCACATGTAAACACTGCTGGAACCTAAGCAGGCTGGTGTTTTCCCCAATAATTTTATCATATTGTGGCCCTCTTTTGTAAGGGGGATAGGAGTAGGCAAACCTGTAGGTAAATAAGAGAACCAGAACCTTCACAAAGTGGAAGAGTGGGTTTCATAATAAAGTTGACAGTGCCTATATCAAGGGGAGGAGTAAGTGGGAGTAGATGACATACTGGTGGTTGTTTACTAAAGCTGAAAGTGCAAAATCTGGTGCACCTCTGCATAGCAACCAATCAGCTTCCAGGTTTTATTGCCAAAGCTTAAATGAACAATTGAACAAGATGAAATAGGAAGATAAATAGGATTGGTTACCATGCACAGCTGCACCAGATTCTGAGTGCATCAGTTTTAGGAAATCTATCCCACTGCATCCAGCCTGCAACATTACCATGAGTATATAGATGCATCTATGCCCAACTGAGAACAACTGTTTGCCTTCAAAACAAAAGAGATGGATACTGTAATGGGAGTTAAACTGTATAAAATGTTTACGCCTTGAGATGCTGACCCTGAGGCTGTTCTTTGTTAAAAACCCTTGACAAGGATTTCTAGTTGTAACTGCTTTTTTTGTATGGCATGCTGTGCTAAGGTAATACACAAGGACATATTATTGATGTATTGTATAACCATTTTAGATCTTGATTTTGATCTTATGCCAGCACTAACAACTTCCTTTCATATGCTGGCATGAAATACATAAATACTAAAGAAAAAAACACCTTTTCTTTTTTGGGCACCTGCAGTGCCTTCACTGAACTCAGCGTTCAGGTGCAAAATTGACCCATTTCATTTTAATCAAAACAGGTAAGTCTGATCCCAGTCAATTATGTCTAACATGCTCTTATCATTCTATGCTAACTCAGAATGCATTTTCTTGTCTTAATCTCACACCAGCCAGGAAATACTGTCTATTGATTCTGAAAAATATATTAACTCTTGTAACATATCACTGTGTCCTGTATTGATTTTAAAAACATGCTGATGTACACAATAGCTCCAACACATACTGTTTTTTGCCTATAAACTTTTACTGGTAGAAAGTCAAAGCACTTAGGTTTACTATTTGTCATAAAACAGAAGAAAACAAACAAGCAAATGGCAAGAGAATGAATATAGCTGCATCGCTTTACCGCAGACAAGGGCAAACTGCTTTACATATTATTCTGAGGCTAGAATTGGTCAGTGAGATGGGTGTATAAAGGATATTAAAGAGCGTTTAGATAAATGACTTTTGAAGTTGCATCTATTAATTCTGCTTTTAGCATTTACTGCATGCCATATGTGAAAGTGAGTTAATTTATAACTGTCCTTTGTAGATAATTGGAGTACAACCAATACAAGAGACAACATCTACAGTAATGATATGCCAAGCAGCACATTGACCACAACACTCAACACAGTCCTGTTAATTACATTGTGCCACATCATCTCATATATTCAGAAGCAAATAAGAAAACTGGCAGGCACATTTTTCTTCCCTTTATATCAGCCTGACGAAATCTCGCACAAACGCCCTTTACAAAGGCCTTCAGAGATGGAAGACGAGAAGCTGCTATAAAGCAAAATGATGAATGGCTCTTCTCATTCTAATAGACACTGCCAAAGGCAATTACAGCAGATAACGGAATATTCAATAGGGCAGTGCAAAAAGTAATGATGATGGGTAAAGTGTGTATCTCATAGCAACCAATTAGATTTCTGGATGGTCACCAAGGGTTACTGTACTTTGCACATTACATAAGGCCTTTGGAACCTACCAGTTAGAAGTCATAACTTAGGGTTCAGTCTTCAGGCCAACAGAAGTGCAGTTGCTACTCACATATTATTATACTCATCATACATTAATGACTACATTACATCTTTCTAGTGAATTGAAACAGGCACATGGAGGCTTAATGATCTGGTAATTGGAATGTATGTCATGTTAAATTGGTAGAACGTTTGATGTGGACCTCTATTAGAGGAAAGAAATAAAGCATAATTTTTTAAAAACTTCTAATACCTTTGGTTACCAGAAATAGTATATATTTATGTATGTGTGTGTGTGTATATATATATATATATATATATATATATATATTTATATATATAAAAAGCTGCTTGGAAATAAGGAATAATACCAGATATTGCAGAAAGGAAGAAAAGAATTATATATGGCAACTGATACTTTATGACACAGGTCATATCCTAAGCAGAATATATAAATAGGATGAGCATACATGACCATACATGACCATATTTTTGAGATAGATATGATCATAAAATATTTCTTCATAAAATGTTATTGTGACCCTGTCGCCACAGGTAAAATAATAAAACCAAGCCAGCCTGTAAAAGAAATAATGTAATATTTACTTGTACAGATGGCAGTGTGTTAGGCCCCTTTCACATGGGCAATCCGAACAGGTGTGCATATCAGTTTTTCAGATGGACCTGAATGGAAGGTCCATGCATTCCTATAGACAGGAGGGTATACACTGACTTGTGTCCATTTGCACCCACCTACCTCCAGGTCCGATCCGGGCTACTAGATAAAAAAAGGAAGGGGATTAATCTTCTTCTGTTTAGGTGGATTGGAGGGTAGTCTGGTGTAAACGGACAGCAGAGCATTTACTCCCAGCTGCCCATAGAGCAGAGAGGGCTCTGTCCTGTCCACTCTGCAGAAAACTGAGTAGACATGGATGTGTCATCCACCCGCTCTGCTCCAATCAGCAGGGGATCTGTGAATGGATCCTCTGCTGATCAAAATCTACCCCATGCAAAAGGTGCCTTAATATTCACTCTTTTGAACATCTATATGTACTGCTACTACCGATATTTCTTGGTGTGTGTGTGTGTATGTATGTGTGTGCAAAAGTGTGTCCCCCACTGGGCTCAGTGGTTGTTTCCAAAGACTTTTCATTTTTTACAGGACACTGGGGGCTGCAGGGGTCAGCAGGAGGAACCACTGTACTTATCAACACTATTCGGCACACAAAGTGTTGGGTAGCAGTTGCTCCTAGAGCTCATCAAAGAAGAAACATTTAACATAACATTCATCAGAAAGATAAGAATAAAGTTTTTGTTTTAGAGGCTGGTTTTGTTTTTCTTCCATCTGGTAACAGATCGCTTTAGGGAAAACACTAGTATGCATATCATTACATGAATATGAAAGTATTTTTTTTTAAAGGCTTTAAGAAGATCTGGAAGAAAGGATCTGAACCTTTGTCTTTTTATAGGGTTTTACCAGGTGGCTTCTATACAGAGCACTTTCAAAGGAAGTGGGACACATTCAAAGATTTCTGTAAAGGATTTCCACAAACAGATGTACAGAGGCTTTCATGATTTCTGACAAGTTTTACTTGATAATCTGTATGCGGCACTAGACATCACAACATATCCTTTTTAATTTTTTTTCCCATTCAACAAGTGACATTAAATGGTCAAATGACTTTCTTTATCATCCAATGAAATACACAGGAAAACAGTCACTTATTATTCCTTGGTTATATGCTGCTACTTGCAAAAAACCAGACCCCATTTAGCACCATCTCTAACCGTCACATGTTTTTTGCTAGTGTTTTGGAAGGTTGGACCCCTTTTTCTCATATTTACTGAAAAAAAAGATTCTAACCACAGTCTTGTTTTTCTAGCCTTTTATTTTATTTTTAATTTTCTTTTCTTCAAGATACTTGATAAACTGATGATATTATTTTCTGTGACTTCATTAAAAGACTTCCACCCGTCTGCTTGAGCTGGTCTTTACATAGCAGCTATCTGGCTCGGTGTATCCTCAGCATTAGCTTTGGAGGCCATACCTGAGTCCTGCTGGACTGGAAGATTGTAGAGCTTGCCTGAAATAAAACATATGAGCACTGGACTCTACAATGTGGTTCTTTCCATATCGGAGTGCACTGTATTAGTTAGCCACACAGTTCTTTCTAGGTCCAGAGCTGTGGCACAGTCTCTCATGTGATTCTGTCTCTGAAGGCTCACTTAGTGAGTCAAGCTGAATTCCTGGGAGTTACCTCACAGTTGGTACAATTTGGAACCATTTTTACAATATCTGACATTTCAGCTGCTATAAGAATTAAGGCTGTGGGATTAAGTACTACTGTCATCTGCTTGGTGGAGTGTGCTTTCTTTCCCACCATTCAGCCTAGAGGAAACATCATCCCACTACTGCCTCTGCTCCTTAAGTACCAAATGGATCTCCAGTGTCTAGTTCCATTCCACTGATCCCAACTGTGACTCGGCCACCTACAGCTGCCCGAAGGTCTGCCCAGCTGTCTGGGTTTGCATGAATCAAATCAGGTCTGCAATTCCTTTTATTATTTTTTATTTGGATTCAGCACCCCGACAATCAGGAGAGGCTGTTTTTTGGTCACTGCAGTCTACTGCATTGACTCAGATATACAAAAGGCTGTTTCAGACCTTATTTATGCAGTGCTTATTTGGAGGATCAGCTTTTTGTTATAAGCCTATAAAAATATTTTATCGCTGCAATGGCTGTAAAGAACTTTCCACTACACCCGCTGTTTTAGGATTTCCTCAATGCAGATTCAGAAAACTCTGTAGGGTCCTGGATCCACCTATGTCTGTATCAGAGCAGTTACTCTTTGACAAGGGATTCACTAACACACATTGCAGTCGGCCCATGCTCAGTGAAATTACTCAGTGATCAATGTTTACAAAGATATCACTAGACAGTTCAAAGTTAAATTTACCTTTAGGGACTTCACTGATAGTACGTTGAATTTCCTCCTTACAAGGCAGTTTGAGTTAACTGTTTTACCCCTCTGTCCTGTGTTGGTGGTAATTTTGGTCTGTCAGATCATGTCAGGTTAGACTAGAGTCCCTTGAGAGGATCATTACACTGCCTTTCACTGCTGGGAGGTGTGGAGTAGATGAAGCAGATGTCTGGAGCCTCTTGCCGAGGCATGATGTCTTATTACAAGCTTCTGAACTAGTAATAAAACTATTTATTACATGACTTGGATGTCTGTACAAATGCATAGCTCATCTGGCTGGTCAGACATCCTTAGAGCAACTGAGTTGTCTTTTCATTGGGCGATATCCTTTCTTTTGGGCTGGATATCATATCATTAGTAGTGCCTTGAGTGGGCATATTATGCTCTTACTAGAGCACAGAAGAAAGGTCAGAGGTGATTTGCTCTTTACCTTAACTGCCTTAGCAGTGCATACTTGCAGATGCCATTCAGATCATAGGTCCAGAAAGCCAGAAATCTGCAAATGCTTCTAGCACATTTTCAGCATTAAGGTGCATCCCTGTTTTTACAAGAGGGGGGCTATTCACAAAACCAGATGGGTCCAAGCGTATCAGGCCTTCTAAGCTTTAGATGTGTATGACAAGCCTGTTACATTACAGACTAATTACTTGGAGACTGCATCTCTTTCAGCTGCCCTGTAGCTGTTTCCTGTGCTACTACACTCCCTGCACTCTGGGGCCTCTGTTCCTGTCTTGTAGAATGTTGTTCTTGGAGTGATTCCCTACAAGGATATTCCAACTACTCTTCAGGGAAATTCTGCATCCCCAGACAAGGCTGGCCTTCACCCCAGAGGACTCTGGCTTCAGTTCTGTCCTCAGTTTCATGAAGCAGTCAGTGCCTGCTTTTTCGAGAAGTTCCACTGTTAATATCTCCCTTGACTTGAACTCCATTAAATATCACTTTTGTGCTGTAAGACCTTCACCTTGTGGTGTTTGGTATTTCTCTCTATATCAGGGCAAGTGATCTTGGGGCTGAGCTGGAAAACACTGAAGATGTCACTCTCAACTGCATGGTTCTCTTAAGAGATATACTGTATTGCTCCACCTGTTGGTGGTTGCTTTGGCTCACAATATTTGTTGGTGTGCCCTTAGAGGTAGTCATTCCTTTTTGGTGGTGATTCTGTTCTTTGTCTGAGCATCAGGTTGATTTTCTTTGATCTCTGGTTTCAAGTTCCCTTGTCCTGTAGGGAATACTCTTATTCAAACTCAGGCATATGTCCTGCTGGTTGGTGCAGGCTTTTGGTTCTATCATAGACACATAAATAGCTGTCACCCACCCCTCTTATTTTTTTAAAATTTATGATGGGAGTGAGATATGTAGACAAATTCTGTTTTAAGAAGGTGCAGCTGCTGTGTTTTGCACTCTGTAGAGGGTTAGTTATGTTTTTGTATTTTTGCTCAATCCCTACTCCATAGAAGATATTGCAATATGCAGTGCACTGATGGGTATAAGGGATTGATTTGCATTACTTTTTCCTATTATTCTGAATTGAAGATACGAGTAAAACTCCACGTGGGACATAGATACCTTTGGTTTTAGGAAATCTCTACTATGATTTGCATTGGTTCAGTTGGAGGGCTTTGGTTTTTTTGGTCACCTCACCATAATGTGTCTGCTTGTATTTTCTCCAATAATAATAAATGAAAAAACTATTCTTTTCTGGCTCCTTTTACAGATATTCATATTTGGAGAAAATCTTTGTAGGTGGAAACCTAAGGCAGCAACATTTAAGGTGTGTGTGTGGGGAGGGGCATCATCTTTTGAATTTTTAGTTTTTAACCACTTGAGTACCAGTCTGCAATACTTTTTTATTTCCAAGACATTTTGTTGTGCTTTGGTACTTTGACAATTACTCATTTCTTTTTTAAAGCGGTATTAAACATAAAACCAAAAATGCAATATATTGAAGTTTACCAATCATTAGACATGGTGTCTGCATTAGTTTACTTTTTTTTCAGGCTTTTTTTTCCTCTCAACTGGTTATCTGGCCAGTAACTCACCTCCTGTACTAGAGTGCCTATACTCTGGATAAAGAAGCAAAGAGACAACTTTGGACCACAGCATTGTTGCAGTTTTAGATACACTAACAAACTGAGGTCAAAGTCCAGTTAACACTTTAAAGCAATTTCAGCAATTTTTTTTTTTTGTGGGATAACATTTTTACATAACTGTATAAAGGCTGATCATTGTAAGCACCCTTGTCAGTGTTTAATGGTTTATCTCAACTGTCTAACTGCTACATATGCAGAACAGCTTGTTCTGTTGAAAAACAACAGATGTACTGGTTGGATCACCAGTTGGAAATAAAAGAAAGAAAGCCAATAAAGAAAATGAACACAGCCCTAACATCTAAGAATTGGTAAGCTGCATTTTAATAAATGTTTGCTTCTGGATTTAATACCACTTAATACCACCAATCATAGCAATTGCATGACTACAATGTAATCATGTAATTGCTTCTAACAGTTATAATCACTATTATAAGTAATAACAGTGTGAATAAAAATCTCTGCTCACCCCCCAGAATAGTACAGTGTCATTGTGGCGACACTGAACTACAGTTCATAAAAAAATAGTAAATAAAGAAAAACAATGTTAAAATAAAGAAAAGTAAAAAAAAAATGATTTTTTTTTACAGTCAGTATCCCTAATCACTGCCACACCAGTCATATGATGATGCTGTACTGCACTAGTGACAGTATGTGAAATAAAATGTGAGAAAACCCCAACATTTTATTTAATTTTTTCATTTTCTGAAAAACTGGCAAAAAATTGCAACTTCAAAATACTCGCCATGCCGCTTACTAATTACCTTCGACTGTCTACTTTCCAAAAAGGGATCATTTGAGGGGGGTCATTTGTACTCTCCTTGCATATTAGGGCCTCAAGAAATGAGGCTGTCAGTACACCAGGATCAATCAATTTTCAAATATTTATTTCATAGTTTGTAGACTCCATAACTTTCACACTGACAAAAAAATGTATATTTTCTTTTATATAGCGTTGCATGACAGATCAATTGCCAGTTAAAGTAGCACAGTGCTGAATAGCAAAAATGCAATGGTCATAAAGGGGGTTAAACCTTCCGGTGGTGAAGTGGTTAACGTGATTCGAAAGGCCTGACATACTGACATTACAAACCTCAAACTTACTTGCTTTGTGAAAAGATTTTGCACAAAACAGCCTCAATCCTGCTCTTCTGGGATCTCCCGCCAGTGCTCCTGGCCCCTCCCCCCACTGAGCCCCCCTATAGCTCAGTCTCACCCCTCACGCTTTCCTCACTGGATTATATTGACTGCAAGAGAAGCTAATAGCTCTCTGTCCAATGAGTAGAGAGCAAGATGAGAGAACTTGTCAGGGCTCCCAGGTGTGACCGGAGATGTGTGACTGACGCAGGGAAACGCAGACCTCAGATATGTTATAAACAATATAATTTATTAACACTAACAATACAAACATAAACGCAGTGCAATACTAAAACATAACACAGTGCAAACAAACCAAACCAAACCACCCACAGATAACAGTACATACAAGCAAGCGTCGTCAGGCAGGCCGAGTCAATATCAATAGGGCAGGTAGGTACAGGGGGAGCAAGCGGAGATTGGTCAGGGTCACAAGCCAGGGATAAGAACAGGTAGCAAGCAGTGTGGTACAGAGGGTCAGACAGAGGGATGGTCAGGAGCGAGCCGGGATCAGAGCAGGAGAAGTCAGCAGCGGTTCAGAAACAGGATGCAGGACAGAAACAGGATACAGGGCCCAGGACAAACACACACCAAGGCAGAGTCTGTGGGTCTGGCCATCCCTTAAATACCCCAGCATAATCAGTTACAGGTGTTAGCTGGCTGCAAAGTTGAGTCTCTGATTGCTGGGAACACCCGCTGGCCAGCCCTAGTACTGCAGATCAAAAGGCAGGTGAGTCCCACCATAGCTGGCCAGTCCATTCCTGACAGAACTGCTGCTCTTGTGCACATCTCTGGATTAAAATTGGGCTCAGGTACGTATTTAGGTGGGACTGTGGGAGAATACATTAAGGTAAGAAACATTCTGCCTTTAGAACCACTTTATCAAGTTGCATATTGTAGTCTCCTGACTGAGCTTTACAGTTACTTAATTTGGTAACCACCTATTTATTTGCACTTCATTTCCTCTCCAGTTCTGCATAAAATATACCATTTTCATTTGATCCTGTGTCACTAATAATTATTTTTTTGGTTTTTTAACACATTCAATTTTTATTGCATTTGCAACAATGTACAATTGACTGGTTTGTGCAAGATATCGAAACATGACATTAACCACTTGTCTACTGGGCACTTTTACCCCATTCATGCTCAGGCCAATTTTCAGCTTTCAGCGCTCTCACAATTTGAATGACAATTGCACGGTCATGCAACATTGTACCCATATGAAATTATTATCATTTTTTTCACACAAATAGAGCTTTCTTTTGGTGGTATTTAATCACCACTGGGTTATTTATTTGTTGCACGATAAACAAAAAAGAGCAAAATATTTGAAAAAAAAAAGGTTTTCTTTATTTCTATTATAAAATTTAGCAAACAGGTAATATGTCTCCTTCACTGATGTGCACTGATGAAGCTGCACTGATACTCAGCACTGACGGGTACTGATGAGGTGGCATGGATAGTCAGCACTGATGGGCACTGATAGGCTGTACTGATAAGGCAGCACTGGTAGGCATTGATGAGGAGGCACTGATGGTGTTGCACTGATATGTAGCAATGATGGGCACTGATAGGCGGCACTGATGATTACTGATAGGCGGCACTGATGAGCACTGATAGGCAACACTGATAGGAGGCACTGGCTGGCAGCACTGCTGGGCACTGATGAATGGCACTGTCGGGCATTGCTGGGCAACACTGCTAGGTGGCACTGCTGGGCACTGGTGGGTGGCACCGCTGGGCAGCACTGCTGGGCAGTGATCATCAGGGCACTGATGATCAGTGCCCTAATGATCAGTGCCGATCTGCTCTGTAACAGTTGTCAGTTATCCTCAATAAAGTGCAGTCGATAACCGGCAACTGTATTTACTCGGTGATTGGCCTTTTACCTCATCATGTGATCAGCTGTGTCTGTAGGACACAGCGATCAAGGAGATCGCTGGGTGTGCACCCGCTGTGGGCCTGCAGGAGTACGGGTTGTGATATGACGCCCTCCCAGAACTGCACAACCATGCTGTATCCATCATTTGGCTATAGCGTGGTTGGCAAGTGTTAATTTTTCAGTTATGCAAATACAGGGTAATTCATAATGAAACATTACTATTGATAATATACCATAACAGCAGTAAATTGTCCCTGAGTAAGATATTGTTGAGGGACAGTCCAACAGAGAACAAAATGAGGACAAAATCATGAATAAGTGAAATAACTAACAAAAAATCAACTTATCTCAGCCATATAAAATTCAAGCATTACAATAAACACTTTAAAATAAAAAGGAAATGAAAAGTGGACCTTATCAGTAAGGTGGTTAGGTAAATTGTAAGAGATATTTCTGAGCTGGACAGTTTTTTTTTTCAAGGTTCCCACTCCTGCCTTAAACTCTTATCCCTACCATTGCAAGAGGTGAAAAAATATTACTATGAACACTGTAAATGGACTCTGTGAATGTCTTCTGAGAGATTAGGAACAGAGTCTTGATTCCATTTGCCTAATATCATAAATCAGGCTGCCAGGAAAATGTGCAATGCTACAGAATGGTCGTGCACGGGGAAGTGATCAAATGATACTGAAGGCCTAACAGGGCTAGGTGTGAGGTAAGAGAGGTAATAATGCCAGTTATGGATGATAAAAGTACAAATACAGATTTCAAAAAACTAGTGATGGATTTACAGTGCCATAACACATGTAGTAGCATACCCTTTGCTCCTGTCAAGATAGAAGCGTTATGATAATATTCCCACACCGCTTCATCTATCTGGATATGTTTGTCTAAGAGTGTTCACAGCAGGTGAGTAAGCCTCAGCTACTTCTGCTAAAGTAGAATATCCTTTAGCTAGTTAGGAATTCAAACACCTGTAGTGGAAGGTCTTGCACTTGGATCAATATAAACTCAGTCTGTTTCTGCAAGAAATATGACCATGCCCCTAGGGAGGCTGATATAAAAAATGGCTAGTAGCAGAAGTAACTCTTTAAAATCTCTATGTAAAAGCTTGTCACTTTCTGTAGAGAACCATTGTTTCTCAGGTGAAGTAAACTAGGCATGCAGTTGGTCCAATAATGCAACCCTTTAGTAATCCAACAAGACTGGTAACCCTATTCCACCAAGGGACCGACGTTTAGAGAGAGTGGAAAATTATACTCTTGATCTTCCATATATATTGTATTGCGGTATAACAGCCTTAAGGGTCGTAAACAACTGGGCCAGAAGCATAATGGGGACTCTCCATAAAAAGATGAAAACATTTAAGGACTATAACCATTTTTAAGGCAACTATATGTCCACCCAGGATAGTTTAAATTTGGACGGGTGGGAAAGCTCAGCTTTGACTAATTTCAGTAATCCAGCATAATTAACCTCATATAGTCATGAAGAGGGAGTAGATAAATAAATCCCCAGGTATTGGATACATTTTGACTCCCAGGAACAGGAGAATAGCGTTTTCAAGCACTTAAGGAGGTTCCCCTGTTTCTGTGTAGTCAGAGTGTGACATTTAGCAACATTTACTTTGTAGTAGAAAACCTCTTCAAAAGTACAGATCACCTTATTAACCTTTAACAGGGAAGGAGTCACATCTATAAGTGTTAAAATCACTTCATCAGCAAAAAGCCCTATCTTGTGAGATGTCCCACAAGATACTTGAATACCAGAAATAGACAAAGAGGCCCTAATGGTTTCGGTAAACAGTTCCATTACCAGGAGAGGGAGAGAGTGCCTTTCCTAGTGCAAATAGTTATAGCAAAATTATCAGAAAAAACAGAGGATGTGAAGACAAGCACCAAGGGACTCATATATAAGGCCATGATAGCTGAAAGGATAAATGCACTAAAACCAAACTTTGCCACGGTGGTATCAGGAACCATAAACCAGGTGGAGACAGAAAGTGCAGTTAAAATGACACCTTTAATGAAATAGCAAAAATAACACAGTTCAGAAATGTAGTCAAAACAGAAGCCAGGGTTTGGATGCCAGAGCGGGTAATCAGACGAGCCAGGGTCAGGAAACCAGAAATCTGCATAGTCAGGAGCCAAAAATCAGGAACAGGAATTGGAAGAGAAGTCAGCCAGACTGAGTTGTACACAGGAACATAAGCAGGAACACACTGGAAATCATAGACCACGCTAGGGCAAGGAAGAAATAAGCTAAACTGCTAAAATAACAAAAACGGAATTAACCAACAACTGAGCAGCTTCTGAGCAATGAAAGAAAAGAGCTGCTCATTAAATATAAGGAGCCCAGCACTGACAGGTGGCACACAGATATCTCCAATGCACGCTATCAAAAGCTTTTTCAGCATCCAGAGCATTAAAGGCAGTAGGGATCTTGCGCGTTTCAACCATACAGAGAATATTAATCATCCTACGTATCCCATCAGGTGCCTGCCTACCCTTCACAAACCCTACCAGGTCAGTGGCTATTAAGTACACACGTAATATCTGCTAAATGATTGGCAATAGATTTGGCGTAGAGCTTAAAGTCTATGTTGAACTATTTTTTGTACTTACTGAACAGATCTAATAAAGTGTGTTCAGTGGTATATTTAACAACCAAAAAAAAACAACAAACAGAAGAACTCCATTGTTAGAGTTTGAACAAAATTTAAGCAAGGGTGTCATCAGGATCATGCATAATTTAACCAATATTTCATCTGTTATGCTGTTGTTAGGTTGTACAGTAACTGTATTAGTAACAATTTACAAGAATATTTTTTCTTTTATTATAAATACAAAAAAAACAGACACAGCTAGCTCAGTCTTACTTCTGCTTTAACATTTCATTTTCTAAAAAAAAAACAATCATGACAATGTTTATTGCCCTCTCATATTAAGATTTTTTTTTTATGAGAGAAAAGAATTTCTTGCTCTCTGCCTTGGTACAGTAATTATCGATGTAGTCACTTGTGATATTTTACAGAACACACAAAACATTTAAAGGTCAAATTTGAAAAGGTCCCCTAAGAATTTAGATTGTTATATTATTTGTGAAAGCAATGACCTGGATCTCTTTTAGCATAAAAACAAGTTGCTTTCATTATTAAAATGATGTACAGCTATTCAAAGCAAGTAATATCTATTTTGATAGAAAATTTCATAGACATTATTTTAACCTCTTCGAGCTGCCATTACTCATACTGTATATGGGCCTTAACTGCACGTATGCATTCATGGCAATCTGAGGTTCTGTGCTAAGAATGCGCTTACTGTGTACTCACAGTACACTGACCAAAAATTCTCCAACAGCTACCAGGTATAGTTTGTGGCAGCAGCCAACAGGAGGGGCTTCCAGTCATGTGACCACTGTGAGAGCCAATTGCATGGATTACATGATTGAGAAGCTACTCTGTCTCTTGGCATTAAAGCCCACTAAATGGGTTGTCAGAAAGAGGTAGAAAGAAGTTAAGAAATCGTAGCATAAGAATGCAAATTCTTTACTAATAAATTACAATTGAATATCTGATAACTAGTTTAAGTATGCAGTTTAATAAATCCTTTTTCTAGTTTCTAAAGTCCATTGCTCAGTTCCACAACCTAATCATATGCTTTCAACAAGGTATATGAAATTTACAGGATAAGAGTTCCAATGTCACAATTATTATCATAGTATAATTCACTGTTACCACACTTGTGTTATAATTATACATTTCTTATCTGTATTCTGTTTAGAAGGACTTGTACTACTCCTTAATAGCATTAGGCTGGAGCAAGTGGCCCTAAAGGTTAAGATTTGTGTCATTGGACCATATTCTCTATTGGAGAGTGATAGGTTATTAGTTTTAGGTAGCCTTTGTAAGAGGAGAATCTTGAAAAAGATGAGAAAATGAGAGAAACGTATAAAGACACATATATACTGAATGTAAAGAGAAAGCATAACACATTGTTTTGAGTTGATCGGGGGAAATGGTAGATAGAAAAAAGGGGAAGGTCTAGTATGGGGATGAGGAGTTAAGAAAGGTATTTCTTTTTTATCCTACAAGGCTCTTAAGCAAATACGTATACAATTACAACACCTGCAACTACACGACTTCTGGCGTACCCTCTACCCTACTGTTAAAGACTACACTTTTTTCTCTCCGCCACACAATAAATACTCTAGGATAGATTACTTTTTCTTGTCGCAATCAGATCTCCCATTCCTCCACGCTGCTACCATAGAACCGATGGTCCTTTCTGATCACCACCCCATCACCATGACATTACGGTTCCCCACCACACACTCGCGCTCAAAATATTGGCGTCTAGATGCTTCCCTTCCCGCTAACGAACAAGAGATCCGCTCTAATATGACTGAATATTTCTCCTTGAACAGCTCTTCAGACACCTCACGCAGTGGGAAGCCCATAAGTGTGTCATCCGGGGTATCCTCATAGCCAATGTGACGAGACGTAAGAGAGTCAAACAGGAGCGTCTGAAGCTCCTCACAGATAGGATCCTGTCAGGGATCTCCTCGATCCCTGCCGCGATGGTCCCGGCGCAGGCGCAGTGCACCGCCCTGTGCAGGGACACGGGCACTAGGTCCGGGCCGGCCGCGGCGTTCGAGTTCGCGCATGCGCAGTAGAAGCCGCGCCCGCCCGCTGGGCACCAATGGCAGTGCAGGGCGGGATATTTAAATGGCCCCGAGCTGTCATTCAGTGCCTTCTGGTCTTCTCTGCATCCTGTGAACCTGTGAACCTGTACCTTTGTAAGTTTTGACCTTGCTGCTTTCTCCTATTCTGACCCTTGCTTTGCCTGACCTCTCTCCTGAATGCCCCTGATTGGATTTGACCTGCTGTTGCTGACCTGGCGTGTGACCCGACCATTCTATGCCCGCTGCCTTGTACCTTGCCGTCCTCTCTGTTACCGACCCGGCCCGTCTGACCTTGCTCATCCATCCATCCATCCCTTGCAGTGGGGTCTTCTGACCTCCTCACATCAGACTCTTCTCCGTGGGAGCCCTTGGCGCATACCACTACCACTGACGGACGCACCCAGTAGCCACGACCTGGTCTCGGGGGGCTCCAAGTCCATCCCCACCATCAAGGGCCCTGGTGAACAAGCACCCTGGGACTTAGATTCCGTGCGCTGGGGACGCCTATTCAGTGGAGTGCTAGTGGTACCGCCAGGCGGTCCCTTACAGATCCACTCTTTGGAGAGGGCACATAAGCAGACTCTGGCTGCGTCGACCCTTTCAGAACTTACGAATACTCGCACACAACTTCTCATGGAACTGGGTAAGGTAGTCAGAAAAAGATACATTCTTTCACAAAAGCTGTACTACAAATTCGCAAATAAGAGCGGGAAGTTGCTAGCCAGAGCTCTTCGTGAGAAACGAGCTAGCATGACGGTACATAAAATCAAAGGCTCTGATGGCATTGAGGCTACATCTAACCCCGATATTGCCTCCCACTTCAAACGCTTTTAGAAATCTTTATACAATCTCCCTCCGGAACGCCCCCCTATACACACGGACAAATCCAGAGCTTTCTTGATCTCCGAATTCCTCCATCTCTACGGTCCAGCTGCCCTCTCCGAGGATTTGGTTCATGCTCTGGAAAAAGACCTGACCTTAAATGAGCTGCAGTCCGTGATAAAACAGATGAAACCGGGTAAGAGTCCGGGCCCTGATGGTTTTACAGTAGCCTATTACAAATCTTTCCTAGATATCCTGGGTATTCCATTTCTTTCTGCTTTTAACACTCTTTCTCAACCTTCACGGTCGCAGAACCGCCTTTTGGAGGCTCACATTACAGTTATCCCCAAAAGCGGGAAAGATAATACCCAGGTCTCTAACTACAGACTCATTTCCTTGCTGAACGTGGACATTAAATTATTTGCGAAGATCATTGCTAATCGCCTTCTCCCCTTGCTTCTCTCCCTGGTCAACCTAGACCAAGTGGGATTTGTCCCTGGTAGAGAAGCAAGGGACAATACCATTAAGGCCCTTAATCTCAACCATTGGCTCCATAAGTCTAACTCACCCGTTTTTTTCCTCTCCTTGGATGCAGAAAAGGCCTTTGATAGGATTGCATGGGATTACTTGAAGGCATCTTTAGTGGCACTGGGTTTGGGTGAGAAGATGCTTAACTTTATCATGGCCCTATACTCTGACCCAACAGCCCGAGTTCGGGTGAACGGTCATCTGTCGAACTCCTTTCACTTAAGGAATGGCACACGCCAGGGATGCCCCCTTTCCCCGCTCTTGCTTGTCTTGAGCCTCTACTACGGAAAATTTGTTTAAACCCCGATATCAAGGGGATCAAGGTAGTGGACAAAGAATATAAGCTCGCAGCCTACGCGGATGATATTCTCCTGTTCCTTGCTGACCCTCACACCACCTTGCCGAATCTACTGAAAGACTTTGCCCTTTTCAGATCCTTGTCAAATTTTAAAATTAATTTCTCCAAGTCCGCCGCCCTTAACATTACCCTGCCTGCTGAACTAGTCTCTTTCTGTGAGTCCCAATTCCCATTTCATTGGGAAAGGGAATCCTTTACCTATGGATACAAACAGAGAAACAGAAAAAGGGCACACCGACCTAGTGCATTATTGTTTAAAATAATTTATTGAAGAAACAAAATAGGTATCATACTCACAATGGACATAATAACACAGGCATGACAAACTGAACAAGATGTATGATCCAAACAACATCTGAGTCCATACGATGGAACCCTGGATGACCAACTGGCTAACGCGTTTCGAGAACACAACCTCTTCCTCAGAGCTTATCGCTACTACTGGGCATGTCACCTTTCCCAGATAGTTGATTGGCACATTTACACTGCCTCCAAAGATTGGATATATATAGAAAATGCATGCTCACCCTTACCCCTGGCATCGATCCCTTGGCTTCTACCGAAGCACGTGCCCCATGCTCTTCTCACTCACCCTTTGGTGGGGCCTACTTTAAAAATTTTCCACTCGGCTTGTAAATCTGCATCCATCTCCGAGACACCCAACCCCTTAACCTCCATCGGCCTCAACCCTGACTTCCACCCCGGAATGCACAAAGACTTTTTATTGAAGCACTGGCCACATAAACAGATCTTAGTGAAACATTTTCTCCATAAAAGGCAAGGTGAAAACACTCCGAGAACTGCTTGAAAGACTGAGTATCCGCCAATTCCCTTTTTGGGCATATTTCCAGATTAGACACTATCTGCTTTCACATAAACCCCCTCATTACTGGAGCCGTTCTCTTACTCCTTTTGAATCTATATGCGCTAAAGCTGAACCACAAAAACATTTGCTCTTGGAGATCTACTCCCTCCTAGTGGAGAGTCGGACCTATAACTCCCTTCCCTCATGTCGGGCTTGGAATAGAGATCTTGAAGCTAACCTATCGGACTCAGACTGGGACCTGGTATTTAAGTACGCTCATAAATGTTCCCTCAATGTCTCGACGCTGGAAAATGGCTACAAAATAGCCTCTAGATGGTACCAAACCCCCTGAAGAATTCATCTTTTCAACCCTGCCTTTCCCAACAGTTGTTGGAGATGCGGGACTTCAGATGGGTCATTTCTCCACATCTGGTGGTCTTGCTTGGTTCTTCAACCATTTTGGCAAGAGGTGCATAGGCTAGTGGTATCCGTAACTACCTTACCCTTAGCTTTCTCTCCGGCTCAGTTCCTCCTCCACCACTCTCCCCTTCCCAGGGGACAGTACTTCAAATCCTTAGCCATGCATATGGTCAACGCAGCCAGACTCTGTATTCCTGTTCTATGGGGCTCCACACGCCCTCCCTCTATACATGATTGGCTTACCCGAGTGGGTAAAATGGCGGACATGGAAGAACTGATTGCAACTGCACTCGACACCCCTACGAAATTCTCCCACATATGGGCCTGTTGGACCCACTTTCTGACTACCCCTGCATTTCGATCCCTCATGGACCAATCTGTCTGAATTGAATTAGACTTCCTGATGGTGTTACTCAATTGCATTTGACCCGATGGCGGTCATCATACTCCCCCCCCCTGTGTTCAACCCACAATCACTTGACACTGATGACAGTTTAGACTCCAACCGCATCCGCTATTGTCCGTATTGATGATAAAACATTTTTGGCAGTCACTCCCTCCCTTACTTTATCCTTCCCATGCGCTTCTCTTCCCTTCCCCCCCCCCTTTTTTTCTTTCTCTCTCTCTTTCCTTCTTTCTCGCTTTTCTCTTTTCTCCTCTTATTCTCCTCTCATATGCTTGTACAAGTTTTAGGTAATCATTCAGAAGAACATTAGGCATGTTGACAGCATCATCTCCCTCTCTCCATTAGCGGTTCCCACGACAATTTACTCCCGCATTCGCACTCAGATACCTCCAACATCTCAAACCTGTAGCATTGACTTCTGCTTAGACGTCTTATATACCCTCCTCTCCTCTACAGATCCACACTTCGAGACATTACTGTAGGAGGCCCAGCGCCTCTATATTTCAATCGTTTGACAAGAATACCTGAATATTACAGGAACAACCCTGTCGTGGCCTAGTTCATCCACATTAATCATTCTTGCGTTGGACTTCATTCTCTTCTGTTTGATATATGCATTGCCACATGTCCAATGTACATTTCATTTGCACATTTTTTTTTGTGTCAATCTGTATTTTTTTTCAATAAACGTTTTTGTAAAAAAAATAAAAAGAAAGGTATAAAGAACAGACAGTGGCAAAGAAACCAGATGTTCATGCAGAAAGTATGACCTCTTTATTAGAAGCACAGTAAAGATGTTTATACAATATTGGAGTTGGAACCTTGGAATCAAAGGTCTTAGCAGCACACATGAGATATATAATGAGGGAAGATTTGTGTTGTTTGAAAGATAGATTAGAGATATGTAGTAGAAAAGGTGCTGGGGTTGGGTCAAATTTTATTTTTGTAATGTTTGAGGGGATTGTAGCCGTATTAGTGCATTTGCGACAGAAACAATTGAGTACTGTCCGTGATACTTTTTTTATTTGCACTAACAAACAATTTTGAGGACAAGCTTTCGGGGAGTGTCCCCTTCTTCAGGTCCAGGCATTACTGATCACAAAAGTATATAGTTTTATCACCTCAAGCATGACTGCCTCTGTGAGTGTTGTCTCCCCCCCCCCAGACTTTGCTTTTGCTGTGTCTTATCTCTGTTCTTTTTTTTTTTTCCATCCCCTACATCTCTTCTAACATTCTGCTATACCTTTTTAAACAGTACTGCTTGGACCTGAAGAAGGGGACACTCCCCGAAAGCTTGTCCTCAAAATTGTATGTTAGTGCAAATGAAAAAAGTATCATGTACAGTACTCAATTTATTCTTGTAATGTCATAAATAAGTTTGTTAATGTCTTCCAATATGGAGATATAAGTGGAATGTCCATATGCATCAATGTTACACTTTTCTGTTGACATCACCTGCTAAGTTATTATTATAATAGGCAATCTATCTTTCCTAAGTTAGCTTTGGATATACATACAAAGTAATAAGGTTAAATGGTTCCAAGGGTAGTCTCAGCACTTTGAAGTAAATGTCCAAGTACTCACCCACAAAAAAGTACAAATAAATCCAAAACTGGTATAGAGACACTCACAGGTCTCGCAGAGGAGGTAGATGAAAAACAATAGTGTTTTATTGCCAACAGGTTGATGAGGCTCAGTCCATCTTTCTCAAGAGCTTCATTGAAACGTTGACAATAAAAACACTGCTGTTTTCCATCTACCCCCTCTGCAACAGGGGGAGTTCTTTCATTTATTGATAGTAGGGCAGATGTATACTGTGCACTTATTCTGCATCAATGTTCTTTCTATTCATCTCAATATGAGATGCAGTTTTGAACACTGTAGTGTGTTCATTCAGTGATATCTGCAATTAGATATTAGTTTGCCGTAATAACTCACAGGTTACTAAAACTACAGAGTGGGGGGGTGGCTTGGCTCATGGAGTGGTGAGACGTGTCCACCTGCGGCTCCTGGTCCACACAATAACCCAGCTCTATCTTCTACTCGGTGCAGACTCCACAATTCCACTTCTATGGGCAAGCATCAGCACAAGGGGTCAAGACAGCTTGGTTCCTGCTCCTCCACCAGGGTCATTGATCACTACTTTGCTCGCTCTTCGCCTGTGACCTCCCGGTCACACAACTCCAAGATGGTGCCAGCACCTTCTTCCCCCTCTCAATCAGTCTCATATGCCATTGCAGGTGAGCTCTAGCAGCTGCATTTCTTCCCCAGGGGGTTCTGACAGGATGTCTACTCATTCTAGGAGCTTTTCACAAGTGTCAGCCTGCTCTAGAGACAGCTGGGATATGGAGTCCTATATTACCGATCTAACCACAAAACAGGACTTTGAACAGTATGTGAAACGAATTGAGCATACATACAAAAAAGACATTTCTGAGCTAAGGAAAGACCTGGGAGTGCTGATGGAGGAGAGTGAAAATACCACAGATGGTTTATGTAGGGCTCTACAATCTCAGGAGGAGACACTGAATAATCACACCATTTTAATTCAACACTTGATGTACCCAAAAGATGACATTGAAAACAGAAACCGCCATAACAATATCAGAATATGGGGTATCCCAGAATCTGTGGAGAACAAAGACCTGGCATCAGCGGTAACATCTATTTTCAACCAACTCCTTGATAAACCTAAGGACACTCATATAGAATTAGATCGTTTCCACCGCACCTCTGGTCCCTAAAACTCTGACCCTTCTTTCGTGAGAGATACCCTTTGCAGGGTTCACTCTTATAAAATCAAAGAAGAAATGATGCGGGTTGCCAGTACACAGGACACTATACTCTTCAATGAGACACCAGTCATGCTCCTTTCTGACCTTTCTCGCCAAACGCTGAATATGAGGAGGGCCCTGAAACCCCCTACTCAGCTACTACAAGATCATCATATCAAATACTCTTGGGGAATTAAATTTCAACTGCGGGTCCATCACGAAGGAAAATCTGCTGTGTTTCACACAGTTGGTGATCTCCCAAATTTGCTTGGAACTTTTGAGCTTCCAAAAGTCTCCCTCCCAGATTGGCCTTTTAGCTCCACCACTCCTGGCATCCCTTTTTACCCACAGTTGCAATGCCATACCGAAAAGAAGACGCCCCGTTCTACACACCACGAGGGAGGAGGAGTGTGGAGTGTGGTGTTGGACCTGGTATGTTGGTTAGAGGAGGAAGCTTGACACTGGAGATCTCATCACGAATTGTGTTTATCTTGTTCTTGAAATGACTGGCAATCTCCTGTGCAGTAAGTAAGTTGGTGGGTGGAGGCAGTGGGGGGTGGAGTAAGGAATTAAGGGTAGAGAAGAGTTGACAAGGATTGGATGAGAGGCTCTTGATGAGAGTGTTGTAGTAGGTTTGCTTAGCAGCGTGGAGGCTGGAGTTGTATTTGAGAGGAGCGGATTTGTAGAGGGTAAAGTCTTTCAGGGATTTAGTTTTACGCCATGCTCGCTCAAGAGTGCGGCTGCGTCTCTTGAGACTTCTGGTGTCATCTGTTTGCCAGGGTTGTGACAGGCGAGGCCTGGTTCTGCATGTAGAGAGAGGAGCAAGAGCATTCAGGGAGGATGATAAATAGTTGTTGTAGACAGATGTGGCCAGCTCTGGGAAGGACAGGGGTGCAATTTTATCATAGAGGCACTCAGTAGCAGGGTGGAGAAGGTCAGGGCTGAGGTGGTAGAGGTCTCTACAGGTAACGGTTTGCTGGTTGGAGACATGGGAGGTAGGAGGCAGGGAGAGTGTGAAGCTGATAAAGTTGTGATCAGAGAGAGGAAACGGGTTGTTAGAGAGGTTACAGGGAGTGCATAGGTGGATGAATACAAGGTCAAAGGTGTTGCTATGGGAGTGGGTGGTGGATTGTGACCATTGTGTTAGGTTAAAAGAGGAAGTTAGGTTGAGCAGTTGAGAGGGGGCAGGGGTGTGAATATTGACTGGAATGTTAAAGTTACCTTCAAAAGACTGCAATCCTCAGACAAATAGGAGAAAAGAGACGAATACAGTGCACTTCAAAAGAGCAAAGGGACAGAGACGGAGGGGCAGGAAGAACCTGGAAGGTGCTTTGTGGGGAAAGAAGGAGTCCAACTCTGCCCCCTTTTTGTCCACTGGGTCTGGGCGAGTGAGTCCAGAGGAGGCCACCATAGGAGAGTGCAGCTAAGGAGACAAAGTCGGAATCCTGGAGTCAGGTTTTAGTAATAGTAAGTAGGTTGAGGGAGTGGGAGAGGAAGAGGTCATTGATAGTAGAGAGTTTGTTAGAGGCACATAGGAGGGGGGGTTGGCACATGAAAGCAGGGGAATAGAGATGAGAGAGTGAGGGTGTCAGCTGCGGCCAGAGAGGGGAGGCTGCTGCTTCTGTGTGTTGGAGTTTGATGGTGGAGGGCCAGGGTTTGGGGCGATGTCTCCGGAAGTTAGTATTAAAAGGAGGGTGAGAGAGGTGAGGTGGGAGCGAGATTTATATGAGGGCAAATGCCACAGTGATTTTGTAGCGGTGACATTATGTGGACCAAGAGAGAGCAGGAGATAAGTGCAATGATATTGAGATGGCAGAAGTGAGGATGATATGTACAGGTTGTGGGGTAGGGAGGAGGGGTAAGCAAAAGAGCGTTTGAGAAGAGAGGGCATTAAAGCAACAAAGAGAGTTAACAAGAGCATGCTGGAGAGAGGAGAGATAACAAAGGAAGGCTGACGGAAAGAGGTAAGAGCACTTGCAGTCTACTTGAGGTGGAACAATAATGTTTGTACTTGCCTAAGTCACAGTGCCGTGTTTAAAGTGCCATGCACTTAGTGCTGTAATGCCACTTTGTGCAGGGAATGCCAGCCTGTCCCATAGCCAGCAATCCCAAGGACTGTACTAAATTTATACTTGGATGGACGGGGGGGGGGTAGGCAATCATTCAATTAAGAGCTGATAAATGACACATGGTGGATATGTTCAGCCCTTAACAGATTGCAAGCAGGATGGTCACAAGATAAGACAAGGTGTTTGATTTCAGCTAAGGCAGTATGAGGCTCAGTTCACTTCATACAGGCAAGTATACACAGTAGTTACAAAAAAAAAAATCTAACAAAGCAGATTATTTCAGGCATGCAAAGTAGCATAGCGACTGAGAGATCAATGGAAGCAGTGGTTACCAAGGGCAACAGGAAGGCAGATGTCAGTTGCAGGCAGAGCAGGAAGTTTCAGAGGTCAATGGAGGTAGTGGTTACCAAGGGCAACAGGATGGCAGATGTCAGTTGCAGGCAGAGCAGGAAGTTTCAGAGAGCAATGGAGGCACTGGTTACCAAGGGCAACAGGAAGGCAGATGTCAGTTGCAGGCAGAGCAGGAAGTTTTTGAGAGAGCAATGGAGGCAGTGGTTACCAAGGGCAACAGGAAGGCAGATGTCAGTTTCAGGCAGAGCAGGAAGTTTCAGAGATCAATGGAGGCAGTGGTTACCAAGGGCAACAGGAAGGCAGATGTCATTGCAGGCAGAGCAGGAAGTTTCAGAGAGCAATGGAGGCACTGGTTACCAAGGGCAACAGGAAGGCAGATGTCAGTTGCAGGCAGAGCAGGAAGTTTCAGAGATCAATGGAGGCAGTGGTTACCAAGGGCAACAGGAAGGCAGATGTCAGTTGCAGGCAGAGCAGGAAGTTTCAGAGATCAATGGAGGCAGTGGTTACCTAGGTCAACAGGAAGGCAGATGTCAGTTGCAGGCAGAGCAGGAAGTTTCAGAGAGCAATGGAGGCAGTGGTTACCAAGGGCAACAGGAAGGCAGATGTCAGTTTCAGGCAGAGCAGGAAGTTTCAGAGATCAATTAAGGCAGTGGTTACCAAGGGCAACAGGAAGGAAGATGTCAGTTGCAGGCAGAGCAGGAAGTTTCAGAGAGCAATGGAGGCAGTGGTTACCAAGGGCAACAGGAAGGCAGATGTCAGTTTCAGGCAGAGCAGGACGTTTCAGAGATCAATTAAGGCAGTGGTTACCAAGGGCAACAGGAAGGCAGATGTCAGTTGCAGGCAGAGCAGGAAGTTTCAGAGAGCAATGGAGGCAGTGGTTACCTGGAGGAGCAGAGGAGAAATGATCAGAGGATGTTGAGATGTCCCCTTGTTGCCATGTTTAAAGTCCCATGCACTTAGAGCTGTAATGCCACTTTGCACAGGAAATGCCAGCCTGCCCCGGTCCAGGCAAACCATGCTGGTTTGCCTGGACCGGGTGCTGCCTCTATGCAATAGGGGCTTCTCCCGTCTCTATCATTTGGCTGTCCTTTTGTCTCACATGTTGGAGTGGTTCCCTCACCCTATTTCAAAGGCATCTACGCAAATAGAGCAGGATCTTTTCCCTTTCAACTTGTGTGCTCTCCCATGGGGTCTCCAACACAATCTTACCCATTTACAGGCTCTTTCACCTCTGACATCAGCCACTCTATGTATATGGTATAAGATGGGCTATCTCCATCACTTATCATCCTACCCCTCCCCCTTAACTCCACTTTTTGATAACTCAGACCTACCTCAAGGGATAGGCGTCTCCTTCCTAGGCCCTTATTTGATAACCAATTAGCCTGTCGCCAATGCCCTAGTACATCCATCTACAGGAAGCTTATTCCCTTCTTACACACAGGGTTTTCTTGCAAGAGACTGGCTAACCGTTTATGATCTTTTTACAAGAAAGTGCGTCTCAGCGATTCTGTGAGACGTCCGTTGACAGAATATGAAATGCTGTGCTCTCTTAGCGAAATGCCTAGACACACGCTTTCCACCGTATATACTTTACTCCAGACAGTCTGTCATGAAGACTTGCTCACTTTCACCAGGACTTGGTCTACTGAACTGGGTCAGGACCTATTGGATTCAGATCGGTTGAAGTCCTTCATATTTACCCATATATCCA
The DNA here is from genome assembly GCF_062004578.1 of Staurois parvus. Lineage (NCBI taxonomy): Eukaryota > Metazoa > Chordata > Amphibia > Anura > Ranidae > Staurois > Staurois parvus. Next base: position 1,647,191 of record NW_028318635.1, read on the forward strand.
CCATATCATATCATGCTCAAGAGAAGAATTTTAAGATCCTTCCACATTGGTACAGGGACCCACTATCTCTCCACCGGGCTTTCCCCTCTACGCCTGCTACTTGTTGGCATTGCGGTAACGAAATAGACTCTTACTTGCACATATGGTGGAGCTGTCCATAGATTAAGCCATTTTCGTCTACAATTTTTGTGATATATACCAGAAATTGCCCTGCTTTCCGTGTTGCTTGGCTCCATTTTCTCCACCCGAAAAAGTATTTTACAATTTCTCTTATCAGCAGCCAGACAATTAATTCCTCAGTATTGGAAACCTCCCACCACACCTACTATTGCTAGCTGGATAGCTACTGCTAATGATAACATGCGAATAAAAGAAACTTTAGCTATAGATGCTGATTCTTTTGACAAGTTTAACGTCCTATGGTCTATCTGGATTCGCTTTTCCTCTTCAGACGCTATTCACACCTTTTTATCCTCATAATATCATTACTTTATTCCATGCCTCTGAGGACTTTTAAGATTGAGGACACTGTGAAGAGTCATACCCATCCTGAGATATTTGCTATAACTTGCCCCACAGTTGAGCAATTTAACACTTCTTTCTTTTGAGTACTTCCTCCAGGATCCTCTCTGTACTTTTCCTCCATTACTCCTCTCTATCCTTTTTCCCCATTTTTCTTTTTTCTAATTCTTTTCTTTTCCTTTTTGTTTTTCCTTCTTCTCCTATGTATGTTTACATATACCCATACACATGGGTGTGTAACCGACTGATCCTGCCTCTATTCAACTCTGTTGCTCATTTTCATGCTTTTGACATGACATGCACGATGATGCGTTATTTTGTATGGTTTGTTTTGCGTTATTTTGTATGGTTGGACATCCATCTCGCACACATTCAGGCTTACCTTATTATGCTTTGTATGTCCATTTGAGTATGTATTTTGAGTTGTTAGTCTGTAATGTATCATTATACATTGGCAGTTTCTCTGTGCACCTTGAGACAGTGTTGTCTCCTTATATACCCATGTACATTTTCTGTTTTTCCATTGTTTCTTAAAATGAATAAAATATTTATTTGACTTTAAAACTACAGAGCAAGCATAGATTAGAATACAATGTACTTTAGATTGCTAAAAATGTACTTTAGATTGACGACCCACTCAACAACCATTTTTCTGTAGGCCGGGCGGGGTTAAAGATGAATTCCAGGAATGGTATGTTTTTACATAGCTACATTGGTCCAGTTTGGACCAATGAAATTATTTACATACCTATGATTATTCGTGTTTATACTATTTATTTAACCTAGTCTGCCTATACTTGAGGAAATGTTACATTGTGTTTTGGATGTACATTTTGTTTCTAATTCTGCTAATAAACTCTTTTGTAAAATATATTATTTACATACCATACCTGGACAATGCCCCTGGAAACTGAAAACCACTGAAGTAGACACCGCTACTTCAGTGATCTCCACTTGATTCTGGGTTCCAGGGGCTCAGTGACTGTCCTGATGCATGGTCAACATAAGAGGTTGGCTGATGAGCATAGGCTGTTCAGTGGATGCTTTCAAATTTCTGAATAAATGTAAATCATTCACTGACTGGCCAACGTGGGGAGAGAAATGTCACCACCCTGCCTCTCTACCTTGTCGAATCAGAAATGCAGAACGGTAACAATGCTGATCAGCCAACCTCCTGTGTTCGCAATGCATCAGGACAGCCACTCAACACAGGACACAGAAGCAAGTGGAGATCACTGAAGTAGTGGTGTCTACTTCAATGAATTCCAGCTTCCAAAGGCACCAGCCAGGTATGGCATTTACTGTACATAGTTACATTGGTCCAAGCTTGATCAATGTAAATAGGAGAAAATGTACCAGGCCTGGAATTCTTCTTTATATCTTACTTTTATGATCAAATATATGAGAGTGGCCCAGCCAATAAAATCTTATATAAGCTATTACATAATAATATCACTTAGAAAACCTATTTTATTTGTAATATTTAGCTTTCATGAAAATCCAAGCTAGTGATATTGATGGAAAGGTCCCTAATTGGCCACATTGTGTTATGGGGTGACAGTGCACTGCCCCATCTCCCACAACCTCCTACCTATATATCACCTTGTTGTATATTATTGCAAAGGAACTATAAGCTTCTGTACTGATGCAAATTACCCAGGCATCCCCCCAAATCAAATAATCTGCAAAGGCGTTCTAACAATAAAATTATTTTAAAAAAATTACCTTGGCCCAGGTATTCGTCACTTCTGCGAGGAGGGGGTTTGAAATCCAGTGAAAACTATTTTATTGGCATATTTCTATATTCTTCTACAAAGGTAAAAACCCTTTCCTACCCCATTTCCATATTCACCAAGAAACACAACATTTTGCTACCTATAGAACATTCAGTAACTGGTTTACTGTGCATCTCCTTTAAGAGACCTGCCAATGCCTACACACCCTGCACTAATCTGCTCCTTTTCACTTTATCATTATCAACAACACATCCTTTGATTTCCCTACCACAGCTAAAGCACACAGGCAATATGGCTGCTGGGAACCCATCATTTTATAGTAAGGGTGATGACGTATCCAAAATTCTCTTTATTGGTCCTTCTAAGCCAACTGATCTAAGTTCAAAGGCCAGGCATTGCATTATGGTTACAATGGTGACTTTCTACATTTGTTCGCCAGCTAAGCAAAATGCACACATGAGGATTCACTTCAAACTCATTGTAGTAAGAAAACCTAAGCCTCACCCCTAGTCATGAATATATAGAATAAACATTAAAAAACATTATTTCCTTTTACTAAAATATGGAAATATGGAATTGTGCAGATTACTTTTTTTAAAGTGGTTGTAAACCCTCAAATTTATCCAGCGAAGTGACTGGACTTAGGTGGTACAAAGAGATGAAACAAATCCTCCTACATAGGTTTTACCTGTTTATCTGCAGTCTTTTTTTCTCTACATCTGTTTGAAGTCCTGAATTTATAAAGCTTGTCTGAGCTGTCGGAAAACAGGACAGAGAGCTGAAGTGACACACCACAGAGTTCAGTGAGGAGAACTCTGAGAGCTGATTGGAGGGAGGGGACACACCCCCTACACACAGCACACAGGAACAGAGCTGAGTCTGGCAATCACAACCTGTATGCTGGAGATCCCTCCCCTGTCACCTTTTTTCTCTTGGTGTCAGGAAAATGTGTCAGAAGTGACTCATGCTGATAACAGAGGAATGAAGTAGCAGACAGAAATTATATGTAGTGCTCTTAATTGAGACAAGCACACTCTATAAAGGGATGTGCTTTGTTCATACTTCATGTTTGAGGTTTACAAACACTTTAAGCCAGCAGTTTTCAGTTATAAAAACTGCTAGCTAAAAGTTATTAAGCTAGTGTGTTTCCAGTTATGTAAACAAGTCAATTAAAGCACTTACTTATCACCAAGATACATCCCTCATCAGTTTAATTGTGTAGATATGATGGAGCAGGATCCCAAGTGACTGCAACTCAAGGTGCAGTTGAAAACCTCCAAAGGATCAACAGTGATTTACACTTTTGCAGGTTGCTCTTGGTCTGAAAGGAACTTTGGACTTGAAATACAGGGGTATTTAAAAGCAAACCTTTGCACATTTAGAAAACACAGTTATGTGCTTTACGAATTTACTTTGCGTACCACGGGTTTGGAAGTTTAAAGTCAATGGACACAATATTACTAAATGACAGCTGTCAAAAGATAAAAAAAAACTTGGAGGAGAGTCCAAATAACATGACTGTCTCCGTCCAATCACAGAGCTCTTTCTGCTGCAGTAAACAAAGAAAAATATTTTGTACATTGCCGTTGCACATTGCAGCCCATATTTTATGAATGGGTTATAAAAAGTGGGCCGTGGTGTTCGGATTGTTATTGTATAACGGACAGCAAGTAGAAATTTTTGCTCTCTGTTATACATTGGCCCCATTGTGTTTAAAAGCAAAAAAGTGCCAAGAAAACATGTTTAAATCAAAGTCTTTATTTTAAATCCCATAAAAAAGAGCCTTTAAGCTTCTTTAGCCTCAGGTTCTTTTTAAGGGAGTAAGACTAAAGTTGTCTTGATCTGGAACATATTATTCTCCTGGCAATCTTTAGTTTTTACTACACCATATCCTCCCCTACCAGACAGCTCACTATAAAGTCTCAATCAGATCAATCACAACCTCAAAGCAACACTATCTGCGTTGTCTCTTTAGCTATCCATAGTTATCTTTTGTCTTGTAAGAATATTGATTTGTAAAACAAAGATTCTCTGTAGGTATTAAATTAAACATATGAAAGGACAATTTAAGAACATATTTAAAAACCTAATAAAAAGAACAAGTAAAATAAAATAAACCAATAATATTCTATATAGTTTCTGTTTAACTTTGATTGCCAAGGAAAATTCTGGAAGAACACACAAAAATTACTTTATTTTCCATTCACTGGGTATTTTTATGATCTTGTTGGGTTACTTTACCTTTATTTCGCTTTTCAGTTTATTTCATAGTAAATTCTTTCATGTTACTATAAAATAATACATTTAAGAAATAAGAATCATTCAGAATTTTCTTCTCTCACAAACATCAACCAATAATTTTATATACACTATAAAGCACTGTGTAATGTGTCAGTATTTTATAAAGATGGGAAATAATGGAAATGGAATAATGGAATGGTATTTTTGGAAAGCTGAAAGGATATTTGAAGACTCTCCTTTATCATCATCATTTCAGGTGAACAACAGCAGCACAAATGCCGTCTATTTATGCATCCTGTATGATTTTGGAGTACAGTATATAAGATAAGCATGATCTATGACCTGCCATAAATACTCAAGGTGGGTTAACTATATGGCTTTTGTATGAAGCCCTGTTTCAGGGTTGCTGAATATATATTGCACTGCATTATAGGGAAGCCACTCATACAGCCAGTTTCATTGATCTCCAAATTGCACTAAAGTATGTCTATCAAAGAATTCAGCATTTAAAGTGAAAGTTAATCCAACAGCTTTTTGCTAAAAGTATTTATTGCTGCAAATTGAAGTGTCTACCCTCAGAATACCCAATGGCTTGCCAAATATAAAAGTTATAAATGGAAAATATAGATTATTTGAAGGACATCCTGCTTTCAAATATAATTTTAGTCTGTGACCTTTTAAAAACGCTTAAGATATCAAAACAATATATACAAAAAACTTTATTTCTTTAACAAATAGTCCTTGTAATAGTAGCCCAAATGATCACAATCATTAAAACATTTAAAAGTAAAAAGCTAAATATTTGTAGAAAACCCCTTTTATCACTTGAACTTACATATTGTGCTGTATATTATATCAAGTATCTCTACTGTCTTTCTCTCAAGGTTACCCTTGATAAGTTTGCTAGGAAAATTCTGTATCGGAATGTGAATAATGGTTATAGAGAGACAGCCTTAAAGGGCTGACAATTCAAGGACTTGGCCTATATGAACAATATGACAATCAAGCTTATTCAGATCTACATTCAGTGGATTATATGTAGCTATATGATACAGTTTGGAATCTAAATATTATGATAACCGGATTGAACACAGTCTGATCACAATAATCAAAATAATAATAATTATAGTCAGAGAATATATTACCAGTAAGATGTTTCTGTTATCATATGGCTGGACAGCCATACTGTGTTTAGGGTGACAACCTAGGCATTAACCCATTACCCCATATGATTTTTACTTATCTTTTACATGGAATTATTAGATTGTAACCTCCCAGGAGAAAAGCCTTCCTGACCCTTTTGTATTGAATTGTATTGTTGTTTTATTGTCTCCAGGGCTTTTTTCTCCAAAAATAGGTGCCTGAACTCAACCATGACCCCCAGAAACCCTCTCCCCCCACACACACCCTTCAAATTACGTCAAAAAGTGGGTGTGGTTAACGTTCACGAACAGGGAGATTATCCAGTTAGGGTGTAGGCAACCATACTGCACCCCGAGCACCTGCATCTCTCTTGCCCCCATCCTGCACTCAGTGGGAGTCGCTCAGGAGATCCCTCCTGTGGGAGCCATTGGGAGACAAACTGTGTCTTGTGAACACAGAAGCTGGACGTCTGTGTTTACAAATGACAGTGGTGAACAGGGAGCAGAGCCTGCCAAAGATGATGGAACTCAGTTCCACCAAGTTCCAGCTGAAAAAAAGCCCTGATTGTTTCCCTTTATATTGTAAAGCGCTTAGAAAACTGTTGGCGCTATATAAATCTGGAATATTATTAATAATAATAATTATTATTATTATTATGCCATTTTGTTTGGCTTGTATTTGTGCCCAGCTGGATATATGGATATGACTGAAATTGTATGGCAAGCTTGTGAAGATCAATCCATGCTATATGCTAGATATATCCAGTCTTGTGGAAAATTTACAAAGTGTAGAACTATACATATGTTCTCTGTTTCTGGATTATGATCCAAGTTATTTGAGATTTGAATAATGATAATCTTGATCTGTATATATTTTTTATTATATTGAGGACATCCTTGAGAGAAAGACTTCAGAGAGACTCTTAATACAATATACAATATGCAAGTTCATGTGCACTATGACAAGTAATATAAGCGTTCTCCCTCTACAAATCCGCCTTCCTCACCTACACCTCCTCCCTCCACACGGCCAAGCAAGCCTACTTCGTAACCCTCATTAACACCCTCTCCACCCGTCCTCGCTGGCTCTTCTCCACTTTCAACTCCCTGCTCTCTCCCCCCCCACCTCCACTCAGTACCTCACTCACCGCCCACGAGATTCCCAATCATTTCCAAAACAAGATTGGACGCATTCCGTAAGGACATTGCAAATTCACAATCTACCTCTCCACCTAGCCTCCCTCCATCACCCCCTCAACTCTCCCCTCCTCTGACCTCTCAACCGCACTACCTACCACCACACCTAACGTCCCGCACACTATAACCTCCCCAACATTTCGCTCCTTCAGCCCTGGTACCACTGAGGAGGTCACTAAGGTCTTCACTGAAGCCCGCCTCACCACTTGCCCCCTGGACCCTATCCCCTTACAACTCCTCCGGTCACCCCCCTCCTCCATCATTCGCTCCCTCACCCACATCTTCAATCTCTCCCTCTCTACTGGCGCATTCCCCCTAAAGCACGCGCACTTCACCCCCATACTCAAAAAACCCTCCTTGGACCCCACTGACCTGAACAACCTTAGACCCATCTCCCTGCTGCCACTCACTTCCAAGCTCCTTGAGTGCTTAGTCTACAATCGCCTAAGCGCCCACCTCACTGACAACAACCTCCTTGATCCACTACAGTCTGGCTTCCGTCCCCTACACTCCACTGAAACCGTCCTACTTAAAATCGCTAACGACCTGCTAACTGCTAAAGCTAATGGCCACTACTCAGTCCTCCTACTCCTCGACCTCTCTGCGGCCCTCGACACAGTCGACCACCCCCTCCTTCTTACTAAACTACACTCCCTTGGCATCAGGGATTCTGCTCTCTCCTGGTTCTCATCTTACCTATCCCAACGCTTCTTCAGCATTACCTATAACGCTGCCACCTCTCCCTCTCTGTTGGGGTCCCCCAAGGCTCTGTCCTCAGACCCCTTCTCTGCTCCATCTACACCTCCTCCCTTGGCAAACTGATACACTCCCACGGCTTCAACAATCACCTCTATGCCGATGACACACAAATTTACCTCTCCACCCCTCACCTCACCCCCTCACTCTCCGCCCGCATCACCCACCTCCTAAACGACATATCAGACTGGATGTCGCTTTATTTCCTCAAGTTAAACCTTTCCAAAACCAAGCTCCTAGTTTTCCCCCCAGCCCGCACCCCCCCCCCCATACTCTCCATCACGACTAACAATGCCACCATCAATCCCACCCCACACGTCAAAGTCCTAGGTGTCACCCTGGAATCAAACTTTTCCTTCCAACCTCATGTCCAATCACTATCAAATTCATACAGGCTCCACCTCCGCAACATCTCTAAGATACGTATGTTCCTCACCCCAGACACCACTAAACAACTCGTACACTCTTATTATCTCACACCTAGACTACTGCAAATCCCTTCTCACCGGCCAACCCCAACACACGCTATCCCCGCTCCAGTCTATCCTGAACTCAGCGGCTACACTCATCCACCTCTCCAACTGCTCCACTTCTGCCACCCCCCTCTGCCAATCCCTTCACTGGCTCCCGATTGCCCAACGCATTAAATTCAAATGACTAACTCTAACATACAAAGCCATTCATAACTGCCCCAAACTACCTCACTAACTTGATACCCAAATAACACCCACCCCTACTCTTCGCTCCTCACAAGACCTCCTACTCTCTAGCTCCCTGGTCTCCTCCTCCCATGCCCGACTGCAGGACTTCTCCAGGACTTCCCCCATCCTCTGGAACTCCCTACCCCAATCTATCAGACTGTCACCTACCCTCCTCACCTTCATGCGCACCCTGAAAGCCCATCTCTTCAGGGAAGCCTACCCCACCCTCACCTAACAGCCGTTTTCCTCCACTCCTCTGTCAGGGCAGGGCTGTGGAACGGAAAGGTAGGCCTAGTGGCAGGGTAACGCACTGACTGACGACAACCACCACCAACAGACCGAAGTCCCTCAGGGCGCGGAGTCTAAGTCCCAGGCTGCCCTTCACCAGGGCCCCTGATGGTGGGGATGGACTTGACGCAGCCAGGAACAAGGTCGTGGCCCCCAAGACACCCTGGCTGCGGTAATGGCTGCCGCCAATGGAGTGTAGCTGGTAAGAATGACAATAGCGTAGTCAGGCAGGCCGGGTCGACAACAACGGGACAAAACGGTACAGAACAGTAGACAGAGAATCACAGGTCACGGGCTGGGTTCAGCAACGGAAGGTCAGATCGAAGGAAAACACAGAGAATGGTCTAGTCACAAGCCGAGTCAGATACCAGAAGAGTCACGAGAGTACACACAGAGCTGTAGCAAGACAAAGACACAAGACACAAGTGCAAAGAGCATGTGCGGATCACAGGCTTATATGTACTCAGCCACACCCCTCTGGGGGATGGACCTCAGATACCTGAAGGCATAAAAGACTCCCACCATGCTCTGCAGAAACCCAAGATGGACGCCAGTACATGAAGCCGCACAGTCTCTGGGAAAAGGTAGGACCTTGACATCCTCCTACCACTCCATCCCCCACAGCCAGTTCCTCCTGTACCTCTACCCCCTCCCTCCTAGATTGTAAGCTCGAAAGAGCAGGGCCCTCATACCCCTCGTGTATTGTAATGTTACTGTATTGTCTCATGTACTGTCCCCCCACTTTAATGTACAGCGTTGAGCAAACCTTTTGGCGCTATATAAACACTGTATAATAATAATAATAATAAGCAGCTCTATAAATGCATTGGATGTTTCTTTTAAACATTTTTAAATGTAATAACTACTATAACAAGGCTTAATAACAAAAATTAAAAATTGTTCTTGTTTTCGCAAAAGTTTTGTGATACCTTAAGATTTTTTTAAGATTCCAGGTTAATAACAATTCTACTGCTGTCTGTTTTGATGCTCGGGATATTCCCCCTTATTTGTCAGTTTGACCATTATCACAGGCACAGAAAATGATAGGAAATACTAGTCTGTATGAGAAATTATTTTGCTTTCCTTCTCTGTAGGACAGGAAGTTAAGGGAAGTCTCTCCAACAGGACACAGCAAAAAAAAAAAAAGAAAGAAACAATTACAAGTGTCTTAACCATACTCTATTCAAAAGCTAAAAAGAAAATTTTGGCTTTACAAATTATTGACCCAAAGTGAAAGTATTTTTTGTATTTTCTGAGTCCCCGCTGAAACATGGTTTTATTACTTGATGATCCTGCCAGTAAATCCTTTATGCTTCCACATCCTTTAACAAGTCAAGCTGCACATCAAAAGTAGCAGTTACGTAGGCTGGATTAAATCATATCACACTGGCTTGAGGGGGGGGCGCTTACCATAATTATCTTTTTTAAGGTTTTTATATGGTTTTAAACTTTTTTCCAAAACAACAAAAAAAAAACTATTGTAAATGCTAAAATTTTGTTGCTGGAGTTGAACTTTAAATTTTTTTGTTTCTTGTAGGCTTTATTTACAGGGACGCATAAACCTCTGCCTCCATGCCCAGGGTTGTGCTTATGCAGCCAGCCTATCTAGATTAATCACAGCCTGAGAAAGGCAGCAGTTATACGGCTCTGTTTATGATTCATACTGAATTAGCAAGCTAAATATTGTTTATTTAGGGGTTTACGTTAAGAAAAAAAAGTTGTTTTTTAATGATTAGAAGGGCCTCCGACGCAAAATTCAAATAAATCAGCCCCCCACTATAAAAATGGTTACCAGATTTTCAGTTGGTTGTGAGTTGCAACATTTATATTTGGTGGTGGTGTTGGGGGGTGTTTGAGGAGTAACTTGTGTTCAGCAGGGGGTGAGGAGAACAATTGTGCTGACTAGGTGTTGAGGAACAATAGTGCCCAGTAGGGTGTGAGGAGGAACAACAGTGCCCAGCAGAAAGGGGGTGGAGAACAAAAGTGACCAGCACCACTGGGAGGGGTGAAAGAGTGCCCAGTCAGAGTATAGGGAGGAACAATAGTGCCCACCTAGAAGTGAATGGAGTAGTGCCCAGCAGGATGGGGGGGGGACATTAGTGAACAGTCAGGGATGGATGGAGGATAATAATGCCCAACCAGGGGCTGGTGATAACAACAGTCAGGGACGATGGAGTACGATAGTGGCCAGCCAGGGGTGTGGGGAGAAACAATAGTCCAGTGAGAGGGAGGGGAGAAAATTAGTGTCCAACAGGTTGGTGGGGGAAAACTTTTTATTTAAAGGTGTTTATTTAGAGGAGTGGTAGGCAACCTTTGAAAGGTGGAGATCTACATGAACAACATGAAAGAGTTCAAAGATCACTGGGGTTCAGCGCCATTTAAAAAAAATTAATAAGCAAGGCCTTACAAAATAGCAAGGAAATGTAGAAAATATAATGAAACAAATGTCACTGTAAAAATACAAACTTAGCCTACCTTAAAAAAGGACAGTGTCAGTCAGTAGGGCAGTGGACGGTGTCTGTAGGGCAGTTGTTGTTGTCAGTCAGTAGAGCAGTGGATGGTGTCAGTAGGGCAGAGGTTGCTGTCAGTCAGTAGAGCAGTGGATGGGGTCAGTCAGCAGGGCAGTGGAGAGTGTCAGTAGGACAGAGGTTGGTGTCAGCCAGTAGAGCAGTGGATGGTGTCAGTAGGGCAGAGGTTGGTGTCAGTAGGACAGTGGATGGTGTCAGTAGGGCTGAGGTTGGTGTTAGTAGGGCAATGGATAGTGTCAGTAGAGCAGAGATTGGTGTCAGTAGGGCAGTGGATGGTGTTAGTAGTTTTTATTTTTACATTTTTATTTTTTTAAATTTTTCACAATTTCTTTAGGAGCCCTGTTGAAAGGGCAGCGCTTGGGGGAGGGGCCAGCCAGCAGTAAAAAGGAGGAACAAGGACGGGAGGGGCAGCTTGCGAGGTGTTTACTAGAACCGATCCCCTGGATTTTCCTTCTGCAGCAGCTGTACGCTGATGAGAGGGGGGAGGAGATGCTAGCTTTCAGCTGCTCTAGGAGGACAATAAAGGGGATCGTCAGAAGGCAGGTATTTTAAAAATTGGAATTCCCAGCAATTGGGTGGGGAATGGGATTTTTCTGCCCCCCAGCTACCCTGGTGCCCTAAGGTGGCTGCCTAAGCAGCCGCTGTGCACTGAGGATGACAGCAGCAGCAGAGGAGGCTATGGGAAGGGGGGAGAGGGATCTGATCATGATCTACCTGTCACCTGCCCGTGGTTGACAGTTAGACTTTAAAAAGTCTGAATGAGCCCTCTGCTCACTGTTATACACACCTACATTTTTCTAGCAAACGTTGCATGAAAACAGGGATTTTTGGTTCACACGCTTTCCAATGCATGTTTAAGCTGGCCAACTACATCAAAGTAATCCCTTTCTAGCCAGTCCCTGATCTACTCTACTCTACAAAATGCAAAATACTTATGCTCACATGTGTTGTGATTGGCTGAGGTATTCTGACAATATGTAGGCCATATATGCCTAGAAGTAGATTTGTTGTTTATTTGGGCATTTCATAAGTATTTTGTTATGTTTTAGAAGCAGGGAGCCACCTGTAAGTTTAGGTGTTCTCTAATAGTCATTTAACATTCGCAATAACGTCTCTTGTTCCTCAATGTTCTCTGAACCCAGCCTGAGATTCAGGTAGCTCTCGTGCAATGTATTTATTTATTACAGATACTTATATGGCACCATCAGTTGTGCAGCTCTTTACATTCACATCAGTCCCTGAACTCAAGGAGATTACTATCTAAGGTCATTAATACATATACTAAGGTCAATTTAGACAGGAACCAATTAACCTACCAGCATGTATTTGGAGTGTGAGAGGAAACCAGAGTACCCGGAGTAAACACACGTAGGCACAGGGAGACCATGCAAACTCCATGCTGGAAGTGCCATGGTTGGGATTCAAACAACCGGACCTAACGCTGCTAGGCAGAAGTGCTAGCCACTTAGTCACTGTGCTGCCCATAATGTATAATTGTATTCTTCGTTCTATTATTTTCAGCAATACTTTGCTGGCATGTGGAATTAATGCAATCATTCTGTAGTTGTTACAATCTTTAGCATCGTCCTTCTTCAGTATAGGAATGAATATCTGGCTTGTCTTAGAAGTCACTTCAGTTTCTACAATGTCATCCATGCTGCATTTTTAGGTAAAAGAAGGTATACTATTTCCATCTTTTTTATAATACTCTCTGGGTCATTCAGTATCAGTCCATCAATCCATTTGAGTCTTTAACCAGTTGCCGCCCGGCCTATAGCAAGATGGCGGCCGGGCGAACAGCTCGTCCCTCGTGTGGACGCCGTATGGCGTTCTTTCAGGCATGCGCATAAAATACTCATCACTTTCCCAAAGTAGTACAATGTTACTATGGTAACATTATACTACTTTGGTCATAGTGAAATCTGAAAAAAAAATCTTAAAAAAGAGAAAAAAAGTTAATAAAAATTAAAAATAATAATAAAAAAAATTATCAATTTTTTTTTTCGTACTGTCACCAGTCAGTGTCCTTGATCACTGCCTTGCCAGTTATATGATGACTCTGTACTGCACTAGTGACAGCATGTAAAAAAAAAAATGTGAAAATCATTTTTTTAATTTCTTCATTTCCTAAAAATTATTACAAAAAAATTACAACTTCAAATAACTCGCCATGCCTCTTATGAAATACGTTGGACTGTTTACTTTGCAAAAAGGGGTCATTTGGGGGATATCTGTACTGTTTTGACTTTCTTGGACCTTAAGAAATTAGATTGGCTGTCAGTACTTCAGGATTGATCAATTTTCAGATATATCCCATAGTTCGTGAACTCTATAACTTTCCTACAGACTAAATAATAAATACTAATTTGGGTTATTTTCACCAAAGAAATGTAGCAGAATACATTTTGGCCTAAATTTATGAAGAACAATTATTTATTTGCAAACTTTTATAACAGAAACAAAGAAAAACGTGTTTTTTTTTTATTTCAAAAGTTTCAGTCTTTTTTTGTTAATTTAGCAAAAAAATAAAAACCCTAGTGGTGATTAAATACCACCAAAAGAAATCTCTAGTTGTGTGAAGAAAATGATAACATTTTAGTTTGGGCACAGTGTTGTATGACCGCGCAATTGTCATTCAAAGTGTGAGAGCGCTGAAACCTGAAAATTGGTCTGGGCAGGAAGGGGGTAAAAGTGCCCTGTATGGAAGTGGTTAAGCATCTCCAATCTAGGTTGGAGTTTCTGCCACAATCAATTAATGTCCTAAAAAACTAGTCTGGTTTTTCCTCTTATGTGCTCAGCTTAAATTTTCTTACAAATATCCTTCAGATATCGTTCATTATCTTTCTGAACTTGGCATTGAAACATTTGATTAATTTGAGATACTTTTACTATCACCAGAAATGTTGGCTTGCCTTCTTTGTTCTGCCATTTTTCTAGTTTCTTCTGAAATCCAAGATGACGTCTTGGCTTTTTTCCTTTTCTGTAATATTCTTTCAGTTTCTTCACTATTATGGTTTTGATGTCATACCATAACTCTTCGGGCTCTCTGTCGCCTGTATCCAGAACTTCAAAACTGTTGTTTAGTTTAATCCAGTAATCTTGTGGAATATTCTCATTATCATGTCTTGGAGGGCATCTAATGATATTCCTCTTGCAAAGCTTTGCCTTGATCTTGCACATCAAAAGCTCCTGGTCATTGCCACAATCAGCTCCAGGTTTAGCCTTTGTTGTCAGATTTTCACCTCTGTCCTATGCAGAAGTAGTCCATTTTGATTACGATGCATATTATTTGGAGAGGTCCATGTGTATAGCTGACGCTTGTGGTGCTGGAATCATGTATACGTGAAGGACAGTTGGTTAGTTTTGAAAAACTGTATGAAGTTATCACTGGCTTCATTCCATCTTCAGATGCACAGTCTACATTTCATTGAAATCACCCATGATGATCAGTATATCTTGATTCGCTGCTTCATCTATTGCATTTTGAAGTTGTTTGTAAAACAACTCTACATCCTCATCTTCAGCATTTGTTGTTGGGGTGACATTGATTGGCCTTTCCTATAGAAGGACTGAGATGCCTCTATCACTAATAGTATTGTACTTTAGTACCATCTTTGAGAGCTTACTGTTGAGGATAAATGCCACACCGTTTTCAGTTTACTTATGTTTTGTTACTTCACCAATATGTTGGCTGCATCTGAGAAGAGGTAGAAGGAGAGGGTGAATGATGGGGGAGAGGGAAGAAGGAGGGTAGAAAGAGAGGAGGGGGGACCATGAGCAGGAAAAAAGGGAGAGGTTGAGAGTGAAGAAGAGGAGGAAGATGGACAATGATGGAGAGGGAAGGAGGGTGGGGGGGAGAAGGAGAGGAGTGGGGATTATAGGGGGAGAGAGAAGGGTGAGTTTGAGAGAAAAGAAGAAAAAGAGGGAGAAGGAGATGGTGGACAATTGTGAAGAGTGAATGAGGGTGGGGGGTGAGAAGGGGAAGGGGAGGAGGGGGGAAAATGGGGTGGGGAGAAGAGAGTGGATTGGTGGAAAACAGTAGAAGAAGCAGAGGATGATGGAGAGGGTGGCTGCTGAGGGAGAGGGAAAGAGTGGGGGGAGAGGGGATGAGGTGGGGCTATGGGGGAAAAGGAAGGAGGGTGGAGGGAGGTAGAAGGTAAGAAGGAGGAAGTGAAGGGGTTGAGGGAAAAATCAAGTAAGTTGAAGATTGGGTGGGCAGACTATGGGGGGAGAGAAGGGAGAGGCTGAGTGGTAGGAAGAAGGAGAGGGTGGACATGAAGTGGAAGGGGAGGAGAGGAGACTTTCGGTTGGGGAGAAGATGGGATGGAAACAGAAGGGAAAGAAGGAGAGGCTGGATATGAATTGCAAGGGGATGAGAGGAGACTTTCAGGGGAGGTGAAGATAGAAGATAGGATGGACACAGAAGAGATAGAAAAGAAAGAAGGAGAAGCTGGTTGTGAATTGCAAGGGGAAGAGAGGAGACTTTCGGTTAGGGAGAAGATAGAAGATGGGATGGAAACAGAAGGGAAAGAAGAAGGAGAGGCTGGTTGTAAACTTCAAGGGGAGAAGAGGAGACTTTTGGGGGGGGAGAAGATAGAAGATGGGATGGAAACAGAGGGGATAGAAGAGATAGAAGAAGGAGAGGCTGGACGTGAATTGAAAGGGGAGGAGAGGAGACTTTCTAGGGAGGAGAAGATGGAAGATGGGATGGAAACAGAAGAGATAGAAGAGAAAGAAGAAGAGGCTGATTGTGAATTGCGAGAGGTGGAAAGGAGACTTTCGGGGGAGGAGAAGATAGAGGATGGGATAGAAACAGGGGGAGATAGACGAAGGAGTAGCTGGAATTTAGTTGAAAGGGGAGGAGAGGAGACTTTCAGGGGAGGAGAAGATAGAGGATGGGATGGAAACAGAGGGACTAGAAGAGATAGAAGAAGAGGAAGAAGGAGAGGCTAGATGATGAAGGAGAGGAAAGGAAGGAAGTGAAAGAGGAGGAGGTGGCCCTATGGGGGCTAGGAAAGGAGGAGGTTGGAAGGGAAGAAGGGGGGAATGGAAAGGAGAGCAAAGGAGGTAGAAGGGGGGAAGAGGTGTGGAGGGTAGAATGAGGGGATGGAAAGTAGAGCAAAAGAAGTGGAAGGGGGGAGGGATGGAGGGGGGGTAAGTGGGGGATGGAAAGGAGGGCGAAGGAAGTAGAAGGCTGGAAGGGGTGAGGGGGGAAAAGTGGGGATGGGGGCAAGGGGGGAGAAGGTGGGGAGGAACTAAGGCATGTCGGAGAGGAGAATGGTGGTGAAGGGGTTGGTGAAAGAGAGTCAGGGAAGAAGAGTGGGGGGCAAGCAGAAGTGAATGAGGGGAGAAGGGGGACAAGGCAGATGATGCGAGGAGAAGGGCAGGTGAGGGAAGAAGGACAAGAGAGTGAATGATGGGTGGAAGGAAGAGTGACAGGGAGAAAAGGTGTGGGGGGTGGATGGGCGGAAGAAAGGGTGAAGGGAGGAAGAGGGGTGGAGGGAGGAAGAGGAGCGGGGTGGAGGAGAAGGAGTGAAGGGGAGTAAGAAGGGGTGGAGTGCGGAGGAATGGAGGGGAGGAAGAAGGGGTGGAGGGGGGAGGAGTGGTGGAGGGAGGAGGAGAAGAAGGATTTAGAGGGGGTGAAGTAGGGGGGAGGGAAGAATGAGTGGGGGAGAGGGTGGAGGACACAAAGGGTGGAAGGGGGAGGCATAGGGGTTGAAGATAAAATGGGGGGGGGAGTAGGATGGAAGGAAGGAAGAATGAGTGGGGAAGAAGGAGGGGGATATGAGGGGAGGGAAAAATGAGGGTGGGAGAAAGTAGAGGGGTTGGAGGAAAGGAAGACATGGTGAGAAGATGGGTGGGCAGGAAGAAGGCGGCTGCTAAGGGGTTAAGAGAGAAAGAGTGGACTGGTAATGAAGGGGGGAGAAGAGGGCAGAACTTGTGTCTTCCTCCTCTGGTATGGTGACATCCTCCGTAATTCCAGGTGTGCATCCTTCATGTGGTAGAGTGACAACATCCGTTGTTCCAGGTGTACATACTTCATGTTGTAGAGTGACGACATCTATTATTCCAGGTGTGCATCTTTCATGTGGTAGAGTGACATTCTTTGTCATTCCAGGTGCGCATCCATCATGCGGTATAGTGGCATCCTCCATCATTCCAGGTGTGCATCCTTCATGTGGTATAGTGAAAACCTCCATCATTCCAGGTGTAACGGACCACCTGACAGCACCTCTATCAGTCCCCTGATAGAGCCTCCCCAGAGTGCGGAGTCTAAGTACCAGAGCACTTGTTCACCAGGGTTCCTGATGGTGGGGATGGACTTGGAGCGCTCCGGGACCAGGTCGCAGCTACCGGGTATCTTTACCAGAGGTAGAGGAGTCTGCCAGAGGCTCCTGTGGGTTAAGAGTCTGATGTGAGGGAGCCCGGGGATCCCTGAGGGATGGATGGATGAGCAAGATCAGAGTCAAACAGGCCGTGTCGGTAACTAGCGGGTCGGTGAGGTACAAGACGGTAGGCAAGGGATAGTCGGGTCACACGCAGGGTCAATACCAGAAGATCAGATCTATAAGGGAGCATCCAGGAGCAGAGTCAGGCAAGCCAAGGGGTCAGGACAGAAGAAGGCAACAAGGTCAGACAATCCAGATCAGAGTACTCACAACACAGGCAACAGGATACGCAAAGACCATTCGGCAACAAGTGTCTGTTCAGGGCTGGTTTAAGTAGCCCGCCCTG
Organism: Staurois parvus; assembly: GCF_062004578.1. Taxonomy (NCBI): domain Eukaryota; kingdom Metazoa; phylum Chordata; class Amphibia; order Anura; family Ranidae; genus Staurois; species Staurois parvus. The sequence goes on from NW_028318635.1 coordinate 1,665,037, forward strand.
CACCTGACAGGCGCAGCCTAGGTCCTAGTGTCTGCCCAGTACTGTCATAGACGACGGGTGCACCTGGGTCCTAGTGCCCTGCTGCCTGCATGTCTTGACAGACACCTACGCATGTGTAGACCCATGCGTCGCGATGGTCCCTGACACCAGGTGTGCATCCATTATGCGATATAGTGACATTCTCTGTCATTCTGGGTGCGTGTACTTCATGTGGTATAGTAACATCCTCCGTCATTCCAGGTGCATTTTCTTCATGTGGTAAAATGGAATCCTCCGACATTCAAGGTGGACATCCTTCATGTTGTATAGTGGCATCCTGTGCCATCCCAAGTGGGTTTTCTTCATGTGGTATAATGACATCCTCTGTCATTCCAGGTGTACATCTTTCATGTGGTATAGTGGTGTCTTGCACCATCCCAGGTGTGCATCCTCCATGTGGTATAGTGGTGTCTTGCACAATCCCAGGTGTGCATCCTTCATCTGGTATAGTGAAAACCTCCGTCATTCCAGGCGCTCATCCACTATGCAGTATAGTGACATTCTCTGTCATTCTGGGTGCACGTCCTTCATGTGGTATAGTAAAATCCTCCATCATTCCAGGTGCATTTTCTTCATGTGGTAAAATGACATCCTCCGTCATTCCAGGTACACATCCTTCATGTTGTATAGTGGCATCCTGCGCCATCCCAAGTGTGTTTTCTTCATGTGGTATAATGACATCCTCCGTCATTCCAGGTGCGCATCCTTCATGTTGCATAGTGGCGTCCTGCACCATCCCAGATGCGCATCCTTCATGTGGTATAGTGGTGTCTTGCGCCATCCCAGGTGTACATCCTTCATGTGGTATAGTGGCGTCTTGAGCCATCCAAGGTGTGCATCCTTCATGTGGTATAGTGGCGTCTTGCGCCATCTCAGGTGCACATTCTTTATGTGGTATAGTGACATCCTTCGCCATCTAGGTGCGCAAATCATCATTTCTGCAGATAGATCTTTAAACATGCGCTTCAGCCGGCAGTATTGAATAGTGTAGGATATATACAGGTCATGTAAATAGTATGTTCAGAAATTAATCAAAATGTCTGAAGTAACAAGCAAGGCTAAATCTATGTAAAACTTATGTTCACTTTTGGGTAACTGCTGAGGGACCTAATTATTGATCAATGTACTAGCCAATCTAAAACCGCGCTGTCACTTGCGTAACAATGGCACACTCAGCTGCACCCTGCGCAAAGATTTTCCAGCTCACTGGACCACAATCTATGTTCCGCAGCCTGAGAGCGATTGTTACAGGGTCAGGTTAATTACGCAATTAACCCTTCACACTGCCACCACCACCTTTTTGTACAGAGAAGGAGGAAACTCACAAATCTTAGCAGTAACACTATGATGTTTGAATAAGCGTCTGTATACACACTGTCACCACAGCCAGATGTATGCAGAAGTTTAAAAAACGGAACGATCATATCTCAGGGAAATGGTTTAGAAATAGAAATGCACGATTAAACGATATAGTTGATAAGGGGAAGTTATGTAAATTTCAGGAACTAGGGAGTAAAAAAGATGTATTTAATACACTGGATGAATTTAGATATTATCAGTTGGGTCATTTTGTTTCAGCACTTCCCCAACCACTAAGGATGTTGGAGGATATGCTCCTTTTTGAAAAAATGTGGAGTTATGGGTCCACCTATAAACATATAATTTCTAGAATATGTAATTGAATGGGTGGGGCCTGAACCTTCCGTATTCTTAGAAAGGTGGGAAAGAGAGCTGGGTACAAAACTGAATGAACAACAAAAGAATAAAATGTATAAGTTGATGCACAGAGTGGTAAATATAAACACACTAGAAATTAACTATAAGTGCTTAGTTAGGTTGTACTGTACACCAAGTGTTGCACAAAAACAGAGATAAGAAGTTTTGCCACTATGTTGGAGAGGTTGCGGGGAAAGAGGGACTATGACTCATATTTGGTGGGATTGTATAAAAATTCAGGGGTTTTGGCAAGAGATAATACGATATATACAGGAGATTGTGGGGATAACTATCCAAAAGGATCCGTGGGTTTGTTTGTTTTATAGAACTGAGTTGTCAATAAAACAGTATAAAAATAGTTTAATATATAATTTCATTAGTGCTGCAAAAAGATTAATCCCTAAATTCTGGCAGGTTCCAGATCCCCCAACAATGAGAGATTGGCTGAGGAGGATTGAATATATAAAAACTATGGAGGAGTTATACCACATAGATGAAGAAAAAATGGGGAAAATTTAGAGAAGAATGGAATAGGTGGTACGTTTTTATATCATCAGAAAAATATCTCAGGATAATGGGTACCAAGTAGGTGGATTTAGAGATTCAAACTGAATAATTGGAGAGTGGTAAACATGTAGACTGACCATAGGTGTTTAGTAGAAAGCTTTATAAAGAGATTGGTAGAAATAGATTGACAGGGGTAATTATGGGGATAGAGGGATTGGGGTGGGAAGGTGATAGGGTTTAGGAAAAGGACAGCTAGACTGTTTATGTTATGATAAATTGTGTACTGTTTTATTTTGTACTGAAATAAAATTTTATAAAATATATTAATAATCAAATAGCTTTCATGCATACTCAATCTATGGTCCTCTATTCTCCCAAGCGATTATCCACGTTTGGATCCAATACTATGGACATAGTACTCACACTCCCAAATACTGTAGCTGCAGTAGTACTCATGTTAGGTTCCACAGCCTTAAAGTGATATTTACCTAACCTTGATGGATGCTAGTCCCATTCTGCCAGACATTTTGTTTATTTGACATGTGTGTATGAGTATGATTATTGTATGGTGTGCAGATTGTACAGCCCTTCGTTTTGATTAGTCAAAGTTGTCTTTTTTATTTCATATGGTGTGGGGGTATTTGTGCTCTTTTTAATATTTGTAACCTTTTGAACATAATAAACCCTGTTTTTTATTTATAAGCCACTTGGTCCGCCTTGTAACTTAATTTTTGGCTTCTTTTTGCCCTTGTTGTCAGGGTAAGGGGGGGCAACATGGGTGCTCAAAAGGGGGAGGGGGCGGCAGCAATGTTGGAAACATTCCTTAGAGATTTATGCCCATATTGACATGATAGCATCACGCAGTTGCTGCAGATTTGTTGGCTGCACATCCATGAAGCAAATCTTCCACCACACCCCAAAGGTGCTCTGTTGGATTGAGATCTGGTGACTGTGGAGCCCATTGGAGTACAGTGAACTCAGTCTGTTCAGGAAACCAGTTTGAGCTGATTTGAGTTTTGTGACATGGTACATTATCCTGCTGGAAGTAGCCATCAAAAGATGGGTACACTGTAGTCATAAAGGGATGGACATGGTCAGCAGTAATACTCAGGTAGGCTGTGGCATTTACACAATGCTCAAATAGTACTAAGGGGCCCAAAGTGTGCCAAGAAAATATCCCCCACACCATTACACCACCAGCCTGAAATGCTGATACAAGGCAGGATGCATTCATGCCTTCATGTTTTTTAAGCCAAATTCTTACCCTACCATCTGAATGTTGCAGCTAAAGTCGAGACTCATCAGACCAAACCTTTTTCCAATTTTCTGTTGTTCAGTTTTGGTGAGCCTGTGAGAATTGTAGCCTTCGTTTCCTGTTCTTAGCTGACAGAAGTGGCACCCGGAGTGGTCTCCTGCTGATGTAGCCCATCTGTTTCAAGATTCAACATGTTGTACATTCAGAGATGGTATTCTTTATACCTTGGTTGTAACAAGTCTTTATTTGAGTTACTGTTGCCGTTATATCATCTCGAACCAGTCTGCCCATTCTCCTCTGACATCAACAAGGCATTTTCATCCACACAACTGCCGCTCACTGGATATTTTCTATTTTTCGGACAATTCTCCTTAAACCGTAGAGATGGTTGCGTGTGAAAATCCCAGTAGATCAGCAGTTTTTTAAATACTCACACCAGCCCTTCTGGCACCAACAACCATGCCCATTAAAAGTCACTTAAATCACCTTTCTTCTCCATTCTGATGTTCAGTTTGAACCTCAGCAAGTCATCTTCACACGTCTAGATGCCTAAATGCATTGAGTTGCTGCCATGTGATTAACTGCTTAGCAATCTGTGTTATCAAGCAATTGAACAGGTGTACCAAATAAAGAGGCTGGTGAGTGATATATATATATATATATATATATATATATATATATAAAATATATCACTGATAAGGTAAAGTCCCATATACCCCTTTTGGAATTTTTTGGTCTTTTGTGAATTTTAGGGATGATACCTTCCAATGCTAGGTGAACTATAGATTACTAGTGGTGTTAAGTTCCTATTTTACTTTAACTGGGCTCTGTTTATACCACTGCGTGACAACAATCAGACCACAGTGTCTCCCCTATAGACAAAAAAATCAGGTGTGCACTGGTTAGGCCTATTATCCCTGAATAAGGCTGTCCTGCTAATTGCCAATTTTACACTGATGTGTCCTCTATTGTATCCTGTAGTAAAGCCCCATCCTGTGCTGTTTGTGTCTTTTAAATTGGACCTAGCCTTCATATTTAGAATTGATCTGCTGCTGGAAAAATTTTACAAAATATTATAATTTGCGGCCTCTTAATTCCTGTAGTAAAAGTCCTACATGTGCAAATTGTCTGTGGTAACCTTAGACCTAAATTACTAGTTATAACTGATCTGCTACTGGCAAATTTTACACTGCTGTGTTTTCTGCAGACTTTTAATTTGTGGCGTAAAACTCCTACCTGTGCTCTTTGTGTGTAGTAAATTTGGGCTTATAATTGCTAAATAAACTTCTCCTGCTGCTAGCCAAATTTACACTGCTGTGTAATTTGTTTTCCCTTAATTCTTGTAGTAAAACCCCTACCTTTTGTTCTTTGGTTATAGTAAATCTAGTTAGTGCAGGTTGATAGGCAAACTTAGTTCAGCTCCTCTGAAATCGCTGGAGCAGGGGCTGGTTGCTCTAGCCTGCTTAGTGTCTCCCAGGCTGCTGCTCTTATTACTTCTCCCTGTATTCTAGATGATTCTAGAACCATAGTGGGAAGAAGAACAGAGTGGGCAGCCTGAATATTTATGGGACTCCATCCAATCCCTGGAGAGTTGTGCCCAGTAGGTGGTGGGAGAGCCCATAAATAGTTTGGGGCCTGGGAAAGGAGAGCAGAGTTCCTGGGTACAGTACTGCTGGAAGAAACCCCTGTGCAGGGGCTCTGCCCCTGGGGAAGGTTTACTGGAGGTGCAATCTAGAAGATATTAAGGTTCCAGCTAAAGCTTCACCTTGAGGCCTATTTGCAAAATCTAGTCCTGGAGGTCATTTGGGTCTGGAGAAGTTCACTGAGGAGTATCAGGAGGAAGTGGTGTTCAGCTGTTCTATGGTTGTAGGAGTCCGTATTTCTCTCACTGGAGAGTGGTCGGTGGATATCAGAAGGCAACAGATGATCCTGTGGCTGAGAGAGTAAGTGACCCCAGTACTGGAAGTTAGTGTCTGTGTGCAGCTTTGGTCTTTTGGGAAAAATCCTAGTCACCTGTCAGCTTTAGAGATTCTGTGGGACATTTTTGTGCAGTTCAGCAAGATAGAGGAGTCCTCAAAGTGTGCAGTTGATCAGTTTTAAAATATCCCATGCTCCCTTCACCCCATCCACGTTCATTGTTCCATTAAAACCCTAAAAAGACACCCCTAGACTGTTCTTTCAAGCCATTGGAAGAGTGAAGAAAATGCTGTGTTCCTGACTGTGTGTGTTGTAACTAGGTGAAAGGTAACAAGTACACTAGTGGCTCTTTTGGAGGTGTTCTACAAATGCTATTCAAAATTGTACTGCTGTTGCCCAGTTTTACACTGCTGTGTCATCTGCAGTTTCCTAATTATTATAAGCGAACACTTGCCTTTTGTCTCCTGTACATTTTGTAAATTTCTCCCTAATTAAAAAAATGACCTTTTTTTTAGATTATAACTTTTAGCTTGGGGAGATTAAAGCACATAAGACAGTTATTGCCTACATACCGCCATGTTCAAGAGCTTCCTGTTTTTTTACAGCACCTCATTGCATCCTTTTAAAAAAAACACTGTACATCCAAACAACAGTCTACCTTTATCATGGGTTAATAAAACTCAGCCTTTCAGTCAAAAATGTATCCCGTTGTAGAGAAAGCCCTCTTTGATATTACACATGCAGCAATGTTAACCGCTTCCTGACCTCCTTATAGCAGAAATACTGCTACAGGGTGGCATGGGTGCTCAAAATCACATGATTTTGCATTTCCGGGTAGGGGGTGCATACGCGCCCTACATGCTCCACCATTTGCAGCCGCGACTGTCAACTGCAAAATTGTCTGTCTTTTTTTTTATGGTGCAAAAAATAAAAACCACACAGACGATCAAATACCACCAAAAGAAAGCTCAATTTGTGGGGAAAATAGGATATAAATTTTATTTGGGTGCAGCATTGCATGACCGTGCAAATGTCAGTTAATGTAACGCAGTGCCGTAATGCTAAAAATGGCCTTGTCAGGAAGGGGGGTAAATCCTCAGGAGGGCAATTGGTTAATCTGTATTGTAAAAAAAAACCCAAAAACATAAAAATAGTGCTCCCAGGTGGGAAAATGATTGTGTGTGTACCAGCACTTGGCACTCAGCACTATCAAAGGTCAACATTCTGCCCTTCCTATCTTGCTTAGGAAACACTTGACTTCTTACTCCTTGATCAGCACCACATCTGGCTCACCTCTTACTCCTTGACCAGCACCTCATCTGGCTCTATCTGCACTTCAGAAATGTATTTTTTTAACCATTAGAGACATTCCTAGTACCTATTACGATTGCAAGGCCAGTGTCTGAGCAAGCAACCTTTATCTTGCAATTTTTATTTATCCAAACAGAAGAATTCTAGGACTTCCTTTTTGTTAATGTATCCAGTTTGCATTGTTGTCTCTGCTTCACCAGGGCAGCCGTACAAGAAAAACAATAAAACATGTAAATAGAAACTTATAATGTTTGTAAATATGTAAAATAATAAATGTTTAACCCCTTCCCGCTAACACCTCCTGGCCTTTTAAGAGCTTCTAGATTCCTGGAGGTAGAGGCAAGCATTCGGGTCATGTGACCACTGTGATTGACTGTCAGAGCAATCACATGATCGGAAAGTTCCTGGTCCCAAGTATGCGTTGGGAGCTTACCGATCCCTTCCAGCTACAGTGCTGGGAACATGTAGGAAGTGCACTCTCAGCGCGGTAAGTTAGTTTTACAGGGACGCATAGATACAGTATGCATTTATAACGCTCGGCGTTAAGGCCACCCACTGAGAGGCCACATATATGCTTTTGGCCTTCTGGAAGGTGTTGAAACATTGTACATACCTGAAACAAACACAATCTCCAGTCTATGGCTTCTTTACACCTGCAGCCATCATTGCTGTCCCTTCACAGTGAATCACCTTTTGAAGGGCAGTTGACATTCAGCTGGGAGGCAATGTGTTGCCTCTTAGATGCCTGTTTTAACCCTTGAAAGCCCACAGCGCCATGCCTCAAACACATTTATTACACGCAGTTGCTAAGCTACTCCATTCACTTAAATGAGTTGTGTTTGATGGGGTACTGCCCTTTTTTTTAATAAAGAAAATGTCATAAATTTAATGGCAGCTATGGAAATAACAGGGATAAATATGTGGTGCTCTGTTGCACACAAGTGTGTGTGATGTGCTGCAAACAAAAGGCAACATTTCATGTGTTAGAAACAAGTGAACACTGCCTAGGCCCTACAGAAAGGTCCTAGTAAAAGAAAAGAAACACCTTCCCAAAATATTCAGGAACCATTATTTGGGGAAGGGTGGGTTGCCCAGTCTTCCCACTGGCCATGAGACTTTCAAACTCTATTTGCTACTGCTTGCTCTTGCATTATAGAAGGGTAGGTAACCTATGACTGTAGGTTTTCCCCTTGCAGCTATATTTCCAGGGGGGCATCATGCCACCATCAGGAAGTGTGGCAAAGAGTTTCTTTGTATCATGTCCTCAAAGTGGAGCATGTTGGACTCTCTCTGTGATGGTTCCAGTTGATCCTACCACATATCCTTTTCTATCAAAAAGAAGTGAACCATCCCCCTTGAAGCCATACACCAATTTCCTCCTACTACTACTTACCACCAACACTCCAACACTCCTCCTAGCCACCAGCATCCCAACCTCACATTATGATGTTGTCAGCAATCATTTGTTTCAGGGGCTGCTTGTCAGTGCTAACTGCAGCTGGACACTAGCAGCTAAGGAAGGAAACATTCCTTTCAGTCCCCACATAATCAAAAACAAATTGGTTATCAAAGGTAATTCTTCCACTCTCAGGATATGTGGCAAATAGGTTGTTGCAGCACCATCTCAACCCTCTGGGAAGGCAACAGACTATGCCTGATATTCCTATTGTATTGTGGAATAAATTGGAGAGTAAAATTTCCTCCATGTTTCCACTGCCAACACCCCAACACTCTTCAGTCCTCATCTCCAGCACTCAATGCTGTCTTTAAAAGAAAAGTATAGGTTTAAAAAAAAAAATTATGCTTACCTAAGTGGATGCAGCATCTGATCTGTCTCCTGCACAGAAATGAGTGATCAAACACTGCTGATCATTCAGTTTTCCCCCTCCAATCTAAGCAGAAAGCCATGACCGTCAGTCACCAGCTCTCAGTTCTGTCCCTCCAGAGCTCCCTGGAGCTCTGGGCTGTGGAGGGGGCAGGAGGGGCTGGCTCAGGCTCTGGACCAGCTCTATGATGTCAGCCAACAGTGGGCTTTAGCCAGCTGTTGGCTGAAAATGGGTCACAGGAGTGAAGAACAAACTTTGGCTATGCTTCTCCTTTAAGCCAAGTTAAAAGTAAAGTTGAAAAATCACTCAAAAACATATGCAATCATGCAGTTTAAAGGCATTGCATTTCCCATGTTGCCTTCAAAGTCATGTTTTAAAAAGGGCCCTCTCCTCGCCATAAAGTATTTTTTAAATTTTTTTCTGCTTTGGTAAATGTTCCCCTTTGCAGTTCACACATTTGTTTGCTTATAAGCCTTGAAAATAGCCAAAATTAATTAATAAGTATCCCCCCATAGACCTCAGTGGGGTTTGATTTTAAGTCAAGAATTTCTGGATCTCACACAGGATTTAAAAAACCTACCATGAAAGGGCACATTCACTCATCTCTATCCAAGATCATAATATCAGTAATTATTCTAACTGAATAATTGTAATAAACTCTCATTCTCTTTGCAAAATATTCATTTTCCCTGTAATACTTTTACTTGAACACTTTTAAACAAATACTTTTACAATAACACAGTGGATCATGTGTAGGAATTAACAAGAAAAAATATAATTCCACAAAAAATAACATGAAATGTAATGAAAAATATAGAGAAGTTAAAGAGAGAAATAATATTAAGATGTTTAAGCACCCATAGTTATTTATTTTTCAATAACCTTTGCTAGGTAGCATTTTGTTTACTAGTCCATACATTATATCGATTGGGCAACCTTATCAGTCAGTGGCTAAGTGCTGAATAGCTCTGTTTTTACAGCGAGGATTTTATTTTCCTCAAAATCGAGTCTCTCAGTATTGTTTTACATTGTTGAATGGAAATAAAATGTAATACTTGCGAAAGGTTTCCTTAATTGTCTTTTATTCATATGACCCTAATAAGCATGTGTCCTTGTTACTATGACAAGTCCCTACTCTGAATGCATTGTTCTTGAAACAACCCAAGCACTGATCAATATGATTATCCCCAGAGTCTCTAAATGGATTCAGCATTGTGATAACTTACTAAGGAATCAATGCAGTGTATAGGTTAATGGGGCCAATAGTAACTTAACAAACTCATAAGCTGCTTAATAACCATTATTATACACAACTATAGAACAGAGCTGGATTGACTTTAATCTATTGATACTCACTGATGATGACAAATCTCCTGCATCCTAAGGAAGATTAAAATCCTGTTGGAAAAATTATGTTAACGTAATGTCAATACTTCCAATTATTGCCTGAGGAAGCAATAATCCGTCAACAAACAGAACATAAAATCACTGTAAAATATGATATAACAGCGAAACAGGAAGTCATAACCCAGACTTAAAACCTGTTTAGAGGAATAGGAGTCCTGTTCAGTGTTATTTGAGAATATGTAATGGACAAGATGTCTCCTCTCTCACCACATCCAAGTAGTCTGTGTTTCATCAGCATTTCCAAACAATCTTGATGCATTAATAGACTGTACAGCTAGTTGTTCAGCAGCTCTCTTCTGCCATCATTTGTTACTTAGAAGTCTATACAATACAGGACAATCATTTTCATTTATTTGCAGTTGTCATGACTTCAGAATCCATGAAACAAATTATGCAAATGTAAATATTTTATTTTTTGAGCCTCTGGAGTTAAATCTGTAGGAAATAAAAACGTCAGGACTTTCAGATGTGTTTTAGTGAAGGCCGGCAAATGAATACTATTTTGTAGTTTTAGGTTTACATTGCTACAATCTGATTTTGATCTAATTTTCAGTTTTGGTTAGGATCACTTTAGTTTCTTTCTTTGCAGAAGTATCCAAATAAAAAATGTAAGGGATCTCACATATATCAGATGTTTTTAAGGACACAGGGAACTTCGTCTACTAATTAAAATACCCAACTTCCTGATATAATTGCATATTCCCAGATGATAAAAGGTGAAACCTGATTAGTTAAAGCAAGTAACTGTAAACACCTGTAAAAAAACTGTAAGTAACTGTAAAAACCTGATAGGATTTTTAATCCTTTCTCACTCTTAATCAAATTTAAAAAAGAAAAATGTTTTTGCCCTGATATACAATTTAACCACTTGAGTTCCAGCCTATTATACCCCTTCATTACCAGGCTATTTTTCAGTTTTCAGTGCTGTGATGTTTTGATTGACAACTACACTGTTATGCAACACTGTACACAAACAAATTTATTATAATTTATTGAGACATATAGAGATTTCTTTTGGTGGTATTTAATAACCTTTTTAATTTGTTATCAAAGAAAGGAAAAAATAAATAAAAACTGTTTCCTTACTTTCTGTTAAAAAAAAAAATGCATTGACAATGCAGAAACTCACATCTTTTTGGAGAGTAGATGGTGATCTAATTTTTTTGGAAATGAAAAAACATGCTGGTATTTAATAGCTTAAAAGATGGAGCTTGGTAATGGGGCACTAGATACAGCACACACAGGTCATACACATAGAGAGGAGATGAAGGGGTTAATATAAGGTTACAGCAAGAGAATAGAGATGATTGGGTTAACGTACAGACGTGTGGGCAGCACAGTGGCTAAATGGTTAGCACTTCCGCCTGGCAGTACTAGGGTCACTGGTTTGAATCCCAACCATGGCACCACCTGCCTGGAGTTTGCATGTTCCCCCTGTGACTGCGTGGGTTTCCTCCAGGTACTCCGGTTTCCTCCAACACTCCAAAGACATGCTGGTAGGTTAATTGGATCCTGTCTAAATTGGCCCTAGTCTGTGTATGAATGTGAGCTAGGGACCTTAGATTGTACACCCCTTAAGGGTTAGGGACTGATGTGAATGTACAATATATATGTAAAGCGCTGCGTAAATTGACGGCGCTATATAAGTACCTGAAATTAATAAATAAATATGCAGAATAAGGGAGGTGCAGGGTTAGTATACAGGTAACATAGAGAGACAAACAGTGTAGACATAAGATGTGTAGGAGAGGAGAAGGGGTAAATGGGTTAAAGTATAACTAAAGGCAAATCTTTTTCATATATAGTGGAGAGAGATTAGAACATCTGTCAGTTTTTATTGCTGTCTGAGCCCCTGTTAGGGAAAGTCACCCTCTCTATTAGTCCTGTTTGCTGTTATTGCCAAAAGTGAAAGTAAAAACAAATCTCAAATTTTGGGTTATCCTCAGAATAGAAATATTGGGGATATCTTTCAGTGAGGACTCTACTTCTGGTGGCCTTGGTGATGACCAGGGAAACTCCACTTTTTAGAGGGATTTTCTATCACTTCCTGTTCCGGTTATGGGACAAGAATTGAAGGGAAATCTCCCCAATGGGACACAGATTGCAAAAATAAACCTTACAAAGATTATACCCTCCCTCACTTTTTCCAAAATTGAAAAACGTTTTGCGTTTAACTTTGCTTTAAAATTTATCTGCAGGTGCTGCTGCAATTGTGTACACTGCTCTGCAACTAATGAACAAGTCATTTATTCACTATTGATTGTTGGCCTCTTACAATGGAGGAAGGGGAGAGCTCATAGTTGTACACACACTGTTTACATCATGTGACTGCTGTGATAGGTCTCTCTCTGACCAATTACAGAAATCTGAAGGTTCAGAGCCCCTCATATCACATTGTTTATGAACGGAGCCTTCTAAGGGTATGGAATGGTTGGGCAACCTTGTTTAATTAATAGGGTACAACAATGAGTAAATAACCATTCACTGCCCTGCCATTCTTACATTTACAGTGGTACAGAGGTGGTTAAGGTATATAAACACATTCCATTTTTTATTATTTAGGTATTTACTTTTACATAATTATCTGTTATTCCTAATATTTGGTATAGTCCCAGGCTTCCTTTTGCTGAAGCTATATTGCCAGATTAACCAACTGACCCAAAGTCAGCAAGTGCCCTAGTATATCCTGCATACTTGCCAACAATTTGGAATAATTAGGAGGGACTCCATAAAGGTTCAGAAAATAAAAATTTGGCCAAATATAAGTGTATCTTATAAAAGGGGTATGGATTTGCACCATATTGCTTGTAATGTCACAGCTTTACCCTAAGCGTTGATATGTTTTAGACAAAATAAGGCATGTACTGAAGTGGGAATAAAATAAACTCCATAGTTGACATCAGTGAGATAAAATACATTTCAAATCACTTGTGTCAGTGGGGGTTGAAAAATCTCTATATCCTTGGTGTCAGTGGGAGGCAATAAATCCCATATTGCAAGCATCAGTGGTGAAAAGTAAGCCCCAATAATTAATGTAATCTAGGGTTAAATAAGCTCCAAATTGTTTGACTTAGTGAAAAGAAAATAACCCCCAAATCTCCGGCACTTCGCTACCATTCTGCAGCCAATCAGATTTCAGATTACTAAAGCTACAAAGTGAACATTGTTTATTAGGGTTTACAACACCTTTTTCATCATCACTGCTCTATATTGCCTTATGATAACCATACATTTATTGGAATGATTGTGACATATTTTGAATATTCTGATGAAGAAATACTCTTTCAGAAACCAGTCACACTAAATGATTTGTCATGATGGAAAATCCAATTGAATTTGACAAAATCAAACTTTTGTGCTAAATAATTTTTAAATGAAAGATTTAAAACGATCTAACATATGACTGATCTAATAATATGTGCATGACCACTATTTGACAGCTTTTTTTTTTGATTCTGTATGCTGGATGATGATACTTCCCCTCACTGTTTATTGGTAATCTGCAATTTTCATGGGGGGGGGGGGACAGCTCCACAATGTAAACACAGACATCAGTAAAATCTGGTAGAGAACCTTCTTAAATTCTATCCAAATAGAAGCAAATATCTTAGTTAAAGATCCATGTGACCATTGAAAGCACTCCTGACACTGTTACAGTTTCTCTTAACCCCTGTAACTGTCACTTTTGCAAGACAGCTTCACTTGCCTTCAAATGTGTATAAAAAGTAACACGTGAAATAAACTCATTTAATAGAGTGAATGTTACAATTTTAATACAAATACAAAAATTAATTTATCTTCAAAAAGTTATCAGAATACAATAAATTTAATATTTTAATATCCACATTCCTGAATGGTGACAAGAATTTAACAAAGCATTCCAGTATAATCTGGAAACATTTGCTCAACCCTTTTGCTTTTTTTTTTTTTTTTTTTTTAATTTAACAGGAAATCCCATGATTCTTTTATTGTATTCTTTTCATGAGGTAGGACATGCAAAAAGTTCATAAGTGCACGTAACAACCTTAATGGGTTGTGTCACCTGGCTTTTGTTAAATTCAAATGAGTTTTGTATTTCTATATAAATCTATCGGAATGCATTTCAAGCATGTCAACTGCAGGTCAGAAGGTGATCAACTTCAGATCAAATGCACTTGTCAGTTAATTCTGAATGATCTCAGAAGCCTTTAAATCTGATGTCAAACTGATGCCAAATAGCTGACGTAGGAGAGAATACAGCCTTTGCACCTCCGCCCTCCTCTCCAGTACAGGGCTCATTACACTAGCAACTGACTAATACTAATTTTATTACTCCTACTGACATTTTATTACATCCAATGGTGGCAGAGCCAGAGGGAATTCCTGGCAGCCACCTGGAGACCAAATAATTAAACTGAGCACCAAGATTCTCTAGGCAAAATCTGCTGAGTTTTTAGCTATGGTTCCCTGCCAGACACAGGGCTATTGGGTGAAAAGGGGAGCCACCTAAAAATGCTTGCCCTGGGCCCTATGGTACTTTAAAATAATCCTGAGGGTAGAGAATAGTTGAAATCCTGAAATGTTTTTTTTCCTATCTCTAGATGGGAAATTCCTTCTTAGATGGTTGTGTCCAAAACAGTAGTTTAAAAAGTTCCATTCATTCCGTTTTTCATCACTTTCTTTCCCAAATCCAACAGTCATTACTGCAAAAAGTGACAATTTCCAATATGAAATCTCTGAAAACAAAAAGAAAAACTTGGCAGGGGGTTCAACACTTTCCTACTAAAAAAAAGGTTTTGGCTTTAGATATACTTTCAGTTCTTTTTGCAGTTCAAAGCTAGCTACAGTGGTGATCTACTACAAACATAGATTTAAAGCCCACAATTAGATTCTTTATCATGCTTCTTCAGGGATCTCTAGTGACTGACAAAACAAATGGATAGAAAAATAAAAACAATTAGGTAAAATTACCTAAATGCACACGTTTATATAATAACGTGTTACTTTAAATGTCACAGCGCTGTAATGTAACCAGCTACACTTATTGCAATAATTATAAATAGTAAGTAGGTTATGAAGGGTTCAACACTCCAGATAATCTACTAATTAATGAAAATAATTCCCCAGGTAAAGGAAACATCATTAGGGTTTTCTTATATTATTTTTTTCCTTTTCATAGAAATTAAACAGCACTATAATGAATTAAATTTCATACTATTATAACAGTCTAAGAGTTATGTTAACCACTTCAATCCTACCACCTGTTAAACAAACCATCAATAGGGCCCTGCAAAGGCAGTAGGGTCTTTCTGTTGAAACTCCCTGATACCTACATGTACAGTGAACGTTCAGAGCTGCCTGGTACTCCCTAAACTGATGGCTGTTAGAGTTGTTCTGTGGCCTCCCTTTTATGTTCCCCTCTCCTTTATATTGAAAACCAGTTACACACTGTGGCAGGTAGGGAGGCAAGGAGAGTAGGGAAGGGCAACCATTGTGGGACCACGGTAGGTATGTGCAATTTTTTGTATTATTGTTTACCAGGGTAACAGGATTCCATTCCATTTTAGACATTAACAAACAGGCAGACAATGGGAGGCACCTTCAGTGAAATTCCACTGCCTTATCTACACTACCAGAAGCTGCAGGTTAGCTTTTTCCAGTGCAGCACTCAAGTGAATATTTTGCCCTAGAAGTTTAATGAAAAATATAATTAGCAAATCCTTCAGCATGCAAGGATATCATATAAGGGTCAATCTTATATTGCATGACAGAGTGGTAACTCCAAATAAGAGTTCACAATTTGGTAAGGAAATCTTTGTCTCTTTTTTTAACAAATGAAGCTGCAATGCAACAGATGGGAAATGGTACCATGGGGCTGTTTTCACAGGTTTATAATAGGTTGTTAACTGGGACCTGAATGTTACTGGACAAAGGGAGCATATTTATTGATTTAATTAGCTATGTTATTTTGTGTTATATTTATAAGACATTTTTTCTTCAAGATGCTACTTCACCTGAACTGTCACCTGTAATGGTTGCACATACTAGGCACATGAATAGCTGTGTGTGTGGCAGCCATGCTGTTCAGAGTTCATGACAGTTTTTAACACAAAAAGGCCCAATGGCAGTAGTGGATTGCTTTTACATCCCCCATTAAGCCATCTGGCACTATACACAACTGTTAACTGATGCCAGGACTTTCTTTTTAATCTATTGATTGGACACACAGACCTCTCCATTACCCAACCCACAATTTCAGTTTGGAAACCCTAATAAAACTGTCATCATTGCAAGCTTGAGCAATTCAGAGAACTAACAGACATCGGGTCATAAATATTTTAGTTTGAATTCTGTGAAATAAACATTTCTGACTATCAGTCAAGACTCTAAAATTTCAGCATGTTTCATAACTCATAAAAGAATGACAGCACAGCCAGAATATAGACATACTGTATTTACCTACCTCAGTTATTGGGTAGCATTTTGAATCCAAACACTCCTACGCTAAGAGCTACCAGAGTTGATTAGGCCTCCACACCCCTCCTATGAGAAATAGATATCAAATAATGTCATGCTGGACAATAATCTGCATGGTAGCAGACTGCAAACGGTAGATATTCAGAAATATGATTACTTATAAGAAACTGTATTTTGGACTTAGTCATAAACATGGTGACCTCCCAGCACCCACCCCTTTTGCTGCCAGGCCCTGCTCTCCATTTTTAAACTCAAAAACCTTTACAACTTTAAGCCATACATTTTCTGAAAGTACATGACTAGTAGAATAAAAAGAAGGTGCTACTGATTTTTAAGACCCTGTGATATTTGCACAATTGATTATAAAATCAATATTTTCTTTAAAAATACACTAAAATCATTATTAGCAGATAAAAAAAACAGGAAAATTTTCATAATTCCTGATCAATTCCAACTAAATATAAAAGCTTTACCTGTATTGGGTTAATAAATAACAAATATCTGTAAATTTTAAATTGTGCCTTTTTGTGAAATGGTGAAAATGGAATGTACGCAAAACTGTCTGCAAAATTGGGGTTTAACCGTTTCAATACCGTGCAATTTTACACCTTCCTGCCCAGGCCAGTTTTCAGGTTTCAGCACTCTCACACTTTGAATGACAATTGCGCAGTCATACAACATTGTACCCAAACTAAAATTTTATCATTTTCTTCACACAACTAGAGCTTTCTTTTGGTGGTATTTAATCACCGCTGGGGTTTTTATTTTTTGCTAAATTAACAAAAAAAGACCAAAAAGTTTGAAAAAAAAACACATTTTTCTTTGTTTCTGTTATAAAAGTTTACAAATAAATAATTGTTCTTCATAAATTTAGGCTGAGATGTATTCTGCTACATGTCTTTGGTGAAAATAACCCAAATTAGGATGTATTTTTTAGTTTGTAGGAAAGTTATAGAGTTCACAAACTATGGTATAGATCTGAATATTGATCAATCCTGAAGTACTGACAGCCAATCTAATATCTTGAGGTCCAAGAATGTCAGAACAGTACAGATATCCCCCAAATGACCCCTTTTTGCAGAGTAGACAGTCCGACGTACTTCATAAGAGGCATGGCGAGTTTTTTGAAGTTGTATTTTTTTGTCATAATTTTTCGGAAAATGAAAAAATTAAAAAAATTATTTTCACTATTTTTTTTTTACATACTGTCACCAGTGCAGTACAGCATCATCATATAACTGGCATGGCGGTGAACAGCGACACTGACTGGTGACAGTATGAAAAAAAAAATATATATTTTTTTTTTTTTTTATTATATTTAATTTTTTATTACATTTTTTTTAAGATTTTTTTTCATATTTTACTATGACCAAAATAGTACAATGTTACCATAGTAACACTGTACTACTTTGGGGAAGTGATCAGTATTTTTTTTTTTTTTTTTTTACACAATTTACTTATAGCAAAGAATTACTTTGCTATAAGCAAGCATTTACCTGAATGAAATCGATTCATTCAGCTTTTTTTTTTCTTTTTTTTTTTTTTTGTGCTTAGCTGTGATTTGGTCACAGCTAATCACATGGCATGTGCATGTGATTAGCTGTGACCATTCACAGCTAGGCACTAGTATACAATGGATGGCATCATGAATGAAGCCATCCATTGCATACAACTGTCATGTGGCCTGCTGTGATTGGTCACAGCAGGTCACATGGTACCGGCAACGGGAGCCGGTACACGGATCTGTCATCGGCCGTGTCCGAGGTGCACGGGCGGTGACAGATCGCACTGCTGCGTCGCTCTGCAACCGTGCAAACCGCGCATGTGCGGGAGCACGCCAAATGGCGTGCACCCGGAAAGCTGCAGCGCTTTTCAAGCCGCCAAACGGCCATTGGCCAGGCGGCTAACGGTTAAAAAGGTAATGAGGAGGCTTTGAATCACTTCCTCACCGCCTGTCAGTAGCCTCTGAAGTGTGATCCGACTCATTGTCTCATGTCTAAATCTACCCTTACTAGGTTTTTTTTTTTTTTATTCCAAACGAGTTTTATTGAAAGAATTTTGTCAATACAGAATCAAATATGATTAGACATCAGAAAGGTACAATTCAAGGGTAATCACATTAGATCCAGTGAATAGAGTCACAAAATCAAATATACAGTTTTCTATTTGTTTAGTAGTGAGAGTTTGCATATGAGCTGAGAAACACAAATAACAATAACAGTTTGAAGTCGCTGCAGGAAGTAAAATGGATAAAGGATGGCATGAGGGCCCCCCATTTCCAGAAACTGCAGTTTCTTTTTATAGCTGTCAGAGGTATCCACTTCCAGGGGGCATTCACAAGGTACTATTTGCACTATGACCAATGTAATCCTCCTTGCATATAGCTAGACCAATAATCGGGAGATTGAAGTCAGAGAACAAAAAAGAGGAGCGGAAAACATGAGAGAGAGAGAGAAAGAGAGGGGGAGAGAAAGAAGGAAAAAAAAAGGGGGGGAGGCCAAGATTTGGTAAAGAGGTGGATCTGCCATTGACATTTAGGCCCTTCCATAGGATACAGTATAAAAAAGAAAAAGGGGGGGCATATAACAGCCCCACCCAGCTCGGCATTGCCTGCATGTTATGTGTGGTTCATGCTATAGATTATTGCAATTTAGGAAGGGATGGAACTATCAATTGTCTGGACAAGGGGTGGGCAACGCTATCAGTTGGAATTCTGCAGTTGTTTGGAAATATCTCCAGCAGGCCCAGGTTTTCATGAATTTAGAAGGAGATTCCTTAGAAATAGAAATTATTTCCTCCATTTCAGCTACTCTTGACAACCGGGTAAACCATTCTACCATTGTGGGTGATGTGGGAGATCCCCAGTGAACTGGTATGCATGCTTTGGCTGCATTTATCATGCGCTTCGCGAGTGAGTTTTTGTATTGCCTTAGTGGGAGAGCTGTCAGATGTAATAAGTATTGTTCTGGAGAATAGGTTAGGGTCTCAATTGTCACTTTAAAAGTGATAGAGTGTACTTGAGACCAAAAAAGTTGGATCAGTGGGCAATCCCACCATATTTGTATAAGTGTGCCAATTGTCTGTTGACATCGCCAGCAGAGATTAGAGTTGGAGGAATTAAAATTGTGTAATAAGGCCGGGGTTCTATACCCTTATGGCCATTAATTTGTAGTTTGTCTCCTGAATAGAGACATTGATCGATCCTTTATGGACAATTTGGAAAATCTGCTCCCATTCTTCAGGGCAAGTATCTCGATGAAGATCTTTGGACCAGGCAGCACAGGCTTTACTCGTATCTTGTACTTTTCCTCAGGGCTTGTGCTGCTCCATGTGCTGGCATCCATGTTAGGTGTCTGCAAAGCATTGTGGAATCCTTTGTGCTTTCAGCCCCTGCGGCTCCTCCCCCAGGAGGTGGCGGATTATCACATATAAGTCTGCTGTTTGTAGCTGTCCATTGCATTCGTGTCCTGTCTGTTGTACAGCAGCAAGCTCCTGTTTAGTTTCTCATTGCTCTCCTGGATACCGACTCGGCTTTGGCAAGACTCCTTCCTGGCTTCTGACCCCGGCTCTGGCGACCATCCTTCCTGGCTTCTGACACCAGCTCTGGCGACCATACTTCCTGGCTTCTGACCCCGGCTCTGGCGATCATCCTTCCTGGCTTCTGACCGTGGCTCTGGCGACCATCCTTCCTGGCTACTGTTCTACCAAGTCATCCGCTGTTGCTGTTGGACTTGCATAGACTCTGCCTTGTTGTTGTATAATAAACCTACCTTTAATTGCACCTCCTTGTGTGTCTGGCTCCTTGCTCCCTGACATATCTGCAGGAGTATTTTTCCTCAGGAGTTTGTGGATTGTGGAGACTATATGTTTTGGTTGCGTTTTTGACATATTTTTTCAAAAGGTGTGAGTGGTCTAGATAGAGTGGTCGTGGGGCGAAAAGACTGCAGGAAGTGATTTAGTTGTAATTATGCCCAAGGAGAGTGATCCGCTTAAGGCCAGTGTGTTATCAACTGTTCTCTTTGCATAAGCACGTCATGTGTAAAAAATTGATGGGCTCTGGGAACCTCATGGTGCTCGAGACCTGCCCAAAAATGTGGCAATAAACCCGGTAGAATGTCTGGATTACTTTGACAGGAGTCATGGGACGTGGAAGAGACGAAATGCCTATTTTTATACATTACATATACATATACACAGACATATACATGTCTGTTAAAAGCAGGATCTGGTTGGCCCAATCAGGGGGTGGTTCTGAAACGCGGTGGGTAAATGTGATTTGTTAAGCCAGGGAAGGGCTTTCAGAGGGATAGTTGAAATGGAGGCTTCAAGGCCAACCCAACCATTAATTCCTCCATGGACATGCCAATCTACAATTCTGGACAGGTGACAAGCCCAATAAGAATGTTGGAGGTCCAGCAGACCTATACCCCCTAACATGTGGATGTTTTCCGTGCCTACAAAATTGCTGATATGAGAGTATGAATTATGAGGGTAGTGCAATCGGCACAGCTTGCAGAACATAGAGGAAACAAGGAAGAATATTCATCTTAAGAATCGCCGCCCGACCAAACCAGGAGAAGACAGGTTTGTTCCATTTGTGAAGATCTTCACTAATAACCTTCAGAAGTGGGAGGCAGTTCCGACTATATAGCTCTGATAAGCGTTTAGGTAATTGTATGCCTAGATACTTGATCACGTTGTTTTGCCATTTGAAGGGAAAATTCTCTTAACAAGTTGCCACTATTCGTTCAGGTAGGGTAATATTCAGGGCATAAGATTTAGTAAAATTAAATCTGAAGTTGGAGATGTATTGAAAAACGTGAAAATCCAGTAGTAAGTTAGGCAGAGTGACTTGGGGATCTGTCAGGAAAAGTAGAATGTCATCACACCATTGATGTTCTTGTTCGAGCGGAGGCGTTGCAGAAAGGGTTCAAGTGTAAGGACAAAGAGAAGAGGGGATAGCGGACAACCTTGTCGGGTACCGTTATGGATAGAGAAGGCGCTGGACAGATGACCATTAAACCGAACCTTAGCTGTGAGTGTTGTGCCATAATGAAAGAGAGCAGACGTTTACTAAAGCCCAGATGTTGCATAGTCGCTAACAGTCCCAAGCCAATCTGTCAAACGCTTTCTCTGCATCTAGGGAGAGGAAAAAGCCTGGACGGTTGGAGTTAGATAACCAGTGGTGGATGCCGATGGCCTTGATTGTATTGTCTCTTGCCTCTCTACCAGGGACAAATCCCACCTGATCTTTGGCAATCAGTGACTGGATGATCGGGAGAAGACAATTGGCTATGATATTGGCAAAAATCTTTAAGTCCACATTAAGCAAGGAGATTGGGTGATAGTTAGTCACCACAGTGGGGTCTTTCCCTTCTTTCAGAATCACAGAAATATGAGCTTCAGAAAGATGTCGTAGGTGTGGACCTGGTCGAGCTAAAGAATTAAAGGTCCGGAGAAAGGGACATGCTAGGATCTCCCCATAGGACTTGTAATAAACCGCCGTAAATCCATCAGGTCCAGGACTTTTCCCTGATTTTAGTTGGGTTACTGCTATCTTAAATTCTTTAAAATTTAATGGGCCATCAATGTCTTTAGCCTGTGTGCAGGAGATTGGTTTCATAGAGTATTGCCTCAAAATGTCCTGCAGTATGTCGTCTCTCAGTTTAGTATCGCCTATAGGGTTTGAAGACGGGGGTAAGTTGTAGAGACCCGCATAGTAAGTCTCAAATTGGGTCGCAATATCTGGGGAAGTCACCACAACATCTCCCTTAGGGGATTGAACATGATGAATAGTGTTGGCCACCTTCTTGGCTTGTAGAGCTTTGGCTAGAAGTTTGCCACATTTATTTCCTTGCTCATAAAAAAGTTTTTGTGTTAGAACATAATTGTGTTTGTTTTTACGGCCCAGTTCCTCTAATAAACTAATGCATGCATCGAGCAGTTCTGTGTAAGTTTGTTGAGCGTGTGTGCATTTATGGGTTTCTTCTACTTTTCATATTGTTTGTATCAAAGAAGTTTGTAAGACCTGTGATGCCTTTTTCAGTGAGGCAGACATCAAGAGAAAAAGTCCTCTTAGAACACATTTATGTGTTTCCCATTGAATCAATGGGGAGGTATCTGGCATGTTATTTTCTGTAAAAAATTGTCACAGATTTTCAAGGACCTTCGATGCATTGAGAGTGTCTGTAAGGAGGGAGGAATCAAGTCTCCAAGTTTTGGTGTGGTCAAGTAAAGTAGGAAATTGAAGGGTCATTGTGATCGGATGGTGATCTGAAACTATCATAGCTTTGATCGTAGTATGGAGTAGTAGTGGGAGATCTTTGTGACAAAAAAAGATAATATATTCTGTAATAGTGCTGATGAGGTGATGAGAAGAAAGTGTAGTCTTTAATGTTCAGGTGAAGCGTCCGCCATGAGTCATGCAATAAAAAGTCATGAAGTTGTATCTTGACTTGTTTGAGTGCACGGAAAGTAGTTGAGGAGCCAGTGGATGTGTCTTCTAATGGGTTTAGTGCTAGGTTAAAGTCGCATCCTAGAATGAGTATACTTGATTGGAAGGTGGTGAGTGTTTGGCAAACTTGGCGGAAAAATCCAACTTGAGCCGTGTTAGGACTATATATATTCGCCAAGGTAATTGCTTTGTTCCACAGGGTACCTTTAAGGAATAGGAATCTACCGTCTTCATCGGCTAGTGAATCCTCAATCTGTAACAGCAGATATTTGGAGATCAATATTGATAGACCTTTGGTTTTGTCGCATTAAGCACCACAGAGTATTTTTGATTGACAAGTTTTGGGGCACAATCCGTTCAGAAATGCGTTTCTTGTATAAAAAGTATATCTGCCTTGAGATTCTGTAAGTGTGAGAGGAGCTGTGAACACTTTACAGGAAGGTTAAGACCTCTCGCATAAATGGAGACGACTTTAAGCTTAGCTGCGTCATGTTTAGGGGTAGTAGGAGGCATTGTGCATGGAATAATGTTTGCCAAGACGTCACCAAAAAGATCCACTTGCGTAACAGGAGGGTGTAATCGTAGAAGCAGAGCAAGAAAGCTAACGGGGAAAAGGGTAAGGAGGAAACAGAGAGAAGAAAAAGGGGAGGAGAGAAATAGATGGGGAGGAGGGGGTTAGGAGGGAGAAGAAGAGGGGGTAGGAGAGAGTAAGGGATGAGCAAGGAAAGAAGAGCAAAATAACCTAAAGAGGATGAATATAACTCCAGGAGTGAGGTAGACCAGCTATCTCCCCTCAACAATTGTTTGTTCATCCGGACAGGGTTGGTTCGAGTTAACAGAAATTGCCAGGTGGGGAAAGTGTCAGGACACTGTGATGGTGCCCAGTGAGGTGTGAGTTTTGTTGTGTAATAAATGAGAAAATACTCAAACGGCACTAGGGAGGCATAGAGCTTATAGTAGTAGAAGAGAAACAGTGAGGTGCAGAAGGTGATTATTGCTCTAGAGGAGACAAAGTGCATAGATAAGAAGAGCCACTTCATGTGAGAGGTCAATTGTTTTCACCAGCCATTTACAGTATAGGAGGTTTTAAACATAGTTGTGTCTTTTACCTTTTGAAGACCATGGTCCAGGATGGGGAGGCCCTCATGTACAGGTCATTCATGGCAGAGAAACAAACATTCAGCCTGATAAAGAGAGGACCCCTAGTGCAGCAGTTAGTAGTTTTAGACAATCTAAATGTCAACAGTCAAGTAAATCAGATAAACAGATATGAAACTTCAACAATCAGTAGCAACTTCAACAATCAGTAGCAACAAGAGGGAAAGTGTTGCATGAGCCTACGTGATAGGAGACTCGGTGATACCTATCTCATATCCATCTAGGTGGAAGAAAGAATGGTACATTTGTGCACTTACAATTTGGGGTTATCCCAATATATGAAAACGTTAATCTGTAGTAGTAATAAGTGGGCTAATTTTTGCAGTTACCCTGTTTTTGAAAAAATGCTCAAATCCTGTAAAAAAAAAAGGGGGGGGGAGGGGGAGAAGGGGATATGGGATGGGTATGGTGGGGCAGGGATGAGGAGGGGGGTGGATGGAGACTTGTGGTAAGGGAGAGGGGGGAGGCCCCCTCTTCCTCTGTGGGATAGGGGAAGAGGGGTGGGTAGAGGCAGAGACAGGGAAGGAGGTGTGCAGAATATAAGACCCACTATGATGCAGTAAAGGCAACAAACCTATTACCTACATGAGTAGAGAGCATTCATCTCAAAAAGACCAATGTAAGAGGGTTAGCATTACAGCGATGAGGCGAGTAAATTATATAGCAATTTAGATGATTTATTATGGGGCTATCGAGCATAGGCCCATTTCACCCCACTGGGGGTATGTATTTCTCATTTAGTGTGCCCCATGGCCCTTATGTGAGAGAAAAAAAAAGGGGGAGGGTGGGGGTGTAGATGTCTTCAGAATTTTCTAGCAGGTCCTAGTTCAGCTTTCAAGACAGTCAGGGTATAGATGTAGGAGCTCTCATGGTGTCTGCCATTTTTCTATTCTTCAGACGGAGTCAAGTTATAAATTTGTGTTATCGGTAAAGCTGTCCAAGTTGTAATGGTCATCAATCTCGTCAAGCTTTACGATGGGCAGGTGATACTGTTAAGCTGTCACCGTTAGGAGGGAGATGATTAGCAGGTGCTGGAGAGGCATATTGTGGCAATCTCTGGCATCTCATCGTAGGTGATCTCCTTGGGGGTCGGATATCCATAGGTTCCCCTTCGGGCAGAGGAGGTAGACGTAGGTCAGTGAACCATTCTGGAAGCTCAATCAGTGGTAGCTCTAAGGTTTCACAGAAAGGTGCAAACAGAAAATTGATGTTGCGCTAATCACAATAATGCCACAGACATTCCAAAACAAATAATGAGATGAGAAGACAATAGATAATACACCATAACATAATCAGTAAATGGAAGGAATATGGGAGTGAAGGGAAAGGTGAAATAATAAAGGCCCAAAATGAGGACCAAAAGGTGTAACAGACAATAAATCGTGACCATGGGCAAAACGCACGGAAATGATCAAGGAGAAATAAAATATTAACTAAATCACAGTAATTAGTGGGACATATGAGTCCGTCACAACACAAATAAAATAACGTGAATACAACTGATGAGAAAGTGGAGCAAAATGTGAAAAATACAAAATGAAGTGCTTAATATTAAAGGTGGACAAACCATTTATCACAGAAGAATGACAAAAACAAAGCACAGTGAGGCCAAAAATTGTGACCATGCGACTAAAGAGTCATACCACAATGTGCATCAAAAGGCCATGTGACATATAACGACTAATAAGTGACCATATAAATAACATAAATCAATGTGGCAAACATATATAAAGTGCAACTAGTATAAAACAGAAAAAGGTAAACGCACAGTGAAACCAAATGAATGTATTACTGTGCACTGTAAAATACAATAACACAATGAAGAAATAGAAGTATAGAAATAATATAAGTATAAATAATAAGTATATAAATAATAACAAAGTGAACCAAAATACACAGTGTAGGCCTTGGATCAAGGCTGGTATGTCAATGCTAATCATAGATTAAAATTAAAACAAACTTTTTTCTTGTTTCATATTCTAAAATACATGTACCAATATATTGCTGAAACCCCAAAAACCCAAATGAAAATATATATAGCAGCAGGGCCCTATAACCTGGATATTTCACCCAGTAATCTATGATCTACATATATATGTTAAAGCCAAATATGTAGCTTACAGAGTGCAGCAGACAAGAGTATGTACAGTACAGCATAGTTTAGAGTGCAGTGGTTAGGAATATGTAATGCACAAAACTGTGAGAATAGTGAGGTCTAGCAAAAATCAAACTCTGTGGAGAGAATGGGGGTGAAGAGAAGGGTCTTGCAAGGCTGGGAGGAGACTGGCTGCACAGAGGTGCAACAGCACCCATAGCTCATAGTCCTTTGGGAGAGTGGTGTGGAAGGGATGGCAGGGAGTTTTTGCCCAGAGATAAGCTTTAAAACTTTAGACTAAAATATTTTCAAACAGGTAGTCATTAAAAAAACATTTTAAGACGGCATTTATTTAGCTATGCATTCTAAATATCACCCTCAAAAACATTAATAGAATGTTGCACTCACCAGAGGGCTTTACCCCCTTTTAAAGGTAGATCAAACAGCGTATGATCTCCCAAGGGTGCTCTAGGTCAATGAGTGGATTCCATGTGCTTCTTCAAACGATCAGCTCAATATGGCATACTCAGTAATGAAGCAGGAAACATCCATGAAAAGCATCTAAGTGTAGTATTTTTTTAAGGTATGGCACATAAAAAAGAAAAAAATGCACTCACCTGTAATACTGCCACCAATGTATGCAGCCTATATTGGATGTTAGACACCATACCACCTCTGTTTTCCGGCGTGCATTCCAAGCCTCTGTTCTGTCGGCTGGACGTGACATCATACAGGACTTAGAAGTCACGCCAATATAGGCTGTATACACTGGTGCCAGTAATACAGGTGAAGATAACGTTGTGAAAGAGCAGAATTTATCAGAATCTGGAGCAGCTGTGCATGGCAGCCTACCAGCTTGTACCTTTCATTTTGAAACAAACTGAAGATAGAAGCTGATTGGTTGGCATGCACAGATGTTCCAGACTCAGTCTGATTAAGGTTTGATAAACTCTGCTCAAAGTGTTTCATCCTGGTTATGGCTTCTATATCCTGAGAGTCCTATACCAAGTGAGTAGCAGCAGGGCTGGATTTATACTTCTGGTCATCCCAAGAATCAAGCAGATATGCATGTACAGACAGACAATGCATGTATGTGGTAATTATTTTTTTTTTTAAAGCAGCTAATATAAGTGCATATATCACTGGTATCAACTTCTTGCAATCCACTATAGAACTCAGGCTAGGGGAAAGAGAAGCAGCCAAAAGAGTCATTGTGCTGCAGTGCACATACGGTAACAAAGAAGTTACTGACAGAAGAAGAGAGCAGAGTCATAGAGAGAAGAACTCAACAGACTGCTGCTTTCCTTCAGTAATTCTACATTAACAAATCAAAGGGTGAGAGCAGTGTCAAGACATAGCTGTATTACTTAACAGCAGTAGAGAAAGGTTAGGTCTCTAGGCTGCCTGCCCAGTCTGGCAGTGCTGTGTAAATCACAGGAATAAATGTGCAGAAATATAAATCATTTGGCAGGTGAAACAGCTCTCAAATAGGCGAAACACAGGATTGTGACTGCTCAGTGTGTTGTTAACCTTATTTCTCAAGTATGTCCTTAAAAATATCTAAAAATGTATATACAGTAGGTGGGAATATTTTTCATAAAGGTACTGTCAAGTTAACTATGCATGCTGATGCTACAAAATTTGGGCAGTGCACTTAGGCATCAATGACCTCTGGTTATGAAAGGATAAACCAAATCTCCTATACAATATATCACTGGGTCCTAGTCCATCTGACACTACCCTCTCCAGATAATGCTGCTGTCCAAGTGTGTCTCAGTTGCTACTCCATAGATAGAGAGGAGCAATCCCAAGACAGGAATGTGTTATTGGTCAGAATACATGGTGAAAATAAAGGGAAAAAATGTCTAAAAACAGAAAACTAATGCAACCACCATATCTAGGGATTGGCGAGCTGCCTGCAATATATTAATTTTTTGCTTTTTGGGTTTGGATTTGCTTTAATGATAGAGGGGGTCACAAGAGGCATTGACATGGATGGAAAGGAGGAGTGAAACTCCACAGAGAATTTACTGCTATTGCATGAAACACCACTATCACAGTTAGCCAGCACCCTAATATTAGATTTAAATACATTTTCCATGTTTATTACATCATTTTATGGCAGTATATCTTAATACCTAAGAGAGGAGATGCGTGGAGTGTAATTCAAGTGGTTGAATATGTTCATTTTCCCTTTAATATTGAAGCTGCACACTCTGAAACAAAAGCTATAATATAAAAGTAAAAACTACTTTCTTCTTCCATTGGTTGCTGAATAAATTTAAGTATGCTGGAGGTCAGTGAAAATAAATCTAAAATAGATGCTTGGCAATATGTGCGAAATATTATATTATACATTATATCTCTAAAGTAGATGAGTGCTTGAAAATTCAATTTTGAAGACTGCAGTAATCTTGTCTTTGACTGCATTAAAATTTAGCACTTCTTCATAATCTTCCTTGACATTAATATTCATAAAATGGCAATAAGTTCACAGGCTTGTCATTGTACTTTGCATTTCTGCCAAATTTTCTGGCTCTCTGTACACTAGGAGAGATCACACAACAAGACCCAATGAATGAAGATTAGTGCATAGAGATGATCCATATTGATTTCCAATTCCCTTCCAAAATGTCTCTGTCTTTGCCTTGAAGTCATGCAATTTGCCTTGCTTTTTTTTTTCTTGAGCCTGGAGACCTCAGATCATACTGTCAGAGTTAATCCTAGGGGGAATGTTCAATTAGAAATGAAATGGAAAGAATTACTGTAAATCAGCATGTAGTTAGCAATACTGGAAATACTATGAAGCTCTCTAAATCTCATGCGAGTGCAGAGAAGCTAATTTATTCTCCCCTCCTGGGATGTGCGCTAGGCTCTTAGACAATCAAATATTGTAGGATTCTTCATATGAAATATTATCACATGAAGAAATTTAAGGGAAATTAGCAGGGTAAAGAGAACTGTGATATGACATTTCACCAGGGACAAACGGAGTTAAAGTAATATCTTCTATAATAAACAAAGCAGATATCTACAGTGAGAATTAAGTTACAGTACATGGAGGGTATGGGCTTGGAGCACAATTTTCAGATAGATAGATAGATAGATAGATAGATAGATAGATAGATAGATAGATAATTCAAATATTTATCATGTGGTCCATTCTAAGCCTGCTCCAATGTTGTCACAAAAAAGGAAAATCCTGTGCAGAAGGAGAGCAGGGAAGCCTTGCCTTATTCCGGTGTGCCTCTACATCCATGACAGTGTTAACAATTTAGCCTATGAATGAGGTAGGTGTAATAGGCTTAGCAGTCATTCTAAATCAGAACATCACTGGAAATCACACCGGACCCATTCATGCTCTAACACCCATATACATTCTTAATAAAGAAGAACAAGAAGCTCTGGTCATGGCTGGTCATAGGAAACAAACTGGAACAGGTGTGAGAGAGCTACCACCTCCATTAACCATCCTCAGCTTGCAAACATGGGCTCCCAGCCTATAAGGTCTCTGAAAACCTCCAATCTTCAAATGGTAGACGGATAAGCTAGCGCCACATTGTGCCACCTAAAACCAATTCTCTTTATCAATAATCGTGTAAAACAGTCATACTAGCAGTCAACACATTTCAGTCATCAGACCTTAAACAGTTCCCGCTGGCCTATAGTAAAATGATAGCCGAGCAGGACTTTCGTCTATCCGGGTGGATGTCCACCCTGATCGATCCGGGTGGATGTCCACTCTGATCGCCGCCTCATGCGCACCAGTGGGGCCACGCTGTAGCGAGATCTGTCACCAGCTGTGTCTATCGGACACAGTCGATAAATGATCTGTGTACCGACTTATTGCTGGTACCATATGAACAATCACAGCAGGTCACATGACAATTGTAAACAATACATGGCTTCCTTCCATACTATCCATTGTATACAATTGTGATATTAGCTGTGTGACCAGTCACAGCAAATGACAACAAAACAAACTGAATTAATCAATTTCAGATATACTGTATATATACTATAGTTAGTGGACTCTATAACTTTCCTACAGACTAAATAATATACACTGATTTGGGTTATTTTCACCAAAGAAATGTAACAGTATACATTTTGGCCTACATTTATGAAGAAAGATTATATATTTGCAAAATTCTATAGCAGAAACAAAGAAAAACTTTTTTTTTCACAATTTTCAGTCTTTTTTCATTTATTTAGCAAAAAAAATAAACATCCAATGGTGATAAAATACCACCAAAAGAAAGCTCTAGTTGTGTGAACAAAATGATAAAAATGTATGGATCTACCATGCAGAGACTATGGCTTCTTGCCTGGGACTTCTTGATGGGCAAGGGGTCCCACTACTCCAGTGTTCTAACTTGCCAAAGACACATAAGACTCAAGTTCTTGTGCTAGGATGTCTAATTGTAGCAAGGATAGCAATGCACATTACAAGCTTTCGTTTAGTTGTGTTCTGTAAGACTTCCTGTCATCCTGCATGAGTGAGTGGTGTGATTTGCAGGAGAATCAATTGCTTGCTTATTGCAACATACCAGCGAGGGTAAGGGCTCATTCACATGGGTTTCTAAAATGCTGTACTTGGATGCAAGCAGTATATAGTTTTGTATGTATCTAAATGAAGCACTATAGGAATTAATTGGGGGCTTATGCACAGCTGCATCTACAAATAAAACGGCATACACAAGAAGTAAAACACGGCTGCATCTGGAGCCATACATATCTGCAGATTTTGTGTATATAAATGATTATCTGCATCTAAATTTATCTATACTCTTCTAAATGTGACTACTTTAGGTGCATATTTTTTGTAAAATCTTCTGTCAGCACGAACCTGTGTTTCATCAGAAAAGTCTCATATCCCCATGTGGATGAGACCTATATACCACAACAGAATCAGAATGTCTGCATCTAATAGATTTCAATAAAGTTGTAGATATTTGGAGATATTAGGAATGCATTTGAAATGTTTTCATTCTAATAATACGAAGCAGAATTTATTGTAAGGCAATGTGGAAATGATCTGATTTCTGATTTAATGCTAGTCTGTTCTAGAAAATGTGGGATTCTGGAAGTTTCTGTAAATCATACTCTAAAATCAGTGGATGCAAGTTGACCAAAAATAAACCATAAAGGTGAAAAACCTGACCAGTGATAGTATAGTTTGAAGGTTCTCAGACTGGCATAGGAAGAAAGAAACTTGAGGTCACTGCAGTTGCAATAGCAACCAGAATAAAAGAGAAATATGGTAGAGGTTGTTTGATCTTAATCTAACCCAATTCTATTAATTAAGTTTTCTAGTCAATCAGTTAACATAATTTGTCAATACATTACATTTAATTTTAATTAATATAACACTTCACCAACAGTTCATATTCATATGTGTAAAGCAAATGTACTAAGCATGCTGCTATGACAGTGAAGAATTCCAGGCAAAGATTACTCCCTGCATACAGTGTTGACTGAACCCAGGCAGAAAATGTGTTCCCCATCATAAAGAAGATTACATACCAAAAGATTAGGTAATTTTAATGCAAGCTGCCTAAATGTGATTCAGATGTACATTGCTGCCTTTATTTATTTATTTATTCTTTTATTGTAAAATAAAATCTTTGAAAAAAAGTCCCCAACTTAAACTATGACCTAAAATTAGAAGAGGCTTGTGACGATCGCGGTGTCAGACCCCAGCCCTTCTCACCAAACTCGTGACCGAAGGACTAGCCAATCTAAAACCACGCTTTCACGTGCTTAACAATGCCACGCCCAGCTGCACCCTGCACAACGATTTTCCAGCTAATGGACCACAATCGATGTACCTGCAGCCTGAGTGCGATTGTACTGGGTCAGGTTAAGTACGCAATTAACCCTTCACACTGCCACCACCTCCTTTTTGTACAGAGAAAGAGGAAACTCGGCAATATCAGCAATAACACTATGATGTTTGAATAATCATCAGTATACCACTGTCATCGCAGGCAGCGATTTTTCCGAAGTTTAAAACACACAGTAGCGCTTTTCAGAGGCAGGGGTTCTGAGTTTGCATTAAAGAGCTTTAGAAACAGTTCAACACTTTCAGAAAGTAAGATTTATTACTAAAAGGTCAAAAGGGTGCAATAAAAATATTTACAGAAAAAGACGTAGCCAATATATATATATATAAATATACAGAAAGCAATATCACAGCAAAGAGATAACAGAAAGGAATTTAGATAAAGTACTTGCCAAAAGCCTTGGGTTAAGCAGCTTTCAAGTTTTTTGAGCAAAAGGGCGTTTTCTCCCAAAGTTGGTTCCGATGTTAAAAAGGGAGAATTCTTCAACTTTGCTCAACTCAGCTTAGCTTAGCTTTTCTAGGAACTCCACAGGTTGTCTCCCTGACTCAGAGAACCAATCGCCTCATTTGGGGAGGGGGTTGTGTAGGCGGGGAGCTCAGGCTTTGACCAAAGCCTTCCCAAATTATACTATGGCCAATAACTTTTCCAAGGTACATATAACATTCTATCCACGAGTAGATTAATACCCAGAATCATCTGCTGAATGGATAGATATGAAATATGAAATATCTGCTTGAATGGTTAAGGAGATATAATTTTCTGCTCTCCTGTGTATGTCATATAGGGGGCGTAATATACCAGGCAACTTGCCTTACAGTGAGCCATCCAAATATGTGTTCCATGTTTGCGTAAATATTTCCTATTTGGAGATATAAAATTAAATGAAAAACTGGGTTTTAAAATGTAAGTCTGTTTTTACGACCACCTGGAATGTCTTTTAAAGCTCAGTGAGGGCTGGTTATGGCTTGATGACCCCTTCTCCAGCAAGGGGCTTGCAGACAGAGGGGCACCTAGATAGTGTGGGATTTACAGCCCTGGAGCTCTCCCTCTGGGGCCTGTTGCCTTTTGAACTCAGCAAACACACACAGACCACATTCCTGAGGGAGGGGGGAAATTGGAGGAGGAAGCTTGATTTGGGAGAGAGAGATGATACAAAATGGAAGATTCTTAACAAGCTGACAAGCTGGATGCCTGCGTCCATCTCGGTGTGCACTATTGCTACAAGGCAAATTTAGTTAGATAGTAGAATTGTGCTTACCAGATCAAAGCTGTACTAAAACCATATTGAAATTCCAATGATTTATTTAATTCTCACGTTATTATGTTTGTGTGGCCACAGAAAACACAGTGTTCATGGTAGATAATCAGGTTTAATAGGGTTTAACATATAAGTAAAGGCCAGCACTTATTTGCAATAATTGTTGCTCACAGATTCATTCTCAAGTCTGTGGTATTCCTACAAGTGACACATATACAGTCAGGTCCATAAATATTGGGACATCAACACAATTCTAACTTTTTTGGCTCTATACACCACCACAGTGGATTTGAAATGAAACGAATAAGATGTGCTTTAACTGCAGACTGTTAGCTTTAATTTGAGGGTATTTACATCCAAATCAGGTGAACGGTGTAGGAATTACAACAGTTTGCATATGTGCCTCCGACTTGTTAAGGGCTCAAAAGTAATGGGACAGAATAATAATCATAAATCAAACTTTCACTTTTTAATACTTAGTTTCAAATCCTTTGCAGTCAATTACAGCCTGAAGTCTTGAACGCATAGACATCACCAGACACTGGGTTTCATCCCTGGTGATGCTCTGCCAGGCCTCTACTGCAACTGTCTTCAGTTCCTGCTTGTTCTTGGAGCATTTTCCCTTCAGTTTTGTCTTCAGCAAGTGAAATGCATGCTCAATCAGATTCAGGTCAGGTGATTGACTTGGCCATTGCATAACATTCCACTTCTTTCCCTTAAAAAACTCTTTGGTTGCTTTTGCAGTATGCTTTGGGTCATTGTCCATCTGCACTGTGAAGCGGCGTCCAATGAGTTCTGAAGCATTTGGCTGAATATGAGCAGATAATATTGCCCGAAACACTTCAGAATTCATCCTGCTGCTTTTGTCAGCAGTCACATCATCAATAAATACAAGAGAACCAGTTCCATTGGCAGCCATACATGCCCACGCCATGACACTACCACCACCATGCTTCACTGATGAGGTGGTATGCTTAGGATCATGAGCAGTTCCTTTCGTTCTCCATACTCTTCTCTTCCCATCACTCTGGTACAAGTTGATCTTGGTCTCATCTGTCCATAGGATGTTGTTCCAGAACTGTGAAGGCTTTTTTAGATGTCGTTTGGCAAACTCTAATCTGGCCTTCCTGTTTTGAGGCTCACCAATGGTTTACATCTTGTGGTGAACCCTCTGTATTCACTCTGGTGAAGTCTTCTCTTGATTGTTGACTTTGACACACATACACCTACCTCCTGAAGAGTGTTCTTGATCTGGCCAACTGTTGTGAAGGGTGTTTTCTTCACCAGGGAAAGAATTCTTCGGTCATCCACCACAGTTGTTTTCCGTGGTCTTCCGGGTCTTTTGGTGTTGCTGAGCTCACCGGTGCGTTCCTTCTTTTTAAGAATGTTCCAAACAGTTGTTTTGGCCACACCTAATGTTTTTGCTATCTCTCTGATGGATTTGTTTTATTTTTTCAGCCTAATGATGGCTTGCTTCACTGATTGTGACAGCTCTTTGAATCTCATCTTGAGAGTTGACAGCAACAGATTCCAAATGCAAATAGCACACTTGAAATGAACTCTGGACCTTTTATCTGCTCATTGTAATTGGGATAATGAGAGAATAACACACACCTGGCCATAGAACAACTGAGAAGCCAATTGTCCCATTACTTTTGGTCCCTAAACAAGTGGGAGGCACATATGCAAACTGTTGTAATTCCTACACCGTTCACCTGATTTGGATGTAAATAACCTCAAATTAAAGCTGACAGTCTGCAGTTAAAGCACATCTTGTTCGTTTCATTTCAAATCCATTGTGGTGGTGTATAGAGCCAAAAATGTTAGAATTGTGTCGATGTCCCAATATTTATGGACCTGACTGTATCTCATGATACAAGAATTAAGTTACAATCAAAATATTATCCGACCTGGTTTTATGCAGACTCATCAACAAAACGAGCCAAAGAAGTAGCGATTGGGATGGCAAAAGATGTAAGATTTTCCATAGAAGATAGATTGGTTGACCCAGAGGGTTGGTACTTGTTTCTGAATGGAAAGTTATATGGTATGAAATGTACGCTAGCAAATATTTACTGTCCAAATAATGCAATGCTCTATTTAGAGGATATGCTAAGGAAATTGATGGATTTCAAGAAAGGAAAACTGATTATGGCTGGGGATTTTAATCTTTGCATGGATTTCCAGCTGGAGACTTCATCTCATGTGCAGAGAGAGGGAAGCAAATATTAAAAATCTCTGAAAAGGAGGTTACTTCAGTGTCAGTTGATAGATGCATGGAGGTTTAAGTACCCAGGGGAGAGGGATTATACGTTCTATTCCTCTGCAAATGTGACGTACTCAAGACTGGACTATATATTGATAGAACATAGATTACTGGAGTCATTGATTAAATCCAGTATTGAAATTACATCTCTCAGACCATGCACCAGTCACAATGAAGTTGAAAATGGAAGGAGATTTAAAAAAATATAAATACAGCAGGAGACAAAAAGGGTTTTCAATATGGTGGCAAAGGAAAGGTATATGTGGGGTAATAGACCAGGAAAATATTTGGCAAAAATTTTAAGAAAAAAGAAATCAGTAAATTATATAGAGAAGATTAGAAATAAGGCGGGAGAGATAGTATATTCAACTAAAATCATTGTGTCAGGGACCATCGCGACGCATGGGTCTACACATGCGTAGGTGTCTGTCAAGACATGCAGGCAGCAGGGCACTAGGACCCAGGTGCACCCATCGTCTATGACAGTACTGGGCAGGCACTAGGACCTAGGCTGCCCCTGCCAGGTGCAGGGCGGGCTACTTAAACCAGCCCTGAACAGACACTTGTTGCCGAATGGTCTTTGCGTATCCTGTTGCCTGTGTTGTGAGTACTCTGATCTGGATTGTCTGACCTTGTTGCCTTTTCCTGTCCTGACCCCTTGGCTTGCCTGACTCTGCTCCTGGATGCTCCCTTATAGATCTGATCTTCTGGTATTGACCCTGCATGTGACCCGACTATCCTTTGCCTATCGTCTTGTACCGCACCGACCCGCTAGTTACCGACACGGCCTGTTTGATCTTGCTCATCCATCCATCCCTCAGGGATCCCCGGGCTCCCTCACATCAGACTCTTAACCCACAGGAGCCTCTGGCAGACTCCTCTACCTCTGGTAGAGATACCCGGTAGCTGCGACCTGGTCCCGGAGCGCTCCAAGTCCATCCCCACCATCAGGGGCCCTGGTGAACAAGTGCTCCGGTACTTAGACTCCGCACTCTGGGGAGGCTCTATCAGGGGACTGATAGAGGTGCTGTCAGGTGATCCATTACAGTACCATTCGGCCATGACAGTCTGGAGGGAGGCCCTCTCCGCTAGAGGACATTTGCCGACATTTATCCACCCTGACTCAGGCAGTAACTGCACTTCAGGATAAATGTTCACGTTTGGAAAATTGTTTTGATACCATGACCGTGTCTGAGACTCCTTCCCAGAGCCAGGCTTCGGCCGCCGGCTCTGGGGGAACCTCTGGATCTCCCACAGGGGCTGCGGTTGCACCTTCACCAGCCGAACCTCGTGTTCCCATGCCTGAACGTTTTCGGGGAGATCGTGCACGATTCAGGTCTTTTAAAAACGCATGTCTGCTATATTTTGACCTGCAACCCCGTACATTCACCACTGAGTTGGTCAAAGTAGGATTCATTATGTCCCTACTACAAGATGAACCCCAGGACTGGGCCCATAGATTAAGGGAAAGTCAGGCTTCCCAGCTACAGTCTGTAGACGCATTTTTTGAAGCTATGGCCATCCTTTACGACGACCCCCAACGGGTGGCTTCGGCCGAATCCACCCTTTACTCACTCCGACAGGGTCGCCGAGTAGCAGAGGAATATACCTCTGAGTTCAGGCGATGGATGGGGGACACGCGTTGGAATGACGCTGCCCTGCGTCACCAATTCCGGGTCGGACTCTTGGAGGCGCTAAAGGATGAGCTAGCCCGAGTTGGCCTCCCAGAGTCCTTGGAAGATCTGATCGCCCTGGCGATCCAAATCGATCGCAGGTTGCGGGAACGCCGGTCTGAGAGGTCAGGCCAGGGTCAAGGAGTCACATGGGCACCTCCCAGGGGCACAGGTCAAGTAACCTCCACCGATAATCTACCATCCGTTCCCGTGGATACTTCTGAACCCATGCAGCTGGGGTTGGCTCGGCAGACCCTCACCCCAGAGGAATGCCAGCGAAGACGCACCAGGAACCTCTGTTTTTACTGTGGAGAAGCTGGACATGTCGTGCTGACTTGCCCGGTGAAAGCACGTAAGTCGAGAACTTCAGTTCCTTCTTGTTCCATGGGAAATATAAGCCAATCCAGTTATTTAGCGGTGCCCCTCTTTTTTCAGCTTCCAGGAAGGATCGTGGAAACCACAGCAATCATTGACTCGGGGGCCTGCAGTTGTTTTGTGGACCTTGACTTTGCCGGTCAGCAGGAAATTCCTTTACAGGCCAGGAAATGGGGGCTTAACTTATTTTTAGCTGACGGTTCCCAGATTAAATCGGGATTAGTAGATCAAGAGACTCCCCCTATGCTTACCACCATAATGGGTTTTCACCGGGAGTTGTTACGTTTTGACGCCATCGCGTCACCCCTTTTCCCAGTGATCCTGGGGCTTCCGTGGCTACAAGCCCACAACCCCCAGATCAACTGGGAGACAGGTTCCCTCAGTTCTCCTTCGGCATATTGTCACGAAAATTGCCATGCCTCAGGGCCCGGGGCCCCCCAAATTCTCCTGTGTGCTGAGGCGAATTCCAGTCTGAGGCAGGTTGTTCCAGTAGTATATCATGACTACCTTGACGTTTTTAGCAAACATGGGGCCGTCACCTTGCCCCCACATCGCCCATATGACTGTCCTATTGATTTATTACCAGGATCCGAGATTCCCTTTGGACGCATTTTTCCGTTATCTGAGGTGGAATTGGGGGTGTTGAAGGAATATATAGAGGAGAACCTCCGGAAGAAATTTATCCGTCCTTCCACTTCACCGGCAGGGGCGGGTATTTTCTTTGTGGAAAAGAAAGATAAAACCTTGAGGCCTTGTGTAGATTATCGGGAATTAAATCGAATTACGATTAAGAACCGCTACCCTTTACCGCTAGTCCCAGAGCTCTTCCAAAGCCTGAGAGCGGCGGTTTGCTTTACCAAGTTGGACCTGCGTGGGGCATACAATTTGGTACGCATCCGGGAAGGGGACGAGTGGAAGACAGCTTTCCTCACTCGGTTCGGCCACTTCGAGTATCTGGTTATGCCTTTTGGACTCTGCAACGCTCCGGCCACCTTCCAGCATTTTGTTAACGATGTCTTCAGGGATTTCCTGGACATTTTTGTCATTGTGTACCTAGATGACATCCTGATATTCTCACCATCCTTAGACACCCATAGAGTTCATGTGATTAAGGTTCTGGAGCGTTTGCGCCTACACGGCTTATATGCCAAGGCCGATAAGTGTTGTTTTGAGCAGCAGAGCATTTATTTTCTGGGTCTGATCATCTCCACTGCGGGGGTCGCAATGGATTCCCAAAAAGTCGCGGCAATTCTTGAATGGCCAATCCCAACTGATAAAAAAGGCGTCCAACGATTCATTGGGCTCGCCAACTTCTACAGGAAGTTCATTAGGAATTTTTCAGGTCTGGTCTCCCCTATCACGCAGCTGACTAAGTCAGGGGTCCGCTTTAAATGGACATCAGAAGCTCAGGAAGCATTTGAAACTTTGAAACGATTGTTTACCACAGCTCCCATTCTGGGCCACCCGGACACAGCACTACCATTTGTGCTAGAAGTGGATGCATCCGAAAACGCGGTGGGATCAATTCTGTCCCAGAGGAAAGGGCCAAAAGAACTGCTGCATCCAGTGGCATTTTTCTCTAGGAAACTACCCCGGCAGAGCGTAACTATGACACTGGGGACCGGGAGCTACTGGCCATCAAGACCGCTCTGGAGGAGTGGAGATACTTGCTGGAAGGAGCAGCCCACCCGATTTTGATCTTCACAGATCACAAGAATCTCGAATATCTAAGAACAGCTAAACGCCTAAGGCCACGACAAGCTAGGTGGGCACTCTTCTTTTCTCGTTTTTCGTTCCACATCACTTATAGGCCGGGTTCAAAGAATACTAAGCCAGACGCCCTTTCGCACATGTTTGAGGACCCCAAGGAGGAACTCAGGCCGGATACCATCCTGTCATCAGGGAACTTTTTGGCCCTTCAAATTGATCTGCGTGCGAAACTGCAAGACGCATCAGGGACATGGTCTTCCTTACCAGAAGTACCACTCTCCCGTGAAGGAGGTCTGATACGAAAGGAGGGATTGATTTTGGTACCAGAGGAGGTGCAGACGCAGGTCTTGGGGCACTGTCACGATTAGAGATGAGCGAATTATTCAAAAATTCGATTCGGCTGATTCGCCGAATTTGCGGGAGAAATTTGATTCGATGCAAATTTATTCGCCGCGAATTTAACTTATTAAAAGGGTTTCTAGGTTTCAGAGAGCCTTTATATTAGTGCAGAACACTGTACCTTTAATTTAAATGCCCTTGGAGTCTGCTGGGGAAGAGAAATAATACTGTCAGTCAGTATGACATGAGTGCCGTCGATTTTAGAATCACCGCACACTTCACTCATTTGGGCAGTCACGGGGCACGACGAAGAAGAAGAAGAAGAAGAAGAATGAAAAGAAGAATGAAAAGAAGAAGAAGAAGAATGAAAAGAAGAAGAAGAAGAATGAAAAGAAGAATGAAAAGAAGAAGAAGAAGAAGAATGAAAAGAAGAAGAAGAGGAATGAAAAGAAGAAGAAGAAGAATGAAAAGAAGAATGAGAAGAAGAATGAAAAGAAGAATGAAAAGAAGAATGAGAAGAATGAAAAGAAGAATGAAAAGAAGAAGAAGAAGAATGAGAAGAAGAATGAGAAGAGGAATGAAAAGAAGAATGAGAAGAATGAAAAGAAGAAGAAGAAGAATGAAAAGAAGAAGAAGAAGAAGAATGAAAAGAAGAATGAAAAGAAGAAGAAGAAGAATGAAAAGAAGAAGAATGAATAGAAGAAGAAGAAGAATGAAAAGAAGAATGAAAAGAAGAAGAATGAAAAGAAGAAGAAGAAGAATGAAAAGAAGAATGAAAAGAAGAAGAAGAAGAAGAATGAAAAGAAGAATGAAAAGAAGAAAAAGAAGAATGAAAAGAAGAAGAATGAAAAGAAGAATGAAAAGAAGAAGAATGAAAAGAAGAATGAAAAGAAGAAGAAGAATGAAAAGAAGAAGAAGAATGAAAAGAAGAAGAAAAAGAATGAAAAGAAGAATGAAAAAAAGAAGAAGAAGAATGAAAAGAAGAAGAAGAAGAATGAGAAGAAGAATGAGAAGAAGAATGAAAAGAAGAATGAGAAGAAGAATGAAAAGAAGAATGAAAAGAAGAATGAAAAGAAGAATGAAAAGAAGAATGAGAAGAATGAAAAGAAGAATGAGAAGAATGAAAAGAAGAATGAGAAGAAGAAGAAGAAGAATGAAAAGAAGAATGAAAAGAAGAAGAAGAAGAATGAAAAGAAGAATGAAAAGAAGAAGAAGAATGAAAAGAAGAAGAAGAATGAAATGAAGAAGAATTAAAGTACAGCAAAAAGTGTATCTGCAGAGAGCTCCGCTATTTCTGACAGTTCTCTGACAGTTCCTTCACATTTACAGCGGTTGAAACATTGTATCTATTTATTTCCGAATAAAAACATCTGTATCCTAAATGGAAACAAATAGATACAATGTTTCAACCGCTGTAAATGAACTGTCAGAACTGTCAGAAATAGCGGAGCTCTCTGCAGTGACACTTTTGCCGGCTGATCGGGAAAAATTCGATTCGTGCACCCGAAGTTTGCTAAAATTCGGATTCGATGCGAATCGAATTTTTCCTGATATTCGAAACGAATTCCACTTCACAAGGTTCGATTCGCTCATCTCTAGTCACGATCATCCAATGGCAGGGCATTTTGGTGTGGCAAAAACGCTGGAGCTGCTGAAACGCACCTTCTGGTGGGCTAACATGAACAGAGATTGTAAACGATATGTGAAGTCTTGTGCTGTTTGCCAGAGAAACAAGCCAACTAGAAACAAGACCTGGGGCCTGCTACGCCCACTACACATTCCTGCTCGCTCTTGGCAAATTATGGATTTTATAGTGGAGCTACCTCCGTCCCAGGGTCATACTGCAATTTTTGTCATTGTTGACCGCCTGTCGAAGATGGCTCATTTTGTACCCTTGAAGAGTATTCCTTCGGCTATAGAGACTGCTCGGATTTTTATCAGAGAAGTGGTCAGGTTACATGGGGTTCCAGAAGACGTGGTATCTGATCGCGGGGTACAATTTACCTCTAAATTTTGGAGAGCCTTGTGCAGGGCCCTGGGTATCAAGCTATCACTCTCCTCCGCTTTTCATCCCCAGACCAACGGACAGACAGAGAGGACCAACCAGACCTTGGAGCAGTACCTGAGGTGCTACACGTCTTTTTTGCAAAACGACTGGCTGACACTCCTGCCCCTAGCAGAATTCGCTTTCAATAACGCAAACCACTCAGCCACAGGGCAATCGCCGTTTTTTGCAAATTACGGATTCCACCCCATCTTCATGCCTGACCTGATTGCTGAAAGCACAGTTCCAGCCACCCAAAGCATGGTCAGTTTTTTTTCTGATAACAACAAACTACTGCAGGAGGCCATGGCTAAGGCCCAGGAAGATAACAAAGAGATGTTTGACAAGAAGCGAAGGGGGGAACTAGTGCTGCAACCAGGGGATAAGGTCTGGCTAGCAACAACTAACCTGAAACTACTTTGTCCCTCGAAGAAGCTAGGACCAAAATTTTTAGGACCCTTTCAGGTCAAACGCATGGTTAACAAAGTGGCTTATGAGCTTGTCCTTCCAGAAACCTTTAAAATTCACCCGGTGTTCCATGTTTCATTGCTGAAACCGGTGGTCTCAGATCCATTTCCGGACCGGGAATCCAGACCCCCTGAAGCCATTACTGTTGAGGACCAAGAGGAATTTGAAGTGGAAGCAATTCTAAACTGTCAAAGGAGGGGAGGCCAGACCCAGTTCTTGATTAAGTGGAAAGGCTATGGTCCAGAGGAGAACTCTTGGGAACCAGCCCAAAATGTCCATGCCCCTAGACTCATCCGGGAGTTCCATCGTAGCCACCCGCGGAGGAGAAATCAGTTGGGCACCCGGAGGATGCCCATAGGGGGGGGCAATGTCAGGGACCATCGCGACGCATGGGTCTACACATGCGTAGGTGTCTGTCAAGACATGCAGGCAGCAGGGCACTAGGACCCAGGTGCACCCGTCATCTATGACAGTACTGGGCAGGCACTAGGACCTAGGCTGCCCCTGCCAGGTGCAGGGCGGGCTACTTAAACCAGCCCTGAACAGACACTTGTTGCCAAATGGTCTTTGCGTATCCTGTTGCCTGTGTTGTGAGTACTCTGATCTGGATTGTCTGACCTTGTTGCCTTCTCCTGTCCTGACCCCTTGGCTTGCCTGACTCTTCTCCTGGATGCTCCCTTATAGATCTGATCTTCTGGTATTGACCCTGCATGTGACCCGACTATCCTTTGCCTATCGTCTTGTACCGCACCGACCCGCTAGTTACCGACACGGCCTGTTTGATCTTGCTCATCCATCCATCCCTCAGGGATCCCCGGGCTCCCTCACATCAGACTCTTAACCCACAGGAGCCACTGGCAGACTCCTCTACCTCTGGTAGAGATACCCGGTAGCTGCGACCTGGTCCCGGAGCGCTCCAAGTCCATCCCCACCATCAGGGGCCCTGGTGAACAAGTGCTCCGGTACTTAGACTTCGATCTCTGGGGAGGCTCTATCAGGGGACTGATAGAGGTGCTGTCAGGTGGTCCATTACAGATCGCTAGCGTATTTAAAAAATACTATGGCTCTCTGTATGCTGTTAATAAGGATCAAAAGGTTCTGATAGGAGAAAGAAACAAGAAAATTCAGACATATTTAAAAACAGTTGGATTACCCAGATTAGAGGAGGAAAGACTGGCAATGTTAGAAAATCCAATTTCACAAGAGGAAATACTAGCAGCAATAAAGAGCACGGTGGCAGGGAAAAGCCCGGGACCGGATGGATATACAGTAAGATATTATAAGAAATTTAATGAACAGCTAGTGCCTAAAATGTGTGTATATATGAATGCATTAGGAGCAGGTACAGAAATGAGGAAGGAGTCATTGTTAGCACATATTAAGATAATTCCCAAAGAAGGAAAAGATCTTTCCCAATGTACCAGCTAAAGGCCAATATCATTACTAAATACAGATACGAAAATTATATGCGAAGGTCATTGCTAGTAGGATGAAAGATCTAATTCCAGAATGGGTACACCTTGATCAGGCGGGGTTTATACCAGGAAGAGAAGGAAGAGATATTGGTCTGAGATCATTACTCCTCCTGAAAAAGAGTAGGAAGGAGAGGTCCCCAGTGGTATTCCTGTTGATAGACACTGAAACAGCATTTGACAGGGTAGACTGGGGATTTATGATAAGTACTCTAGAAGTATTAGGATTAGGACCGAAATTGGTGCGATGGATACAAAAATCTATATAACCACCCCTCCTCAGCAGTGAAGATTAATGGTACATTATTGCAACCATTTATAATGCATAATGGAACAAGACAGGGGTGCCGATTGTCACCCCTCCTGTTTATACTATCTTTAGATCCCCTGTTAACTACTATATGAAATAGGGTAGATATAAAAGGAATTCAAGTTGGAGATGTGGAGCATAAGGTAGCAGAGTATGCAGATGATATATTATTCTATGTGGTCTATCCTAGACTAACGCTACCAAACTTAATGAGAGTATTAAAACACTACGGAGAGCTGTCA
Source organism: Staurois parvus (assembly GCF_062004578.1). Lineage (NCBI taxonomy): Eukaryota > Metazoa > Chordata > Amphibia > Anura > Ranidae > Staurois > Staurois parvus. The sequence continues at coordinate 1,709,181 of NW_028318635.1, forward strand.
AACTTTAACATTCATCTTTTGAAGTCAAAGATAATGAATATTAATCTACCAAAGAGAGAAAGACAGGCCATACAAGGGAAATTCCCTTTTATCTGGTGGGATAAAGAATTAAACTACTTAAGAGTTAAGTTAACACGTCATTGAAGAGAATATACTACACAAATTATATCCCATTAATAAATGAGATAAAAGAGGAACTGAGGAAGATTTCAAGAGAATCACTTTCTTGGGATAGGTCACCTAAATATGGTTAAGATGGTGATATTACCTAAAATTCTATATAAATTCCAACTGTTGCCAATATATTTGCCAGGTGGGTATTTAGGGGCATTGAAAAGAAAAATAATGAGATATATATGGGCAAATAAAAAACCAAGGGTAAAACAGGAGATCCTAAGTAAAGATATAAAGGGAGTTTAAATATGCCAGATTTTAATTATTTTGCAGTAGTTTTAAAATGAATAATGGATTGGGAATATAATTAACATGGGAAAAGTTGGGTAAAGATTTAAAAAACACTAAATGAAGTACACTTAGATAAAAATATTTGGATTCCACAACAATACCGTATGTTTGCAGAAAATACTAGCACTCTGGCACAAAATGTTTTCAGGATATGGGATTTAATATAGAAACAAATGGGGTTGGAATATAATTCATCAATGATACCATTGGTAGGAACAAGTTATTTCACACCGGGAAAGAGTATTATTTCAGGGATGTGGATAAAAGATAATAATGTATGTTTAAAAGATATTATGAAAATGGGAGAAATATGTATCTTACAAGAGCTGAAACATGAAAAGGATATGTTTCTTTGATGGATGAATGGCGGTATTACCAACTAAAACATTTTTTTCACAACACTTACACAGCCTATAAGAGGGGTGGAAAACTTGCACCCACTAGAGCACTTAATGAGTTTAGAAGGGAAACTAAAACATTGCACTTCATATATGTATAAGACACTTACCATAATATCCGAACTGACTCCAGGGTATATAGAGAAATGGGAAAATTAATTGGGAACACAATTGAATGAGCAACAGGAAAAAAAATATTCAGAATTGCACAGGGAGCAATGGATATGAACACAGTTGAGATGAATTATAAACTCCTGATAAGATGGTATGTTACGCCCAGTAAAAGCTCATACATACTATCCAGAGAACTCTTCATTTTGTTGGAGAGATTGTGGGAGAGAAGGTACATTGGTACATATATGGTGGAAATGCCCCAAAATAAAAATATTCTGGCAGATGATAGTACAACAAAAATCAGAAATGGCAGGAGAAAGTATAATAATGGATCCATGAGTGTATTTATTTCATAATACCAATCTCACAGTGAAACAATGAAAAAATAGGATTGTATTTCATTTACTTAATATGACAAAAGGATTGATCCCTAAATTTTGGAAGGCTCAGGAATTAACTAAAGTTAAAGATTGTATAAAAAGAGTAGAACATATTTATAATAAAGAAATTCTATACCATAGTGGAGAAGTTGAAATGGAGAAGTTCATGAAAATTTGGAAAAGGTGGTGTGAATTTAGGACTACACGGAGATTTGCTGAATTGATGAAATAAGAGGGAAAAGGGAATAAGGAGAGGGAGGAATGGGGAGAAAAGAGGTTATTGTAATCAGTGAGCATTTTTTAAACAAGAGAATAGGAAGGGGGAATAAGGGTGGTGGGGGTGGGGAAAGTTAATAAAATTAGTAATAAATATTAGTTGATTTGTGTTAGCAATGTGCTGGTATTTGTATAATGTAATTAATAACAATAAAAAATAATATTCAAGTCTATATATTTGTATTTGTAGTCCCAAACACACACAGAGATTTTATTACTGATTTGATATGCCCCCTTGAATTGATATCTGTTACATACCAGGTGGAGACTGAGTTGAAGAGGAGGCTTTTCTGAGCACATTTTGTCCAACACCCCTTGAAGTTATGACAAGAGATGTGAGGGCACAAAGTGGCACAAAGGCTGATGTTGCGGAAAGTGCCAATTGTTGGGTGTGAGGCAGAGATGACCATGGACCAGTGACAGAAACATTTTAGCACCCATCAGTAGATAGAAAAAAAGACCGAAAAATAGTCAGCCAGGAAATGAAGAACAGAAATAGAAGGCAGGGACAACATAAGGACACAGAGCAAGGTCAACAACAGCAAGACAAAAAGTTACAGAAACATAAGGTTTAGGCAGTGTCAGGAGACAGGCCATGGTCAGTTAACAATTGGTAAATAATCAATCAACATAAATAATTTAAAAAAGTTCATAAAAGATCTGCACATAAGTCCACCATCCATAGTGAAATGAATAGCTTGGGATATATCTTCCTTTAATGACAATAAAGTGCACATCTTCCCATTTATGGATACCATACCACAGTGTTCCTTCACAGCATGCTCGTAAAGCACGTTTCCCCAAAAACTTTGACCCTATAATTAAAGGAAGTCATCATATGTCTGTGTACAATGTCACATTCTAGCCTAAAAAGGCTGTTTGGCACCAGAACCAGTGCCAAGTGTGCACACTAATATATCCGTGCATGCATGCTAAAACACAACTAGTAGTAACAAAAACAAACGACTATGCGCTAATGCCCTCAACCAGCACCAGGTAAACAAGAGTGAAAAAAAGGAAGGCAATCCCACAGCTGCTCCAATGACCATAGGGAGTATGTAGTCAAAAGAAAAGCATAAAAGATCAGAGCACTTGTGGCAAATGTCCAGAATAAAAAACAGTAATGTTCATATATGTAAAGCGCTGTGTAAATTGACGGCGCTATATAAGTATCTGAAATAAATAAATAACCAGCAGACAATATAAAACAGTTTAATGGAGCAATAAAAAGCAAGAATCAACATAAGGATGTATCCATGAAGGGATCTCATACAAGGATCAGTGCAAACCATAGACTGAAGGAATGATGGGAGCGGCTTACTGTGTTGTAGGCATGGCAATGGAGAGCCTGGATTGTGAGCTCAATAGGTGAAAGGTGAAAGAGCCACAATGGATGGTATACAAGTGACCAAGGTCAGCGGTCTGAGAGAGACCCCACAGGAGGGATGAGAGGAGCAGGATGGACCTCCTCGGTTGCCAGAGATTGCACACCAGAAGTGATGTCATGGCACACAGGAAGTGACCTCAGTGGAACACAAGGAAGCCAGGAAGAACCATCAGAAATCCTCAGTAGGAAGGAGACCAATCTCAACAAGTCCCAGTTACCATGATGGCGTATTTCGCACGATATAGTGCTTTGTCACAGACCATTGGTAACCGGGATAAGGAGGAATATATATTTCACTAGTAAAGGCCCCAGGGAAGGAGGGACTGGAAATTTAAAGGCACAAGTACCTAATTAATAACAATGTAAGCCAGTCCCACAAGCCTCATGCAAGATACCTATTGTTATAATATGAAATAAACAAAAAAACACAATAAAAAGAGTTACATCTCTAGAAAGCACTAGTATATACCACTATTAAAAATATTAATGAAAATAATAATCATGGTCATATCTAATTTAAACAATAATTATATAATAACAATTGCAAATACTTATATTAAAAAGGGGGGACGAGGAAAAAAAAAAAGAGAAAGAGGGGAGGGGGAAAAGCAGAATAGATTATCATGGACACACTCCGCAAGGCTACTGTCACAACTGTTGTGTTACAATATACAGTGTATCTCAGGGTCCTCATTGAATCCGTCAGGTGTCAGAGTACCTAATTTGATAATCCAGAAGGTTTCTCTCCTTCAAAGGAGGGAATATTTTCATTCTGGGTTAATGATCTATCATTGATACATTCTTTTGCCAGGACATCCATATTCTTGAAGTTTTTATTATGATGTTGAAGAAAATGACGAGGAACACTATGTTGATTGTTACCATCTGCGATGAGTCGGCGATGCTCACCAATCTGTTTACGCAATGTGCATTTGGTACGACCAACATTCAACAGTTTGTACTCCATACTTCTACCACCTCCCAAAGTTACATAAATGTTTGGTCAATCCTCCAGGCTGACCGATAGTGGCCAGCACCAACAGTCTGCTCAGTGGATTGTCTCAATATATTGATAATTTTCTTCAACCTATCGTGACCCAATTACCCTCTTATATCTGCGACTCAGGACATGTTATCGAATTACTCAAACCGTACTCCTGGGAGAAAGATTACTATTGGGCGTCACTGGATGTAGTGTCACTTTATACATCCATACATCACTCTGTTGGATTGACAGCGCTATGTACTTTTCTGTCCAAGGATCCTCTTATGATTTCCAAGCAAGCTCAGTTCCTAGTTGATAGCATGAGATTTTGCTTGGAACACAATTATTTCTTGTTTGTTGATGATTTTTATCTGCAAATTAACGGCACTGTCATGGGTGCTAATTTTGCTCTTGTTTATGCAAATATTACTATGGGTTACTGGGAAGAGTTGTATGTCTGGAATAACAACCCCTTTGCCAAATACCTAACTTTTTACAGTAGGTATATTGATGACATTATCATCATATGGTGTGCCTCTCCAGATGATTTCTCCTCCTTTGTATCCCATTGCAATCACAATTCCTTAGGGCTTACTTTCACCTCTGTCTGTGACCCAGATAAATTAGTGTTTGTGGATCTTGAACTCACACATGATGATAATAAGATAATTACTAGCAACTATTGAAAACCTACAGCAGGTAATTCCTACCTGCACTACACTAGCTGCCATCACCCTGCCTGACGAGACAGCATTCCCGATGATCAGTTTCATCATCTTAGGCGCAATTGCTCAAGACTAGATTAGTTTACACACAGTGACACCTTGATAAAAAAATTCTTCGAAAAAGGATATCCAGATGAATTAATCTTAGAAGCATGAGCCAAGCATTCAATTCCTCATAAAAAAGAAAAATCATCTTCTGATAATTCTGTTAGATTTATCACTGGCTTTAATAACAAGTTTAAATCCATTTCAGGTATTTTCCAAAAACACTGGCATATCCTCAAACTAGATCCCAAATTAGGCCCTTTATTATCATCCAACCCTACGATCACTTTTAAACGTGCACACACATTAAAAAATATCTTAGCCCCCAGCAAATTAAGATCTCACAAAAAATTGGCCACATTTTCTCATATATGTTGCTTTTTTGACAACAGAGTAGGCATCTTCCAATGTCGTAAGAAGGGATGCTTAACCTGTAAGTCCATACCACATGGACAATCTAATTTTGAGGATAACAAAGGTAATCAATTTAAAATTAGACAATTCATCACCTGTTCTGAATACGTGATTTATGTCTTATGTTGTCCTTTCAAACTGTTATATCTTGGTTGTACCAAACGCACATTGCGTAAACAGATTGGTGAGCATCGCTGACTCATCACAGATGGTAATGATCAACATGGTGTTCCTCATCATTTTCTTCAACATCATAATAAAAACTTCAATAGAACTGGCAATAGAATGTATCAATGATAGATCATCAACCCAGAATGAAAGATATTCCCTCCTTTGAAGAAGAGAAACCTTCTGGATTATCAAATTAGGTACTATGACACCTGATGGATTAAATGAGGACCCAGAGATACAATGTATATTGTAACACAACAGTTGTGACATTAGCCTTGCGGAGTGTATCCATAATAAATATTATTATTATTATACATTTATATAGCGCCAAAAGGTTTGCTCAGCACTGTACATTATAGTGGGGGACAGTACATGAGACAATACAGTAACAAGACAAAACACGAGGGGTCCGAGGGCCCTACTCTTTCAAGCTTACAATCTAGGAGGGAAGGGATAGTGGTACAAGAGGAAGTGGCTGTGGGGGGTGGAGTAGTAGGAGGAGTGTAGAGTGTAGATCAGCAATTAGGTGAAGGTGGGGTAGCTTCCCCAAAGAGATGGGTTTTCAGGGTGCACCTAAAGGTGAGGAGGGAAGGTGACAGTCTGATGGATTGGGGTAGAGAGTTCCAGAGGATGGGGGACATCCTGGAGAGGTCCTGCAGTCGGGCGTGGGAGGTGGAGACCAGGGAGCTAGAAAGTAGGAGGTCTTGTGAGGAGCGAAGATTACGGGTAGGGTGGTATTTGGGTATCAGGTCGGTGAGGTAGTTTGGGGCAACGTTATTAATGGCTTTGTATGTCTGTGTTAGTAGTTTGAATTTAATGCGTTGGGCAATTGGGAGCCAGTGGAGGGAATGGCAGAAGGGGGTGGCAGAAGCGGAGCGGTTAGTAAGGTGGATGAGTCTGGCCGCTGAGTTCAGGATAGACTGAAGCAGGGATAGTGTGTGATGAGGTAGGCCGGTGAGGAGGGAGTTGCAGTAGTCGAGTAGTGAGATAATAAGGGAGTGAACGAGTTGTTTAGTAGAGTCTGGGGTTAGGAACATACGTATTTTGGAGATCTTGCGGAGATGGAGCCTGCATGAGTTTGCCAACGATTAGACATGGGGTTGGAAGGACAGGTTTGAGTCAAGAGTGACACCTAGGACTTTGGCTTGCGGGGTGGGACTGATGGTGGCGTTGTTGGTCATGATGGAGAGGGTGGGGTGGGGGGCACGGGCTGGGGGGAAAATTAGGAGCTCAGTTTTGGAAAGGTTCAATTTGAGGAAATGGAGCGACATCCAGTCTGATATGTCGTTCAGTAGGTGGGCGATACGGGCGGAGACTGAGGGGGTGAGGTGAGGGGTCAAGAGGTAAATTTTCGTGTCATCGGTGTAGAGGTGGTAGTTGAAGCCGTGGGAGTGTATCAGTTTGCTGTGGGAGGAGGTGTAGATGGAGAAGAGAAGGGGCCCGAGGACAGAGCCTTGGGGGACCCCAACAGAGAGAGAGAGAGAGGGGGAGGTGGTGGCGTTATAGTTAACGCTGAAGGAGCGATGGGATAGATAGGAGGAGAGCCAGGAGAGAGTGGAGTCTCTGATGCCAAAGGAGTGTAGTTTATTAAGGAGGAGGGGGTGGTCAACTGTGTCGAAGGCTGCGGAAAGGTCGAGGAGTAAGAGGACTGAGTAGTGGCCATTAGCTTTGGCGGTTAGCAGGTCATTAGTGATTTTGAGTAGGGCGGTTTCGGTGGAGTGTAGGGGACGGAAGCCAGACTGTAGTGGATCGAGAAGGTTGTTGTCAGTGAGGTGGGCACTTAGGCGATTGTAGACCAAGCGTTCAAGGAGCTTGGAAGTAAATGGCAGCAGGGAGATGGGTCTAAGGTTGTTCAGGACGATGAGGTCCAGGTAGAGTTTTTTGAGTATGGGAGTGATGTGCATGTGCTTTAGGAGGGAGGGGAATGTGCCAGTGGAGAGGGAGAGATTGAAGATGTGGGTGAGGGAACGTAGGATGGAGGAGGAGGGTGACCGGAGGAGTTCTGTGGAGACAGGGTCAAGGGGGCAAGTGGTGAGGTGGGCTTCTGAGAAGACCTTACTGACCTCCTCAGTGGTACAGTGCTGAAGGAGCGGAGTGTTGGGGAGGATAAGGTGTGCGGGATGTTAGGTGTGGTGGGGGCAGGGCGGTTGCGAGGTCAGAGGAGGGGAGAGTTGATGGGGTTATAGTGGGAGGGAGGCTAGGTGGGGAGGTAGGTTGAGCATTGGCGATGTCCTTACAGATTGCATCAATCTTGTTTTGGAAGTGATTGGCAATCTTGTGGGCGGTGAGTGAGGTACTGGGTGAGGATGGAGAGAGTAGGGAGTTGAAAGTGGAGAAGAGCCGGCGAGGACAGGTGGAGAGAATGTTGATGAGGGTAATGGAGTAGGCTTGTTTGGCGGCATGGAGGGAGGAGGTGTAGGTGAGAAAGGCGAATTTGTAGAGGGAGTAAGCTCGAGGGGATCTGGTTTTACGCCATAATCGCTCCAGCGCACGACTGCGTCGTTTAAGATTTTTAGTGTGGTCATTCTGCCAGGGTTGAAGCAGTCGGGGTCTAATGCTACGTATGGTCAGGGTGCTAAGGAGTCTAGGGCAGCTGATAGCGAGTCATTGTACGCAGTAGTGGCCAGGTCAGGGCATGACAGTGGGAGGATACTGTCGTACAGACAGTCAGCTGCAGAGTGGAGAGGGGCTGGGTTCAGGTTGCAGAGGTTACGTCTGGTGATGGTTTGAGGTTTGGGGGGGGGGTGTTAGAGGACGGGGAGATGGAGAACGTAATGAGGTTGTGGTCAGAGAGAGGGAAAGGGGTGTTTGTGAGGTCGTGGAGGGTGCAGAGATGGGAGAAAACGAGGCCCAGGGTGTTCCTGGCGGAGTGGGTGAAGGACTGTGTGCACTGAGTCAGTGAAAAAGAAGAGGTTAAGTGGAGAAGTTGGGATGTAGCCGGGTTGTTGACATTGATAGGGATATTGAAGTCTCCAAGGATGATGGTGGGTAGCTCAGAGGAGAGGAAGAAGGGTAGCCAGGTGGAAAAGTCATCAAGGAAGCGGAATACGGGTCCAGGAGGCCGATAGATTACTGCAATCCTCAGAGGGGTGGGGGAGAAGAGACGGATGCAGTGGGCCTCGAAGGAGGAGAAGGATAGAGAGGGGGGGTTTGGGAGGACCTGGAAGGTGCTCAGCGGTGACATGAGCATGCCGACCCCACCACCTCTACGGCCGCTCGGTCTGGGTGAATGGGACCATAGGAGAGTGCCGCAGGGGAGGTAGAGTCAGTGGCTTGGATCCAGGTTTCGGTGACTGCTAGGAGGTTGAGGGAGTGGAAGATAAAGAGGTCATGGATGGCGGTGAGCTTGTTGCAAATTGATTGGGCGTTCAGCAGTGCAACCGAGAGTGGAGGGGTGGATGCGGGGAGGAGGGGGACAGGTATAAGGTTGAGGGGGTTGCGGCGGTTTGTGGGTGTAGGAGAGTGCCTAGTGGGTGAGTGAGGGGCCAGGGTTTATTCTGCTTTTCCCCCTCCCCTCTTTCTCTTTTTATTTTCCTTGTCCCCCCTTTTTAATATAAGTATTTGCATTGTTATTATATAATTATTTTTTAAATTAGATTTGACCATGATTATGATTATTATTTTCATTAATATTTTTTAATAGTGGTATATAATAGTGCTTTCTAGAGATGTAACTCTTTTTATTGTGTTTTTTTGTTTATTTCATATTATAACAATAGGTATCTTGCATGAGGCTTTTGGGACTGGCTTACATTGTTATTAATTAGGTACTTGTGCCTTTAAATTTCCAGTCCCTCCTTCCCTGGGGCCTTTACTAGTGAAATATATATTCCTCCTTATCCCGGTTACCAATTGACTGTGACAAAGCACTATATTGTGCGAAATACGTCATCGTGGTAACTGGGACTTGTTGAAATTGGTCTCCTTCCTACTGAGGATTTCTGATGGTTCTTCCTGGCTTCCTTGTGTTCCACTGAGGTCACTTCCAGTGTGCCGTGACATCACTTCCAGTGTGCAATCTCCGGCAACCGAGGAGGTCCATCCTGCTCCTCTCATCCCTCATGTGGGGTCTCTCTCAGACCGCTGACCTTGGTCACTTGTATACCATCCATTGTGGCTCTTTCACCTTCCACCTAATGAGCTCACAATCCAGGCTCTCCATTGCCATGCCTAAAACACAGTAAGCCGCTCCCATCATTCCTTCAGTCTATGGTTTGCACTGATCCTTGTATGATATCCATTCATGGATACATCCCTATGTTGATTCTTGCTTTTATTGCTCCATTAAACTGTTTTATATTGTCTGCTGGTTATGAACATTACTCTTTTTTATTCTGGGCATTCGCCACGAGCGCTCTGATCTTTTATGCACGACTAGTAGTAAGTATACTCAGAAATATGTTTGCCAGGGGAAAGATGAGGTAGCCCTGGCAAATTCACCAATGCCCAATATGGCAAAAATATGTGCATGCGCATAGGCGCACGGCATGTAATCGTGCATCTTTGTGCGTGAAAGCGCACCGGCACAAGCAGGGCATGAGAATTGCTGATACTCAGTGGCCTTTATAAGGACTGCAGTTCCTCACAATAATTACTGGATTACCGTCAGCCCCCCTGTTCCCGTGTTTCTGTGTGTATTCTCCTGCTGATCATCTGTTACCGACCCGGCTTGACCCTGACCTGCTTTGGCTCTCCTCCTGGCTCCCTACCTCGACTTGTCTCTCAGATCTGCTCCTGCTTACTCCTGATCGATCATCTGTGTATGTTTCTCGGTGTATGATCCCGGCTTGATCCTGACTTTGCTCCTGTCTGATGCTCTGTGTATGATCCTGGCTCTGGCTGCTGACTTTGCTTTCTGCTCTCCTCATCCTCCTGGATCCACTGGTCCTCTGGAGGACCTCCTCCTGCATCTGGTCCACTCACGGGTATAGTCTCATGAGGCATCACCAAGCATCCATACCATTGGCAATCCATGCTTCTTTGGGCACTGCACCTTCTGTTACTACCTTCAGGGGTGCTTTGCACTCAGCAGTAAAGGGAGACGTCTCTTCACCTCAGCCTCCAGTCAGGTGCGTGACACATGTGCATGTGCTTGCACTGGTCTTCTCCTAATGGAATACACTGGACCTTCCTAATACTGACACCCAACAATCTATTAGGAAGGATGCTAACTTCAGCTGGTGGAGTATTGGATGGAGATGAACTTAAAGCTTCAGCCTTTATCTCTCCTCTTTGTCCTCTCCCCCCAACTAGGGATCTTTGCAACCTTAAAGTATAACTAAAAGCACATGTTTTGGACATAGGGATTAGAACACCTGTCAAGTTTTCATTGCTGTCTATATCCCCATTAGGGAGATTAATTCTCTTTATTTGTACCATTTACCATTATAACTGAAAGTGAAAGTAAAAGCAAATCTCACATTTTGGGTTGTCACCAAAACAGGTATAGAGAGGAAATCTTCCAATGAAGGCACTGGTTCTGGTGATCCTGATGACAACCAGGGATTCCCTCACTTGGAGGAACAAAACAATGAAGTGTGCTCCCCAGATGGAGGGGGGATGCACCAATTGAGCAACACTGATCTGGTTGGGCTTTGAGGGAGCTGGGAAGGCTAAAGACTCAACGAGGAGAGGCTAAGAGGCTTTTGGGGGGTTCTGAGATTAAAAGGGAAGGTCTAGGGCTGAGATGTCCCCCACCATCTGCATATTCCCATTTCAAACCTCGTTCTCAGCACAGCTGCTGCTGGGAATGGGGGCAGCTTCCATTTTTCCTGATCTTGTAACATGTCACATAACAAGTTAAAACATAAAGAAGGACAGTCTGTTTCCTGATCTTGTAACATGTCACATAACAAGTTGAAACATAAAGGACAGTCTGCCATCATTCCCTAATGGTGCATCGGTAAGACAGAGGTGCATCCCAGAGAGCACAAACTATCTTCTGCCCACAACAGGCTGCTATTGGAGGGAAGGGAGAGAAAAATCTTAATTTCAGCAGCTAGCTCCTTTGCCACCTGTTGCATCTGATGCACTGTGAAGGGAGGGAGGAATTTTCGTTCCTTCCCCTTCTTTCTGACATCAGAAATCGTAAGCAACAAGGATTTTGTTAGATCACCAGACTATGCACTAATGGATGATGTCTTTGTTGTTATAATACAGCCGCTAAGCACCACCTGATGTCCACATGGACAATAGTAACAGAAAATTATATTACAAAACTGGTACTGAGCTATAATTTTTCAGCCATATCAAACATGTATAATCCAATAAAAAATTGAAGTGATAAACATATGCTATATTGCACTGTCCACTATAAAGTGCTAGAAGTGCAAAAATATCAATGTGCAATATAAAGTGCTAAAATAGAACAAAGTGTTAAATCATTAAATTAATGTGCAATTACCCAACTCAATAAAGTCCATCCAGTAAATAATCTCCATTTTGGTTTCCTCAGTGTTCCTCTAAATTTGTTGTCAAAAGTGCTTGTAGTGCTGTTACAAAAGTGCTCTCTTCCAATACTTCACCCAAACCTGTGGCCATGATCACCTCCACCTTCCACCCCCAGTGGACGCCACTGAGCAGATTCTATACAACCTCTTATAACTATAAGAAGGTCAAAAAGCGCTTTCTGCGTTATCTCCTCTGCTTGCCTCTCCTTCTCCTCTGGTCCACTTGGGGGAGTGTGGGGGGGGGGGTGTGGTTCTGGGAGGACATCCATGGCTTACTGGTAGGATTACCAGGTGAGAATATAGATAAAAAAGGCTACAAAATTAAAGGGAATGCAGCTACCACATATGAGAATTGGTAAGCTGCAGTTTAATACATTTTTGTATTTGGGTTTAATACCGCTTTCATTTTACTGCCACTGGCCACTAGTAAAGAAGGATCTATTTCTGTAATAGTTTTTATTTTGTTGCATGACATTTAATTTGATCATTACTGAAAATAATTTTGGTGAATGTGGGAGGGGCTCACACATACATAATAAAATGCACACCTGTTCAACCTCCTGTCCATATAGATTAATAGTTAAGTTAAAGGGGTTTTTTTGTTTGTTTTTTTAGAAATCATACTTACCTAGGTGGTTGCTGCATCAGTCTGATGCTGCATCTCTCCCCCGTCATATTTTTTATATATTTTTATATATTTGCTATATTTTTTTTCCACAAACACAGAGTTACCCTTCAAAGGACTTTTTCTGCAAATTCTTTATTACATTTTCTTTGTGATTTTTTTATAATGTTTTATAACTAGGACCCTTTGTACTTCAACCAGTTAGTAAAGCCCTTAGTAAATACACAAATATTTATGTATTGATATTTATTACAACAAAATTGTGAAAATAAATCATCATTTTGTCTCATTTATATTTTTGATTAAACTTTGAGCTTAGCAAAAAGTCATTATGGCCAGGATCATCTTGCATCCGACATGACTGTAAAGTCCTGTGATATTTTTCACTGCTCAGCCTCATGCAGGCCTTCTGTATCAGCATTGAGGATTTCAGATCTTTCAAAGGGTTGAACATTAGGCCCTCTAGTGCTGACACCATTTTCATCAGTTGCATTATCAGGTGTACTACTGTTGTAATTAAAGTCTTGTTCATTATTTTTCTCATTGTACTGTTCATTATTAAAGACAGTTTGATATTCACCTGCTTGATATTCATTATCGTCCTGCAGACTTTTGTTAAAGTTGTCTTGCCACTTTGTATCCAAACCTTCTTTGTAATCTTGATTGTTGGACTCATCAAAGTTGCCATTGTTCTCTTCATGGTCTTGCTCATTATCGGTAAGTTCATAATCAGTATTCCTTGTGTGCTCTATTAAGTGTTCTCTAATGGATGGCTCATTTACTGTCTCTGCAGCTCCATCAAACTGAAACTCAAGGAAACCATTTCCCTCTGCCAAGTTTTCTCTTATTTCATTGCCATCTTCGTCTTCATCAGGTATAAATGGCAGCTGATGTCCATTGTTTACAGTTTCTCTCTTGAACTTATCAGAATCCAGATTTGATACTAAATTGTTACCAGAAACTGTGATCTCGTTAACTGTATCCAATGTTGCATTTTGCTGAAGTGATGCAGAGCCATTTGCTGACTCCATGAGTAAACTGTCAGCAATTACATCGTTTGATGAAAAGTTTTCAATATCTGCAATTAAAACAGAGGTTGTAAGTAAATTAATGTAAAATGACATATTAATTATTGTTATGATGATTATTATTATTATTCATAATTTATGAAATAGTAGCAAGTTGCAGGGTGCCTTCCAAAGTAAAGGGAGACAGTACAGTTACATTACAATTCAAGGTAAGGTAAGGAGTCTTACAATCTAAATGTAAAAGGAAAGAGATAAAAGAGGTAATGCCTGCGAGGGATGAGCAGATTGAGACAGTAAATATCTAGTAGTTAAATAGAGGTGGGTTAGACTTTCCTGAAGAGATGTGATGGCCATACAGGTTGAGGTAGGGAGTTCCAAAGCATGTAAGAGGCTCTGAAGAGGTCTTGGAGGTAAGCTTGGGATGAAGGGATTAGGTAGCTAGAGAGTAGGAAGTAGAGTTGTGGATGTATTTGTATGTCATTGTTGGTATTTTGAACTTTATTTGTTGGGAGGATCTGAAGCCAGGTGGAGGGACTGGCAGAGAGGGATGCTGGACATTAAGCTGTTGGTTAGGTGGATGAGTCTGGCAGCAGCATTGATGATAGCCATGGAAGACCCCTAAAACAAAAGGAAGAAAAGAGGAAGAAGTGGAGTTGCAGGTGACAGTGAAGGAGTGCTAACATAGGTGGGAGGAAAACCAAGAAAGAGCAAAGTCTTAGAGACCAGGGGGTTGGAGATTTTTTAGCGTGAGTGAGTAGTCAACTGTGTCAAAGGCAGCAATAAAGTCTAATAGTAAGAGTACTGAGTGGTTGCAATTGATTTTAGTCAAAAATAAGGACGTTTTAGGAGGTCAGTTTCTGTGGAGTGTTGTGGACAAAAGCCAGACTGTCAGAGGTGAAGAAAGTTGTTATCAGTGAGGCAGCAGCTTAGAGGGTTGTAGACTAGGTGTTTTAAAGGTTTGGATGTAAACAAGAGAAATGAGATGGGTCTTAGGTTATTCAGATTGGTGGGCTCCAGTGAGGGCTTATTAAGTATGGGGGTTACCAGTAATTTGTTTTGGGGGGTGGGAAGATTTCAGTAGAGAGGGAGAGATTGAAGATGTTAGTAAGAGTGCACAGAATGGAGTAAAAGGATGATCATAGTTATAGGGGGAACCCAGGAGGCAGATAGTGATGCAGGCACCAGAGAAAGGTTTAGCAAACTCCTCTGAAGTGACATAGTTAAAGGGGGTAGATATTGAATCTGGTGGTAGACATGGTATATTAGTTGGGGGAGATAAATGGGCAGTAAACACCCTATCATGAATTGCACCTCTCTTTGAAGAAATTGGCAGTGTCCTGGGCAGTGAGTGAGTTAATGGGTGGTGCCAGTAGGGGACAAAGTAAACTCAGAAAAAAGATAATAAAAATTTGGATGAGAGGGTGTTATTGAGAATGCTAGGATATGTTTGCTTGGCAAGACAGAGGGAGAAACTATAGTTTATGAGGGTAGCAGTATACCGGGCGAAGTCCTGCAGGGACCTAGTTGTTTTTGTCACACTCACTCAAGAGCACAGCTATATCTTTTGAGACTTATGGTGTTTTCTGTTTACAAGGGTTTTAGCATTGCAAGAATGATAGTGGCTATTTTAGAGAAGAGGCTTTCTAGGCAGCGAAGTCATCAAGAAAGCATGATACCAGTCCAGGAGGCCAATAAATCACAACAATCATCAGAGAAAATGAAGAAAAAAGATGAATTCAGTGAGCTTCAAAAGAAGAGAGAGATAGAGAGGGAGGTGTAAAAGGAACTTGAAAAGTGCTTTGTGGAGATAGAAGGATTCCAACCCCACATCATATTTGTTCACGGTAAGTGAGTCAAGTGAAGGCCACCAGGAAAAGCGCAGCTGGAAAAGTCAAGGGAGATTTCTGAAGCCATTTTTCAGTAACATCAAGTAGGTTTAAGGAATTTGAAATAAAAAGGTTATAGACAGAGGTGAGCTTGTTATAGATCAAGCAGGCATTCCAGAGGGCACATGAGAAAGTGTGGGTGGGTGTGTGTTAGGGGGGCAGGTTTTTGGAAGCAAGGCCATACAAATTAGAGTGTGTGGTGTGCTTTTATCCTGAGGTTGGGCTTTCAGTTGAGTTTCCTATAAATGCAGT
This sequence comes from Staurois parvus, assembly GCF_062004578.1. Classification (NCBI taxonomy): domain Eukaryota; kingdom Metazoa; phylum Chordata; class Amphibia; order Anura; family Ranidae; genus Staurois; species Staurois parvus. The sequence continues at coordinate 1,724,781 of NW_028318635.1, forward strand.
CCAGCTTCATTGTTTTTTATGGCTTCCAATAATAGGGAATACAGTGAGCATTGTTAACCTACAAGGAAATGTGTTACTGGCAGAACTACTAAGGGAAAATAGAGAAAAGATACCAGACAAAAACAAATGCAGCCACCACATTTAAGGACTAGTAATTGTCAATGCAATGCATCTTTGTTTTGGTGTTTTTTACACTGTAACCTTTTTTTATAGGTTTATAAAACAGATTTGGATTTGCAAAAAACAGATTGCCATTGAGAAACAATAGACATAGCTGTGTCTACAGAATATTCTTGCAGTTACAAAAGGGTCCCCTCATGGCATTTGGAATGCATAGATCTAGAGATTAGTAGGATTACCCATACACTCTAGAATTACTGTATTTCTGCCTGTGTCAAACTCTGCTGTAAGGACATTTAAAGTTAACAGAAGTCCCACAGGGTCTGTGCCTAGCCCCACTAGTGCATCCAATGAACTTACCAAAAAATAATAAGCAATGCTCTGAGAGTGTTTGGATCCCCTTGCCCATAGCATATAACATAGGAATGGTCATTCATGGGTATTTCTTATTTTCTTCTACAAACGTGTATATCTGTATGATCATAAAACGCAATATTTGTGTTTTTCTTTTTTTCCCAAAAAGGTTACTTGATTTTCTGCAACTGAATTTGAGTTTTGATACAAAATGTAAGTGTTTGCATTTTTATTTCATAATGTATACTTCTTTCAAGAATTAATAATAAAGCTCCTAAAATTCTGAGAAATTTGCAGTTTAGAATTTCAAAGCAAATATAATATATATCAGCACTTTACTGCTTAATTTCAAGCGCTGTCACCATAACCAAAAAATGACCATAAAGAACAAACTGCCCAGGATGGGCAAAAGTGGTTACTACTTGTAACAAATATCATATAGGCTGAAATGTCCTGAAAAACCAACCTTAACACCAGGTATTTTAAAACACCAGTTTTTATTGCTCAAATTTTGAGTAAAACTTCAGTGTGGTTTCAGACATCTTACATTGTAGATTCTACACATAATAAAGCCATGAATAGACAAAACAGAATAAACAATCATATGTGAATTAAAATATCCACGTCCGGATGCACATAGAGACTCATATATGAGTGGCATACCGCAGCAACATGCTGCCTAATTATTTAGCAAGTACTAATAAAGGTAACCCTCATGTATGAGTCTGGGATCCCAAAGGGCCCAAAAAAAACAAATTAACATGTACCATGAATTCACTCAAAACGATGAAGTTGCAAGTGATGATTATCATTAGGGGCCGGGCTCTATATAGGTCAGTGAGGCAGTCTGTGCAAACAGGTTGGTGAAGGATAAATCCCATAAAATTTTGGACAAGTCAATATAAGACACAGATCCCCGGTTTCTCTATTGCAGATAATGGAGACCGCTGTTAAACTGTATAGAATCCAGGGAAAGAATTCTTTGGTCATCCACCACAGTTGTTTTCCGTGGTCTTCCGGGTCTTTTGGTGTTGCTGAGCTCACTGGTGCGTCACTATGTGCACCTGGATGTGGATATTTTAATTCACATATGATTGTTTAGTCTGTTTTGTCTAATCATGTCTTTTTAGCATGTTGAATTTACAGTGTAAGATGTCTGAATCCACACTGAAGTTTTACCCAAAATTTGAGCAATAAATACGGATGTTTTAAGATACCTGGTATTAAGGTTGGTTTTTCAGGACATTTCAGCCTATATGATATCTGCTACCAGTAGTAATCACTTTTGCCCATCCTGGGCAGTTTGTTCTTTGTTCTCCTTTTTAGTGGCCTGGTCTGCATGCCAGTGCTGAAAACCTATATGATAGGGCCAAAAATGTTGGCCAAATACCCAAATAGGCCACTGTGGGCCTCAAATGGACAACTACTAAATGTGATGTTCAACAAAAGCTCATATTTCTGCCAAATGTGCAAAGGAGGTCTAAAAGCCTTTTTTATGTAAATAATCTTTGTATTGGCAAAAGAGCAAACTTATGTTTGTAAATTATTATAGGGATAACTGTAATTACAGCATTTTTTAGAATCTTTCTGTGTTATCTGTGTCAGCAAAAACACTACGGCAGTAACTGTGTTTACAGAACTAAGTTTATACAGATAGACATCAAGTATAAACCGATAGGTGAAAAAAACAGCATAAATATTGGAGGACAAGCACACCCACAGGCACACTCTGAGCTGAAAATGCTTCAGCACTTACATCATCCATTTGATTTGGCTCATATAGCAGCAGATTAGTGGTGGAAAACTGGATTTATCTACAGATAATCAAATAAGGATGCAACAGTGTATATCATCTTTGTTCATTTAAATAGCAGGTCATGTCAAGGAAGACTAAAAATGAAAAGCAATCGTGTCTGATGGTGCATAAACCTGCCTAGGAAGACATATTATTTGTTGCAGAGGAAATCACATACTGAATAGTTTGCTTTGTGGCAGCATCCATTTGTTAAACCACATTTATCATATTTATTTACTTTTGTGTTGATGTACAACATAATGCAACTGCAAATCCTCAATAAAAACATGACCTGCCCAGTGGCATTGCATCCATACTGTGGCAGACTGAAAGCAACGTAGAATGAAAAACAATGACATTTCTTATATGAACTGAAGCAGTGTCACAAAAATGTAATGAAATATGAAAGAAATAGTTTTCCTATATCAATTACTAAAAATTGTATTTTTGATATTGTTAGCTAGTTATTTGCAGTATTTCTTTAAAAGTCAGTAAAGTCAGTCAGTAAAGTATAACAATCCTAAAAGCTGATTGATGGAACATGCTCTGATAAGTATTGTGAGTAAAGGACACTAATCTCTGGATCTGTATTTTAGCAATTAGAGCCAGGTTTGTGTGTGATGATAGTGATGTCTGATGAACCCCAGTCTATGTGGAGGTAATAGGGGAGTAGTATTGGACACCATATCATCCTAATTTGTCCTAAAATTTGCAAGTACCAAAGTGGACAGATTCAAATCTTATGTCTGTCCAAGGAATTCATGGAAGGTGTACTAAGAATAAAAGGAGAATTGGAGAGAAATATAAGAAAACACTGATTGCCCAATCACTTAAAAAGTGTTGCTGTCTAAACCATAGTCAAGCACCAAAAACAAAATAGTCACATGATTGGGTAAAGCCCACACCATGGGACAAGTGGTTAGTTTGACTGCAAACAGGGCTTGTATCAAACTATACAGTGTAAAAAATTGTTTATTTATTCAAGGTAAAATGTTTGCAATACAACAAAATGGAAATAACTTGCAGTGCTCAGTAACCACAACATATAATATATATAATAATATATATATGTTGTGATTACTGAGCACTGCGAGTTATTTCCATTTTGTTGTATTTCAAAAAGTTTGCCTTGAACAAATTTTTACACTGTATAGTCTGATACAAGCCCTGTTTGCTGTCGAACTAACCACATGTCCCATGGTGTGGGTTTTACCCAATTATGCGACTATTTTGTTTTTTGATTCATGGACGGTAACACGTTTTATGAACCACAGTCCAGTGGAAGGAATGCAAGGGTATCATAAACCTGCAATATCAAGGTCTGCAAAGAACTTCTGATAAGACCCAACAATACAGTAAAGGTAAAGTGAAGCTCTGAAGAGCATCTTATAAAATACACATCTGCCAGACCTATTTTGACCTGGAGCTTAACCTTTGTCCATTTCCAACTCTCAGCTTGCATTCATATTCAATAACTCATACATTATTGCAGTTACTTTCCCAAAAAGCGGTTACACTAATGAATAAGCTGTGGCCAATCCATTAGACACAAAACACACCTAAAAAGTCCAGAAGGCTAATAAAACACATTATACCTTTTAGAAGAAATATACATCAGATCTAAATAATATTTGTTATCTAATAAATCATAATTTCATTTTGTTATAGCCAGGTACACACTGAGTATTTTTTTGTTCAGTCAGCTGGGTGAACAAAAAAAAACCTCACAGACTCCTGCATCCACACAGGTGATATGGATCCAAGAATTTCTCCCACTGTGTTACTGTATTCTGACAGCTGAGATGCCTCCCCTGTCAGAATACACTGATCAATGCTGTAGCAGCTGAACAAATACTGGTTTTCCAGCAGGACTGTTCAAGAGAAGCAGGTGTGACAATCAGCATCTGCTAAACAGAGAGGGCTATTCACAGATCAAATTTTGATCAGTGTGTACCCGGCTTAAATAATGCAATGGTTTGTGGACTCTGAAACCTTGTCATATGGAAATCTAGATGTACCCAGAATAGTTGGTACTAAAGGTGCCTGCTGGATATATTAAAACACTCCAGTACAGCTCCAACACACCACTTAGACCCCTTATTTGAGTGGGGAGAATACTGCAACACCCTCTCCATGGCCAAGAAAATGTTGCTGCACTTGGCAGTTAAAGCAATTGTTTATTATCAAAGTTACCAAGGGCACTGAGAGTTATTATTCTGAGGGCCAGTGATTCTGTCATATCAGATTGGACTTACACTGAAATTGATATGATCTCTGCACTAAACCAAAGACTAGAAGAACACCACTTAAAGCATACCTATGGTCAAAATGTAAAATCATGTATTTATTTCCACATTGTATTTCAAGTATTTCTAGCTTACTCCTACTAATCTGAACAATTTGAAAATCCGCACAATTAATACGGTGACACATATTCATTATGCCCTGGGAGTAGGTACTGCTATGTAACAAAACTCACAGTGTGGTTGCACTCCTCTCTAATTGACATATAATGCAGGGTTAATAGCTCTGCATTATACACAATAATGCTAAAAGACTACCCACAGTCGAGGGCACTGGAGGAAGAGAAGTAGAGCGCCAGAGCTACCCAGAGAGCAGGTAAGGTACACAATGCAGCCCTCTCATCTCCAACTAGACTTAAAAAAGATATAACCCTTGGAGTGCAAAGGAGCTCCATTGCAAGAGTTTTTTTTCCTTCTAGCCCAGAGTTGGCCTTTAAAGGATAAGTTCACCTTTGGGAACATGTTACATGTTCCACCTGTTTTTAGGGTGGAACATATAATATGTTCCCATAGCCGCAGCTGCCGCCCCCCTCCCTCTGACAGAGAAGTCTCCCAGTACTATCTGTCAAATTTGAAAACAGTGTGGCCACATCATTAATTCACGGACTTCTGTGAATGAATGCACTGCAAGTCCTGACAGCCTTAGCAGCTGTGGGCTTGTAGTTTTCAATGAATTACCACGGTGCTGTGGAACGCAGTCGTAGTTCATTGAAGCTTCCTGTCGGAATATCTGCTTGCTCGTACATCCCATATGGCAAGCAGATATTCTGAGAGGTCTGCAGGAAACCTGCATGGCATCAGTAATCTACTGATTGCTGGTGCAATGTTTTCCAGGCTCCTGTAGGCAAAAATAGTAAATGCACATTTTTTTACCTGCAAAAAAAGTTCATTTATTATTTTTGTCTAAAAGGTGAACTTATCCTTTAAACATACACATATACAGAAATCCCCCTGCGCTCCACAGAACCTAGTGAGTTAGCTGCTATCACCTAATTCTCTATACCGCAAGATATGTAAAACAAAAATAATATAAGTGGTGAAGCGCTCAACTTAAATAATCAAAAACTAGTGCAATATCCCCATATATAAATATCACATCCCTAGTGGTATAATGATACCCAAATGATAACTCTTAAGCTATGCAGATATACAAATAATAATAATATAAATAATAATGAATGAAAAACTAGTGCAATATCTTCATATATACATAATATATCCCTGGTGATATAGTGATAAACAACTAATATCTCTTAGACTGTGCAAAAGTGATACTAAAATACAATTAATAATACCAATTTACATGAAATATTAATTACAATAAATTAAATAGTGATGGCACACTGTGCAAAATTATAGAAAAGTGTTCAAATAATGTCACTCCATGCTACAATAGTGCTCTTCGTGAAAATCTTGACGTGACTCCCCTCAATAGCAGAAATGCCCCCTCACCTTCCACATTCGACCCTTGCGGGTCACAGAGCTTTTTATGTATATATCTCTGCCAGATATTAATCTCCTCCACTGCCTCCACCGACCTTGATCCTCCTCCAGGCAGTAAGTAACACTCCAATAACTCCCCTCATACAACGAATTCAAGCATCAGGGCAGGCCAGAGAGCTTCCTTCGTGTCCCAGGAGAGCTTGCTTGCACCTAGTCTGCTGCAGTCAATTAAAGCTGCCTGGACAAAGAGCCTCAGCTGCGCTCAGCATTGAGATGATTATATTATTATTATTTGTATATCTGCATAGCTTAAGAGTTATCATTTGGGTATCATTATACCACTAGGGATGTGATATTTATATATGGGGATATTGCACTAGTTTTTGATTATTTAAGTTGAGCGCTTCACCACTTATATTATTTTTATCCTTTAAACAGTCTGCACTTTTCACATTTGTTGTTACTTTAGCTGTAACAGTTGATTTAGGGCAGTAAGCACATAATGAATACTCCTATTTCAGTGTCACTTATTAAATCAAAATTATAATGACATTGAGTAATTGTTTTCCTATTCTATTTAGAATTTTATACTTTCAAAACTCATATCTATGTTTCATCCAGATAGATTCACTCAAAACACAGGATTCACTGAAAATGTTTGGTTTTCTAAAGAGAGAGCACAGCAGAAGCTGATTATTTTCAGACTATCTGCCTGATAGTCATATAGACCCATACGAACAGAGCATGGGGTAGGGTTAGGAGAGGGGGGTGGGCCATTGCTTTGACTCATTCAGTTTTGTTTATTATTTCATCTTGAACTTTGGAGCTATGTAAACAATGTGGTTTCTTAAGAAAAGAAGTGAGAGAGAATCCAGAAATATCTGAAAAGGCATTATAATTTTTACTTTTCCCAGGTCTTACCAGTTTATTGATACTGAACATTTATGACCGTGATACATTGTATGTATTATGCTAGACCGAATGTGTTAGGTCAGACCTTTCATTGTTTCATATGTGGTTTTCAGTAGTTCACTGATTTGTGCTCATTTTATTGCAGGGAAGTTGTTGAATATTATACTTTAGAAAACTTTACTATTTTGTACTATTCTAAATAATTCCTGTCACCAATGTTATTGTTTGTAAATAAAATGATTTTTCTCAGATAAAGTGCAATGAGGACAAGCAGAAATTTTAACATTTTGATAAAGTTCCCACAGTGAATCCTGAACACTGTATTTTGATAAACAGCTGTGTGGAAGGGGGTCTGCTGTACTGGGGAGAGGTTTATGGGAAGGCTGGAGAAGTATTTAAACTAGGATCGAGGGGGGAAGGGAGAATTAGATTATAATGGGGTAGACAGATCAGACAGAGGTCAGTACTTATTGGTGGGTAGAATGGGAAAAGATGGGGGGAAGGCTATGGCAGATGATAAGAAGGTTCCCGTGTTACAAACAACCAGTGGAATTGGTACCATTTGTATGAAAATAAAAAATATGCAAAATACGTGTGAACAAGACTTCACATGACTGTTCCATTAATATTCCTGGCTATGTTCTCTTTCGGAGAGACAGAGTAAATAGGAAAGGTGGTGGTGTCTGTCTCTATGTGAGAAGTGATCTCAGAGCGAGTGCGAAAGAGGACCTAGTTGATGGAGAGTATGATGAGGCTGAAGTATTATGTGTGGAACTGCACATGGGGGTGCGTACTACAAAGGTAATCATTGGAGTTTGTTATAGGCCTCCCTGTGTTAATGAGGAGGTGGAGACTCAGCTCCTTGCACAGATCAAAAGGGCTGCAAGGGCTGGGACAGTGATAATAATGGGGGATTTTAACTACCCAGAAATTGACTGGAGTAATGGTACTGCAGGAACAGTTAAAGGGCAAACATTTTTAAACCTACTACAGGACAATTTTATGGTACAGTTCATAGAGGCCCTAACTGGGAATGATGCTCTGCTGGACCTGGTAATCTCAAACCATGCAGAGCTTATTACGAATGCCCACATAAAAGAACATCTGGGTAGCAGTGACCATAACATGATTAAATTTATTGTTAGCTGTAAACAGCAAGCACATACGAGAAAAAAAAAAAAATGCTCAATTTTAAGAGAGCTAATTTTCCAAGACTGAGAGCTGCTCTCCAAGATTTAGACTAGGAAGGAATATTGACATCAATGAACACAACACAGAAATGGGAGTTCTTCAAAATGTCTGTATGTGAACATACTGAAAAATTTATTCCCATGGGCAGCAAGTTTAAAAGGCTAAAAATCAAACCTATGTGGCTTACGGCCAAAGTTAAAAAACTATAGATAATAAGAAAAGAGCTTTTATTAAATATAAAAATGAAGGAACGCTATCATTGTTTAAACATTACAAAGAATATAACAGAATGTACAAAAAGGAAATAAAGGCTGCAGAAATTGAAAATGATTGACAGATTGGAAAAGATAGCAGGACCAACCCCCAAAAAATTCTTCAAATATATTAATAGTAAAAAGGTCCGGTCCGAGCATGTAGGCCCTTTACAAAATAATCTAGAGTGTGTGACTGGGGACAAAGAGAAGGCAAATTTATTAAATACCTTCTTCAGCTCTGTGTATACAAAGGAGCATGGGGGAGCTCTTGTCCATAGTAGGCATGGTATTGACACAGCTCCAGATGATCCACATTGGCTCATAACTGATATGATGCAGAAATATTTAGACAGAATAAAGGTGAATAAAGCACCTGGACCGAATGGCATACATCCACGGGTCCTTAAAGAATTGAGCTCTGTCATTTCAAAGCCATTGTTTCTAATTTTTAGGGACTCTTTAATGACTGGTATAGTACCATTGGATTGGAGTAAGGCCAATGTGGTGCCAATATTTAAAAAGGGGTCAAAATCTTTACCAAGTAATTACAGACCTGTTAGTTTAACTTCTATAGTTGGGAAGATACTGGAGAGTTTAATAAAAGACCACATAGATGAATTGTTGCTGGAAAAAAATATTTTAAGCAACAGACAGCATGGATTCATGAAAGACAGAAGTTGTCAAACAAATCTGATTTCTTTTTAAGAGGGGGTGAGCAAAACCTTGGACAGAGGGTTGGCGGTGGACATGGTATACTTGGATTTTGCAAAAGCGTTTGACACAGTTCCCCACACATGGCTATCGTGTAAGGTAAAGTCTACGGGCTTGGAAAAATCCATATGTAAATGGATAGAAAACTGGCTAAAAGATCATATTCAGAGAGTAGTGGTTAATGATTCATACTCTGAATGGTCTGGGGTCATCAGTGGTGTACCCCAAGGTTCAGTGTTGGGACCCTTACTTTTTAATATATTTATAAAGAATATAGGGTCTGGGATTAAAAATCCCATTTCAGTCTTTGCAGATGACACCAAGCTGTGCAGTGGAATAACGTCCTTACAGGATGTCTTCAATTTACAAGCCGACCTCGATGCACTGTTTAATTGGGCAACTATGTGGCAAATGAGGTTTAATGTTGATAAATGTAAGGTTCTGCACTTGGGGGCTAAGAATATGCATGCATCACACATACTAGGGGGGGTACAGTTGGGGGAATCAATGGTGGAGAAGGATCTGGGAGTTCTAGTAGATCACAAGCATAATAATGGCAACATCCTCTCTTGTATTAAAAGAGGTATAGACTCCAGAAAGAGTAATTTTACCCCTGTACAAATCATTAGTAAGACCTCATCTCACCAGAAGGGCAACCAAACTGATAAGAGGCATGGAGGAGCTCAGCTATGAGGAAATATTAGAGGAACTGAAATTATTCTCTCTTGAGAAGAGGAGATTAAGGGGGGATATGATCAACATGTATAAATACATGAGGAAAAGAAATGTAATCTCCAAACACGGAAAGGTTTCTTCACAGTGAGAGCTGAGAACACGTGGAATAGACTCCCTCAAGAGTTGGTTCTGGCCAGCTCAGTGGATTGCTTTAAAAAAAGGCCTGGATTCTTTCTTAGATACACAGAATATAACTGGATACTAACATTTATAGGTAAAGTTAATCCAGGGAATATCCGATTGCCTCTAGGGGGATCAGGAAGGAGTTTTTTTCCCTGCAGGAGCAAATTGGATCATGCTTTTTTTTTTTTTTTTTGCTTTCCTCTAGATCAACTGTGGGTATAGGGTTATAACTTCTTTTTTTTTTAATGTTTGAACTGGATGGACTTTTGTCTTTTTTCAGCCAGACTAACTATGTAACTATGTGTAGTCATAATCCCTCTATGTTCATTGTACAGCTAGTCCCTGAATCCCTGACAAATTAGCAAAAGTACCAATAATAAGAATAAACATCTTGGCACTTGCACCATATTTTGATAGCATGTTAAAAGATTTCAATATCTGTTCATGTATACAGAGATAACAGAATTGTAATATATTGTATGGCTGTAAAAATACCATTACTCGCTGGTATCACATGCCAACGAGTCTGCATTAACAAGAAGTCTTTACTTTTGTTTGGTCTGTTGAAAATTCTAGAGTGTGATGATTTATCCACTTCTGTCTGTGAGCTGGAAAACAGAAAACAAAGGTAACTCAAGGGAACTTTTCAAACATTCAGCATGTAGAGGCATACACAAAACCAATAAAGAACTAACACATTTATATACTATAGCTCACACTTTCATTGCCATAAAAATTAGCAAGTGAACAGAACATTGACTTGTGTGTCTCCCAATCGGTTAATATAAATAACAAATCATATATAAGTAAAGAAATACTTAGATCAATGCTAAGCATGGGTATTCATTACATTTTAAAGATAATTACCTAAAATAATTACCGTATTTTTCACTCCATAAGACGCACTTTTTTCCCCCCCAAAAAGGGGGGGAAATGTCAGTGCATCTTATGAAGCGAATATAAAGCAGACAGTCCGGTATTTCCTCCGCCACCATGTCAGAATACCGGGCCGGCCGCTCAGCTGTTCTTTCCTGCAGGACCTTACCTGTTCCTCAGTCCAGCGCTGCACAGTCTTCCCGCCCCAGCATCTGTGACAGCCGGGTGCCCAGTGCGCATGCGCGAGAAGCGCTGCACTTTGTGAATGGTACGGCGTCTTCTGGGACACATGACAGGTCCCAGAAGACCCCGGACCAATCACAAAGCGCAGCGCTTCTCTTCCATGCGCACTGGGCACCCGGCTGTCAGCCTGGTGCCCACACTAAAGGATGGACAACTCTGCGGAAGTGGGAGGGGGTACCTGTCAAATTCAGGTACCCGCTTCCCCTCCCTCCCCAAAGGTACGCAGTCTTAGTCATCCCCTGTACTGTCTGCAGTCTCTGGTAATCCCCTGTACTGTCTGCAGTCTCTGGTCATCCCCTGTACTGTCTGCAGTCTCTGGTCACCCCCTGCACTGTCTGCAGTCTCTTAATCATCCCCTGTACTGTCCGCAGTCTCTGGTCATCCCTGCACTGTCCGAAATCTCTGGTCACCCCTGCACTGTCTGCAGTCTCTTAGTCATACCCTGTACTGTCCGCAGTCTCTGGTCATCCCTGCACTGTCCGCAATCTCTGGTCATCCCTGCACTGTCCACAGTCTCTGGTCACCCCTGCACTGTCTGCAGTCTCTGGTCATCTCCTGTACTGTCTGCAGTCTCTGGTCATCTCCTGTACTGTCTGCAGTCTCTGGTCATCTCCTGTACTGTCTGCAGTCTCTGGTCATCTCCTGTACTGTCTGCAGTCTCTGGTCACCCCTGCACTGTCTGCAGTCTCTGGTCACCCCTGCACTGTCTGCAGTCTCTGGTCATCTCCTGTACTGTCTGCAGTCTCTGGTCACCCCTGCACTGTCTGCAGTCTCTGGTCACCCCTGCACTGCCGCAGTCTCTGGTCATCCCTGTACTGTCCGCAGTTTCTGGTCACCCCTACACTGTCCGCAGTCTCTGGTCATCCCTGTACTGTCCGCAGTCTCTGGTCACCCCTGCACTGTCCGCAGTCTCTGGTCATCCCCTATACAGTCCGCAGTCTCTGGTCATCTCCTGTAGTATGTCTGCAGTATCTGGTCATTTCCTGTACTGTGTCTGCAGTCCATTGGTTCAGAATATTTTTTTTTGCCTGTTTTCCGCCTCTAAAACCTAGGTGCATCTTATGGAGTGAAAAATATGTTAGCTATAGAAGTCTGACTTGAGTGCGAGTAGTTTTCCATCCTTAGTAAGTAAATACAGTGGTACAGTATAATTGATTCTGGCTATGTATCCCCACTGTTCAGCTTCACTACTGTTATACAATCACAAAAAGATAAGAAAAAGTTTTGGCAATTGTATCATAGAGGTGTTTGTAACCCAAATGTTTATTTGGATGTAGAACACCCTTAATGGTGGGTTTTATGTATTGTATGTATGTTTATTTTGGGGTTTTTACACTATAAAATGCAAAAAAAAAAATATTACATCTATGAGGTTCAATAATCACAAATAGAATTAGTGTGAGGAAGGTTAAAATACATGCTCAGGGAGGTGCTTTAAACCTACTTTTACATAATACTACTAAAATCTATTTTAAAATCAGCCTCCTGCAATCCCCTGTACTGACAGGAAAATGGGGCAGGACTCTAATATCGTGAATATCTTTTCTCCAAGAGATAGCACATGGATGACATTGTCATTGTGCTGTTCTTCTTGGTTATTCACTCACAGCCTGGTTTAGCCCTGGACCAGACTGTACTGCCTAAAGTAAACCCATACTGAGAGAAATATGAAAGCTCCCATTGCTGATTTTCCCAGCTGGAGAAGCCTACTTGCTATCCTGAACCAATATTTCAAGGATTAAGTCTAGAGATGAGCGAATTTCTCAAAAATTCGATTCGGCTGATTCGGCGAATTCCAGTGTGAAATTCGATTCGATGCGAATTTCTTCGCTACGAAGATGACTTATAAAAAGGGTTTCTAGGCTTCAGAGAGCCTTTAAATTAGTGCAGAACACTGTACCTTTAATTTAAATGCCCTTGGAGATGAGGAAAGAGAAGGAGAAGGAGAAGGATGAGAAGAAGGAGAAGGATGAGAAGAAGGAGAAGGAGAAGGATGAGAAGAAGGAGAAGGAGAAGGATGAGAAGGAGAAGGATGAGAAGAAGGAGAAGGAGAAGGATTAGAAGAAGGAAAAGGATGAGGAGAAGAAGGATGAGAAGGAGAAGGAGAAGGATGAGAAGAAGGAGAAGGATGAGAAGAAAGAGAAGGATGAGAAGGAGAAGGATGAGAAGAAGGAGAAGGATGAGAAGAAGGAGAAGGAGAAGGATGAGAAGAAGGAGAAGGAGAAGGATGAGGAGAAGAAGGATGAGAAGAAGGAGAAGGATGAGAAGAAGGAGAAGGAGAAGGATGAGAAGAAGGAGAAGGAGAAGGATGAGAAGAAGGAGAAGGAGAAGGATGATGAGAAGAAGGAGAAGGATGAGAAGAAGGATGAGAAGAAGGAGAAGGATGAGAAGAAGGAGAAGGAGAAGGATGAGAAGAAGGAGAAGGATGAGAAGAAGGAGAAGGATGAGAAGAAGGATGAGAAGGATGAGAAGAAGGAGAAGGATGAGAAGAAGGAGAAGGATGAGAAGGAGAAGGATGAGAAGAAGGAGAAGGAGAAGCAGAAGGAGAAGGATGAGAAGAAGGAAAAGGAGAAGGATGAGAAGATGGAGAAGGATGAGAAGAAGGAGAAGGAGAAGGATGAGAAGAAGGAGAAGGAGAAGGATGAGAAGAAGGAGAAGGATGAGAAGAAGGATGAGAAGAAGGAGAAGGATGAGAAGAAGGAGAAGGATGAGAAGAAGAAGGAGAAGGATGAGAAGAAGGAGAAGGATGAGAAGAAGGAGAAGGATGAGAAGAAGGAGAAGGATGAGAAGAAGGAGAAGGATGAGAAGAAGGAGAAGGAGAAGGATGAGAAGAAGGAGAAGGAGAAGGATGAGAAGAAGGAGAAGGAGAAGGATGAGGAGAAGGAGAAGGATGAGAAGAAGGAGAAGGATGAGAAGAAGGAGAAGGAGAAGGATGAGAAGAAGGAGAAGGAGAAGGATGAGAAGAAGGAGAAGGATGAGGAGAAGGAGAAGGATGAGAAGAAGGAGAAGGATGAGAAGAAGGAGAAGGAGAAGGATGAGAAGATGGAGAAGGAGAAGGATGAGAAGAGGAGAAGGAGAAGGATGAGAAGAAGGAGAAGGAGAAGGATGAGAAGAAGGAGAAGGATGAGGAGAAGGAGAAGGATGAGAAGAAGGAGAAGGATGAGAAGAAGGAGAAGGATGAGAAGAAGGAGAAGGAGAAGGAGAAGCAGAAGGAGAAGGATGAGAAGATGGAGAAGGAGAAGGATGAGAAGAAGGAGAAGGATGAGAAGAAGGAGAAGGAGAAGGATGAGAAGATGGAGAAGGAGAAGGATGAGAAGAAGGAGAAGGAGAAGGATGAGAAGAAGGAGAAGGAGAAGGATGAGAAGAAGGAGAAGGAGAAGGATGAGAAGAAGGAGAAGGATGAGAAGAAGGAGAAGGATGAGAAGAAGGAGAAGGATGAGAAGAAGGAGAAGGAGAAGGATGAGAAGAAGGAGAAGGATGAGAAGAAGGAGAAGGATGAGAAGAAGGATGAGAAGAAGGAGAAGGATGAGAAGAAGGAGAAGGATGAGAAGAAGAAGGAGAAGGATGAGAAGAAGGAGAAGGATGAGAAGAAGGAGAAGGATGAGAAGAAGGAGAAGGATGAGAAGAAGGAGAAGGAGAAGGAGAAGGATGAGAAGAAGGAGAAGGAGAAGGATGAGAAGAAGGAGAAGGAGAAGGATGAGAAGAAGGAGAAGGAGAAGGATGAGGAGAAGGAGAAGGATGAGAAGAAGGAGAAGGATGAGAAGAAGGAGAAGGAGAAGGATGAGAAGAAGGAGAAGGATGAGGAGAAGGAGAAGGATGAGAAGAAGGAGAAGGATGAGAAGAAGGAGAAGGAGAAGGATGAGAAGATGGAGAAGGAGAAGGATGAGAAGAGGAGAAGGAGAAGGATGAGAAGAAGGAGAAGGAGAAGGATGAGAAGAAGGAGAAGGATGAGGAGAAGGAGAAGGATGAGAAGAAGGAGAAGGATGAGAAGAAGGAGAAGGATGAGAAGAAGGAGAAGGAGAAGGAGAAGCAGAAGGAGAAGGATGAGAAGATGGAGAAGGAGAAGGATGAGAAGAAGGAGAAGGATGAGAAGAAGGAGAAGGAGAAGGATGAGAAGATGGAGAAGGAGAAGGATGAGAAGAAGGAGAAGGAGAAGGATGAGAAGAAGGAGAAGGAGAAGGATGAGAAGAAGGAGAAGGATGAGAAGAAGGAGAAGGATGAGAAGAAGGAGAAGGATGAGAAGAAGGAGAAGGATGAGAAGAAGGAGAAGGAGAAGGATGAGAAGAAGGAGAAGGAGAAGGATGAGAAGAAGGAGAAGGAGAAGGATGAGAAGAAGGAGAAGGAGAAGGATGAGGAGAAGGAGAAGGATGAGAAGAAGGAGAAGGATGAGAAGAAGGAGAAGGAGAAGGATGAGAAGAAGGAGAAGGATGAGGAGAAGGAGAAGGATGAGAAGAAGGAGAAGGATGAGAAGAAGGAGAAGGAGAAGGATGAGAAGATGGAGAAGGAGAAGGATGAGAAGAGGAGAAGGAGAAGGATGAGAAGAAGGAGAAGGAGAAGGATGAGAAGAAGGAGAAGGATGAGGAGAAGGAGAAGGATGAGAAGAAGGAGAAGGATGAGAAGAAGGAGAAGGATGAGAAGAAGGAGAAGGATGAGAAGAAGGAGAAGGATGAGAAGAAGGAGAAGGAGAAGGAGAAGCAGAAGGAGAAGGATGAGAAGATGGAGAAGGAGAAGGATGAGAAGAAGGAGAAGGATGAGAAGAAGGAGAAGGAGAAGGATGAGAAGATGGAGAAGGAGAAGGATGAGAAGAAGGAGAAGGAGAAGGATGAGAAGAAGGAGAAGGAGAAGGATGAGAAGAAGGAGAAGGATGAGAAGAAGAAGAAGGAGAAGGATGAGAAGAAGGAGAAGGATGAGAAGAAGGAGAAGGATGAGAAGAAGGAGAAGGATGAGAAGAAGGAGAAGGATGAGAAGAAGGAGAAGGAGAAGGAGAAGGATGAGAAGAAGGAGAAGGAGAAGGATGAGAAGAAGGAGAAGGAGAAGGATGAGAAGAAGGAGAAGGAGAAGGATGAGGAGAAGGAGAAGGATGAGAAGAAGGAGAAGGATGAGAAGAAGGAGAAGGAGAAGGATGAGAAGAAGGAGAAGGATGAGGAGAAGGAGAAGGATGAGAAGAAGGAGAAGGATGAGAAGAAGGAGAAGGAGAAGGATGAGAAGATGGAGAAGGAGAAGGATGAGAAGAGGAGAAGGAGAAGGATGAGAAGAAGGAGAAGGAGAAGGATGAGAAGAAGGAGAAGGATGAGGAGAAGGAGAAGGATGAGAAGAAGGAGAAGGATGAGAAGAAGGAGAAGGATGAGAAGAAGGAGAAGGATGAGAAGGAGAAGGATGAGAAGAAGGAGAAGGATGAGAAGAAGGAGAAGGAGAAGGAGAAGCAGAAGGAGAAGGATGAGAAGATGGAGAAGGAGAAGGATGAGAAGAAGGAGAAGGATGAGAAGAAGGAGAAGGAGAAGGATGAGAAGATGGAGAAGGAGAAGGATGAGAAGAAGGAGAAGGAGAAGGATGAGAAGAAGGAGAAGGAGAAGGATGAGAAGAAGGAGAAGGAGAAGGATGAGAAGAAGGAGAAGGATGAGAAGAAGGAGAAGGAGAAGGATGAGAAGAAGGAGAAGGATGAGAAGAAGGATGAGAAGAAGGAGAAGGATGAGAAGAAGGAGAAGGAGAAGGATGAGAAGAAGGAGAAGGATGAGAAGAAGGAGAAGGATGAGAAGAAGGATGAGAAGAAGGATGAGAAGAAGGAGAAGGATGAGAAGAAGGACAGTTCTGTGACAGTTTCTGTCTATTTCTGACAGTTCTGGGACATTCACTCCATACAGCTGTTTCAACCGCTGTATGGAGGGAATGTCATGGAACTGTCAGAAATAGACTATTAATGACAGTTCTGGGACTGTCCTTCCATGCAGCGGTTGAAACATTGTATGTATTTGTTTCCATAAATGGATCCATTTATGGAAACAAATACATACAATGTTTCAACCGCTGTATGGAAGGACAGTCCCAGAACTGTCATTAATAGTCTATTTCTGACAGTTCTATGACATTCCCTCCATACAGCGGTTGAAACAGCTGTATGGAGTGAATGTCCCAGAACTGTCAGAAATAGACTATTTATGACAGTTCTGGGACTGTCCTTCCATACAGCGGTTGAAACATTGTATGTATTTGTTTCCATAAATGGATCCATTTATGGAAACAAATACATACAATGT
Source organism: Staurois parvus (assembly GCF_062004578.1). Classification (NCBI taxonomy): domain Eukaryota; kingdom Metazoa; phylum Chordata; class Amphibia; order Anura; family Ranidae; genus Staurois; species Staurois parvus. The sequence goes on from NW_028318635.1 coordinate 1,742,095, forward strand.
TTCAACCGCTGTATGGAAGGACAGTCCCAGAACTGTCATTAATAGTCTATTTCTGACAGTTCCATGACATTCCCTCCATACAGCGGTTGAAACAGCTGTATGGAGTGATTGTCCCAGAACTGTCAGATATAGTCTATTTCTGACAGTTCTGGGACATTCACTCCATACAGCTGTTTCAACCGCTGTATGGAGGGAATGTCATGGAACTGTCAGAAATAGACTATTAATGACAGTTCTGGGACTGTCCTTCCATACAGCGGTTGAAACATTGTATGTATTTGTTTCCATAAATGGATCCATTTATGGAAACAAATACATACAATGTTTCAACCGCTGTATGGAAGGACAGTCCCAGAACTGTCATTAATAGTCTATTTCTGACAGTTCTATGACATTCCCTCCATACAGCGGTTGAAACAGCTGTATGGAGTGAATGTCCCAGAACTGTCAGAAATAGACTATTTATGACAGTTCTGGGACTGTCTTTCCATACAGCGGTTGAAACATTGTATCTATTTTTTTCCATAAATGACATTCTGCAAATACACTTAGAGGAGCGCTGCAGATACACTTTTTGCCGGCTTGGAATTAATCTTATTTTCATCCTACTTCTTCTTCTTCATCCTCATCCTCATAAGAAGAAAAAGAAGAAGTAGGATGAAAATAAGAATAATTCCAAGCCGGCAAAAAGTGTATCTGCAGCGCTCCTCTAAGTGTATCTGCAGAATGTCATTTATGGAAAAAAATAGATACAATGTTTCAACCGCTGTATGGAGTGAATGTCCCAGAACTGTCATAAATAGTCTATTTCTGACAGTTCTGGGACATTCACTCCATACAGCTGTTTCAACCGCTGTATGGAGGGAATGTCATGGAACTGTCAGAAATAGACTATTAATGACAGTTCTGGGACTGTCCTTCCATACAGCGGTTGAAACATTGTATGTATTTGTTTCCATAAATGGATCCATTTATGGAAACAAATACATACAATGTTTCAACCGCTGTATGGAAGGACAGTCCCAGAACTGTCATTAATAGTCTATTTCTGACAGTTCTATGACATTCCCTCCATACAGCGGTTGAAACAGCTGTATGGAGTGAATGTCCCAGAACTGTCAGAAATAGACTATTTATGACAGTTCTGGGACTGTCCTTCCATACAGCGGTTGAAACATTGTATCTATTTTTTTCCATAAATGACATTCTGCAAATACACTTAGAGGAGCGCTGCAGATACACTTTTTGCCGGCTTGGAATTAATCTTATTTTCATCCTACTTCTTCTTCTTCATCCTCATCCTCATAAGAAGAAAAAGAAGAAGTAGGATGAAAATAAGAATAATTCCAAGCCGGCAAAAAGTGTATCTGCAGCGCTCCTCTAAGTGTATCTGCAGAATGTAATTTATGGAAAAAAATAGATACAATGTTTCAACCGCTGTATGGAGTGAATGTCCCAGAACTGTCATAAATAGTCTATTTCTGACAGTTCTGGGACATTCACTCCATACAGCTGTTTCAACCGCTGTATGGAGGGAATGTCATAGAACTGTCAGAAATAGACTATTAATGACAGTTCTGGGACTGTCCTTCCATACAGCGGTTGAAACATTGTATCTATTTGTTTCCATAAATGGATCCATTTATGGAAACAAATACATACAATGTTTCAACCGCTGTATGGAAGGACAGTCCCAGAACTGTCATTAATAGTCTATTTCTGACAGTTCTATGACATTCCCTCCATACAGCGGTTGAAACAGCTGTATGGAGTGAATGTCCCAGAACTGTCAGAAATAGACTATTTATGACAGTTCTGGGACATTCCCTCCATACAGCGGTTTCCGGCAAAAAGTGTATGTGCAGAGTTCCTCTATTCTGCAGATACACTTAGAGGAGCTCTGCAGATACACTTAGAGGAGCTCTGCACATACACTTTTTGCCGGCTTGGAATTATTCTTATTTTCATCCTACTTCTTCTTCTTCTTCATCCTCATCCTCATCCTCTTCTTCTTCTTCTGAGGATGAGGATGAGGATGAAGAAGAAGAAGAAGTAGGATGAAAATAAGATTAATTCCAAGCCGGCAAAAAGTGTATGTGCAGAGCTCCTCTAAGTGTATCTGCAGAGCTCCTCTAAGTGTATCTGCAGAATAGAGGAACTCTGCACATACACTTTTTGCCGGCTTGCAATTATTCTTATTTTCATCCTACTTCTTCTTCTTCTTCTTCTTCTTCTTCATCCTCTTCTTCTTCTTCTGAGGATGAGGAAAAAGAAGAAGAAGAAGAAGAAGTAGGATGAAAATAAGATTAATTCCAAACAGGCAAAAAGTGTATGTGCAGAGCTCCTCTAAGTGTATCTGCAGAGCTCCTCTAAGTGTATCTGCAGAATAGAGGAACTCTGCACATACACTTTTTGCCGGCTTGGAATTATTCTTCTTTTCATCCTACTTCTTCTTCTTCTTCTTCATCCTCATCCTCATCCTCTTCTTCTGAGGATGAAGATGAAGAAGAAGAAGAAGTAGGATGAAAAGAAGAATAATTCCAAGCCGGCAAAAAGTGTATGTGCAGAGTTCCTCTATTTCTGACAGTTCTCTCACAGCTTCTTCACATGTACAGTGGTTGAAACATCTGTATCCTAAATGTAAACTAATAGATACAATGTTTCAACCGCTAAACATGTGTTCCTTCTGTCAGAGAACTGTCAGAAATAGCGGAGCTCACTGCAGGGACACTTTTGCCGGCTGATTGGGAAATGTTCGATTCGCGCACCCGAAGTAGGCAAAATTTCGGTTTCGCCGCGAATCGAATATTTCCTGAAATTCGACTCGAATTCCGGTTCGCCTGGTTCGATTCGCTCATCTCTAATTAAGTCACTAAACTAACAGAAATGTGGAAATAAAGACTTCTGACTTTAGTGTAACACAGCTTCCGTGTAAGCCTTTGTGTCACTCTTAGTATAGGTTTCCTTTCATAGCAGCATAGCCTGCAGAGAGGCCTAGTTGTGTGGCAGGAATGCCTGGAACAACAAGCCTGCTAAAAAATATTACAAATCAATCGGTAGGGCAGGTCATAAAGTGTATTTCATTTCTTGCTGGAGTTCAGGAATGACAACCATGGAAGACAGTCAACTATCAGCTTCTAGTAGTCTAATGTAATTACAAATGATTACTAAGATCTGTTTAATAAGGTAACAACACATTTAACAATATCTTTTACATAGCTGTTACATTTTAAATATAGCTGAACTGAAAGGTATTGGGAAAGTTTTAAATCAATTATAAATCCTTCAAACTGTGCTTCCCACGAGTGCACTGCAAGTCCTGCTGCAGCAGAGAGGAGATTAACAACTTTATCAAACAACACTTTTACCCATTATATCTATTTTATAGGAATGCAGCTCTTTCCGCCTTATCGTTACAAAGAAATATTTTCTGACAAAGAGACAGGAAATCAAAGTACTTGTAAAATGTTATCTTACAAACACAAGAATGTTCCATTAAGTGACATGAAGGAAGCCATAAAAATGTTATTTTATGTACTACAGTGCACATCAAATAATATTCTGCTAAGTAGATCAAGGTGCCCTTGGGTATGTTTTCTTAAATAGATATGAAAGGATATATATATTACTCATAAGTAGAATATATTTTCTCTCAGATGTACACTAATAGAGTGAGTTATTGTGCATCAAAATTCTGTTTATTAATACAAATAGCTTACAGAGAATGATCAGCTAGAAAATGAATACACAATTCATCCATGACCCAAAATCACATTGACTTCAATGTCCTTAGTACAAACTGTTCTCTTTTCCAAAAAGATAAATTATACAAACAGCAATGGCTGCATTATTTTTGCATTCCACTGTCGTACGAGTGTCACTTGTATTTGTTGGAAGAACTGGAGGTGTATATTCAGTATCTTAACCGCCTGCGGACCGCCCACCCACAATGTGCTGTGGACAGGTGGCCTGTTCAGGCACAGCAATGCACCTGTACATAGCTGACCATTTCCGATTACAGGGCATTCACCCCCGCACCACCTTTACCAAAGACATATAGCAGAATATATTTTTGCCTAATTTTATGTAGAATTGTATTTATTTTAATTTTCTAATGTATTTATTTACATTTTTTATTGTATATGTTTTATAGCAGAAACTAAAAAATACTATTATTTTTTTTCACAAAACTTTCAGTCTTTTTTTGTTTTCATAATTAAAAATAAAAGCCCAGTGGTGATCAAATACCACCAACAGAAAGCTATATTTGTGTGGAAAAAGTTTGAAAAATTTCATTTGGGTACAGCTTTGCATGACCGCGAAATTACCAGTTAAAGTAGCACCATGCTAAATAACAAAAAATAGCCTGGTCATCAGGAATGACTGAGGTGACAACTGAAAGTCTCCTCACATGCAATACATGGAATCTGGAAGTCTCCTCAGACACAACTCTTGGCAACTGGAGTTTTCCTCACACATGACTCGTTGCATACAGAATTCTCCTCAGACACAAAAATGGCAACTAGAAATTTGCTCACACAGAACTCAACTGGAGGTCTCCTCACACAGAACGCATGGCAACTGGATATCTCCCCACACACAATACATGTAATCTGGAAGTCTCCTCAGACACAATTCTTGTCAATTGGAGGTCTCCTTACACATGACTCATTGCATACAGAAGTCCCCTCACACACAAATGGCAACTAGAAATGTCCTCATACAGAACTCATCAAAAATGGAAATCTCACACAAACTTCCTGGCATTTGGAGGTCTCCTTGCATATAATTAAAGTCAACTAGGAATCTCACACACAACTGATGGCAACTGGAAGTTTCTACAGAAGTCATGGCAACTGAATGTTCCTCACATACAATTTATGTTAACTTGAAGGCTTCTCAAACACAACTGATGGATACTGAAAGTCTCCTCACACACAACTCTCATACAGAATTTAGGACAAATGAAAGCTTCCTCATACACAATTAATGGTAACGTGAGTTTTACTCAAACACAAGAAATACATACTCATATCCTCATATGCTATAATGTTATCACAGACACAGCATAATAATATAAAACAATAAAGATCATGTTTGATCCTGGCTGAACAGATGCTATCTAGACAAGTTTGCCCCAACTGGATGATGTGGATGTTAACTTTTCAAAATAATAAAAATGCATCCAAACAAAGGTATTGCTACACTTAATGTAGTACCAAATGCTTTAAAAAGTAGACTTACTATGATTTGTGGATTATTGCCCAAAAGGTTAAAGGTAAACACACAGATACGCCTTTACATCCCTTGTAAATAAATACATCTGTTACACTACTTACTTAAGAATATAACTATATATAAGGTTTTAGAGATGGTAGACAATATATTTTTGAGATTACTTACTTTAATAGTGAAAAGCTTCTCTGAATTTTCTTTGCTGCATGCAAGAATGCATTAAAGCCAATTTCTGGATTTAAGATAATAGCCACTTTCTTCAGCTGCCACTGTGTTAAAGGTTTTGTGCCCAAGAGAGGGAGTCTCATCACACAACTCTGAAAATAATAGGAATAAAACAAAATGTATAAAAATCTCAAACTTGTCCTTGTTTGAAGGGTCATTAATGCATAAATATAATTAATGTGTTTGCCAGCAAAATTCTTTCAAGTGGCTCATTTAGGCTGGATTTACAGATGTGGTGCTGTTTTGAAGGTCCATTTTCACAGCGGATTACAAAGCAGTTGTACAGCGGTTCAAGACTGGTTCAAATGTGGTTCAGGACAGGAAGAGAGAAAACTGTGTTGAAATCGTGTTCAGAAACTGATGATGTGTGATTTTGAAGAGGTTCCCATACAGTTCAATAAGCCTGAATTCTCATCTGAACTGGACTTCACAGAAAGCGGACAGGACTCTTTTTTGGATTATCACTGAATCTACACTCCAGCTGCACCGGACATATGTGAATAGGCAGAACATAAAGTAATTTCACATGCCATGCGAATTGGATGAGGTTCAAAACACATCCAATTCGCATATATGTGGACCGACTCTTAATGGGCTTTCTTTACCTATCAGTGTATTTCTCTTGTCCAGCTGAGATGTTTCTTAACATATAATTAAGTTCTCTGCAAAAAACTGTCTTGATGTACAGTAAGAGCATGTTTTTACTCCTTTGCTACTTTATAAATAGCCAAAAAAGTAATGAACTTCTATGATGTGTATGCTAGATATGGGAGATGTTTAATATTCTACACACAAAATCATACAATCTATGCAATCTATGGACCACAATTTCAGATTAATCCCCAACTAACTAAGATGGACAGTTCTAGGATTAGTACATAAATAGAAGACTTGGGGTGTTGATCTTAAGTCAACAATGTGAATAATCTGTCTGTTGCTCACCCTTCAACAATTCAAACATTAAATATAGACCACAGCTTTGCAATTGACACAAAATATTAATGTAAATTCTAATAAAATATAATTTGTTGTAAAATACATATGTAGCTCATTTACCACTACCGAAATGCATGTAAACTCAGTTTAGCTTTTCTCTTATTTTTGCAGAACTGATCATTTCTTTTCTCAGAGCAATATTTCCCAAAGGGTTATGTTTGTGCTGCTCGGGGCACTAAAGGCCTTAAGGCAGTTGTTGCATGATTGAACATTATCCCTTAACAGCGCTGAACATAATCTCTCTGGAAGGCTATGATTACTTTAGATTTACACCAAAAACTTCTGTTCTTATTTCCTGTGTGTAAGAAGAAAAGGCTAAAGATATAGGTAACGCTAAATCAGATAAAAATACATTAAAGTACTGGTAAATTGTGTTCTTTTTAAAAAAATCTCTAAATACCTTTTTAACGCAGTGCTATGGAGCAGTCATGTCATTTTTTTTTATGTTGTCTTTCCCGAGCACCAGGACTCATCTAGGAAGGGGCTGCTAGTCCTTAGTGATGTATGTAATTTATGTCAAAGAAGAGGGGAAGAGCGATTGTAGAAGAATCCTCACTCCATCAAGGCAAGAGAGGTGGGGGGGGGCACAGCTTTCAACAGACTACAGTACTTATAGACATGCTGTGCCCTTGCAGACACGTGCAGACAGCATGACAAAAAGACGTATACTGACCATGCTGTCATGGATCAACAGCCATGGTTAGCATGGTCAGTTTACTCTCAGGAAGAGAGGAACAGGCAGGATCAACCAGTTATTATACAACATAGGAAGGAGTATTATTACACTATTACAAAGCATATTACCATGCTTAAAGAGACAATAGCACCTATTTAAGGTTTACAGACACTTTTATATTAAATGTTGTTACCTAAAATTATGTGGGATGTAGGAAGTCCAGAATATAATCCATTGGTTAAAACTGTTAATTATTTCTCAAATTGTAAGTTATTTATCAAATATTCTGATTATTTTACATATCAAGATTTCATTGCCATGACAGAAATTTGCAGTATACTAGCTTTCATCTTAGACATAAAGACCCTTACTTTAGGGTTTTGTGTTGCATAAAATATTCTCTCAAAAGCAAAGCTTAAAGTGTAGAAACCTACAAAGCTTTCAATGTAACACGTCCCAATACATACAATAGAAAAAAAGAAACACTAGAGGACCTATGCAGTATATTAGTGAACGTTATAGGCACCATATGAGACCACACTTGCTTACAAAAAAAAATAAATATATATATATATCATATTTATATGAATAATAAAATGGACACATCAAGGAAACATGTCCTTTTAAAATACACAGGGAAATACCCTAAATATACAGCCTCCACAAGGTATAACCATTACATTAATATATAAAATATGTTCACATCCTATCCAGCTTCAACGGTCAACGTGTTTCGCATATCGCTTCTTCAGGACCGTATATTTGAGGAGGCAGAACATTAATATCATAAAATATAAATATGGGCAGCACAGTGGCTAAAGGGTTAGCACTTCCACCTGGCAGTACTAGGGTCATTGGTTCGAATCCCATCCACGGCACCACCTGCCTGCATTTTGCATTTTCTCCCTGTGCTTGCATGGGTTTCCTCCGGGTACTCTGGTTTCCTCCCACACTCCTAAGACATGCTGGTATGTTACTTGACTCCTGTCTAAATTGGCCCTAGTATGTGTGTGTGTATGAATGCAAGTTAGGAACCTTGTTTAGATTGTACGCTCCTTGAGGGTTAGGGACTGATGTGAATGTACAATATATATAAGTAAGGCACTGCGTAAACTGATGGCGCTATACAAGTACCTGAAATAAATAAATAAAGAAAATGAATATACAACATCAATAATATTGATGTAAACACATAATCCACAAAAAAAAACAGGCTCACGTGGGTGGGGCAGATTGCAGAGGGACCCAGCATGACAGTGATGATGGAATAGGTCAATGGCGATCTAGGGTAAACCAAAAATTCTACAATGTATTTAGGTCATTTATATCTCCAGTTTTAAAGAGAAAAACTGAAAATATTTGTATATAAAGTACTTACATCCCAGCTATAAAAGCAATAGTCCTGCAATAATTCAAGAATGAGGTGGCCTCCGATGAGTACACATATCATTCCACCCCTCCTTGATTTAACATATCTCGTAGACATAAAAGTATAGCTTATTCGGATACAGCTACAAAATCCCACAATAAGCATGCTTTGAATTGCCAAATCTATTAGGCAGATGGTCCCTTGGGATGGACAATGACTACCCCCAAGTTACATTACCTCCACATCTATAACAGACACAAACCTTATTCCAAGTTGTAGCCAAATACTATCTCTTAAAATATCACCTGATATAATTAAGGTCAATGCACCTAAGCACCCTAGGTTTCGATCTGGGAGATATATATGTATGTGCTCCTTAACTTTTCTCTTCTACCCTACATGACCTATAGTGGAAAAATGCTTACATTAGACCAGCCACATCTAGAAATCAAAAGCCAGCCATATCATACATAAATATACTGTCCTCTTAGGGCATCCATGTATATAACTATCTTATGAATCACCATCCAACAAGTGCCACCGCCTTGACACCATGCCCCATCATGGGGTCCCTCCCTATACCCCTGCCACACCAATCATACACAGGCATGTCATAGCAGAGCGCTAGAGACAGGGCCTCCCTATACTATAAACCCCATAAGACTGAGTCAGAGGGGACATGTCCAGAGGAGGTCCCAAAACTGTGCACCAATACCACCACCAATGAAAATACACAGGGGTGGCCTATGAAGCACATATGTCTGCCCCAATAAAAAAACGACCATTTTCCCAAAGACGAGGAGCCAATTCCAACATAGATAAACAGTTGAATCCTATGTACTATATCACCCATAATTCAGACTCAATATCCACGTAAAAAGTCATACAAACATGTTCGAACATCACATAAAAGGGATATACTTAAAAGGTAACAAGTACCTAGATCTAATTCGGCTATCAAAAATTGGTAGCCGCCATATATTGTTCCATGGGTAATCTAGGAAAACTGTCACTAATCCAAGTTTATTGTTCTAAAAATGATTTGAAACTTATTGTTTCATTTAGACCTGGTTTGACTGTTGCTTTAAAATAATAGATCCTGCGTGTTTCTCACTGTAGGATACTTTTTTCAAAGTTCCCACCTCTAGGATTTACCTGTATTCATTCCAATGCTGCAAATTTACGGACTCTAGTATCATTTTTATTGTACAATCACACATGCCTCCCATTCGGGGTAGACAATAGGTTGTACTATAATATACATGGTCCTTTATCATATGCCAAGATTGGCGTTTTGTCTTGCCTACGAAAAAGGCTCCACATTCACAAAACATAATATATACAATGTCAATAGTCTGGCAGTCCACATACCGCTTAATAGCATGGGGAGTGCCATCAGGTAGAAAAAAAGATTGGTTCTCATATATCCAATTGCAAAAATTGCAAGTCCCACATTTCCATATACCATTTGGAGATCTATCATCTCGTTTTCCATGTTTTAAAGTGACTTTGGGTAACCCTATCTTTAACTGAATGTGGTCGCCTGTATGTGATTTCTGGAAAATCTTTCAGATATTTTTTTAAAATGTCATCATTAGTTAACAGATACCAGTGCTGTTGGATTATTCGCTGTATACAGTATATGGATGTTGTTTTGTATAGGAGGTGATAAGTCTTACTGTTTCTGATTGTGGCTTCTTTTTTGTTTAAACAGGACTTACTCTCTGCTCTGTACACAAACCCTATTGTAGGCTTTTTGAAGAATAGTATGTGAGTAGCTCCTAGCCTGTCCCGTAATGCATCTGTCTCTTATTTGAACTGATGTTCATTGGAGCAGATGCGTTGAAGCCTCACATATTGGCGTATATATAAGAGGCTCCGAAATTAAAGCTGTCAGCATGTACTATAGTGTGTCCGGCTGCAGGTTTATGAAATAAAGTATTTCCTACTGATCCGTCTTCCTGTACCATAATCTGGATGTGTAAAAAAGAAATCTGTCTACTAGCATGTTGAACAGTAAATTTACGGTTGAAATTGTTATTGTTAAGGGCCGTCATGAACTCCAAGAGTTCCTCCAGTGATCCTGTCCAAAACATGATCACTTCACCTATGTAGTGATGCCAGAGCATGATGTTTGTCTAAAATCTACCAAATTTGTCATCTGAAAACAAAAACCTTCCCTCCACCCTAGATACAGGTTGGCGTATGATTGGGCACAAGTCCTGATTGCCACTCTCTGTACCTGAAGGTAGTGGAAGCCATCAAACATAAACACAATACAAGTCAAGATATGCTCTAGAACAGCCAGAACAAACTCACTGTATCTTTGGGATTCCTGTGGTCTTTCTCTAAGGAAACAATTTACCACTGAAATTCTTTTTGAGTGTGATATACAGCTGTATAATGTCTCTATGTCAGTGGCAACCAATAAAGTGCCAAGCATTTAAGCAGGTCAGGTGTGTCCTGAATATATGATGGTAGGGATGTCACATGGGGATACAAATACGTATCCACAAGCTGGCTTACCAATTCCATGTGGGAACCAATCCCTGATATGATAGGTTGCTCTGGAGGATGTACTAATTTTATATGAGTTTTAGGTAAGGCATAAATCATTGTTGTACAGGGAAATATTACCAAAAGGGATTCATACTGTATGTACCTTTATTGATTACATCCTGGTAATAAGCCTCAAATAGAAGTTCAATAACTGCATTTCTGAAATTATGAACCAGATGTTCTGGAATGGTCTTATACCAATCACTATTGTTTAAACAATAACGATACATATGAATCCCTTTTGGTAAAATTTCCCTGCACATCAACATATTTGCATCCCCATTGTGACATCCCTACCAAGCACTAGCGAGCCCGCATGAGTGCCCTGATATCAATTGGCTTGCTATGGGGGCACTTTTGGGGGGGAAGTTAAGCCAGGAGCACCAGCATACCCAAAAAGAGAAGGATCAGGACTGCTGTTTGCAATAGTTTTGTATGGTAAGTATAACATGTTTGTTATTATTATTTTTAATTTTGATCCTTTGCAATCACTTTATCACAAACCTAACCCATAATCTAATCCCTAGCATTAATGAATCCCTATTCTACTTACATACCTCACCCTGTGTCAGGATCCACTTTAAATCAAAACAGAACACATTAATCTACCAGTCCCTCCCCAACAAGCATTGTACATACAGGCCTTGCCTCCTTCTGAGCAGCCATGTTTACAATGGTGGCTGGTGAAGCAAGGTGGAGGTAGTTGACCAGACAAGAGGAAGACTGAAACATTTTTAAGCATTATGTTCATCTTTGCAGCTGCAGGAGGTCACGCTGTCATGATTATGTCATGCTCTTAGCCATAGACTCAAAGACACCAGTTTAGTTTGAGTGGGTTATGTTATCGGTGTATAAAGGCAGAATCAGGGGTGATTGGTACTAATAGTAAAATTTTATTGAAATGACATGCAATATATAAAATATAAAATAATTTGATCAGAAGCAAGGCAGAAATGGCCTACAGCTTCTGGATGTTTAATAAGCAATAATCTATGTACATAGATGAATTACAAATGTGAGTGATGTTTTATCTGCCAACAGGATTTGTATTTTTTTGGTCCATCCAGTCCGGAGATTTTCACAGCACTGCCAAATAGCAAAGTCCTGCCTGGCAGGGAGGAGATCTGATCTCTGCTGCAGTTCCACTTTCTCTTACAGGTTTTCTCCCCACCCTCACCCTGTGACTTGACAGTGAAAGGAAAAGCATCACACTGATTAGCAAATGTCTTTTTTGCTCTGCTCTCTCTCCCTATTAGCATGCTTCTTGCACTGCAACACACCTGATTAGCTCCTTGTAGTGCTTATCCTTCCCCTTTTCTGAGCTCTGTTGTACAGGGACTGAAAGAGGTTGATTGCAAGTCAAAATTAAATTACTTTAAATTACTTTCTGACTAAATTTCAACCTTAAGTTAACTTTCAGATAAGGTAATATCCTGTATATATCAGAAATATACTATTAAAGGGGCATTCTACTCATATCAATATTTTAGTTGTGGGTGGACCCTGGAGAGCTAAATTACTCATTGCCTGCGTAACCTTTGGGGCCCTTGCTTCCAGTTATGAGATCTGGGAGCTCTAGTTATTGCTATGACTTCAGACACAGTTGAAGTGCTCCTGCGATAGTTCTAAATAGATAAAAAGTCTAGGATGAATTAGACTGCAGTAGATGGTGGACCTAGAAATCTGGGTAAAATTTATTTCTGTCTAAGGGTTGATGCACACCACAGAAATCCAGTTTGGATGCATTCCAGATGCATTTCTGCATGCACATTTTTTTTATGTGTTTTTTAAGCATTCTGCTACTTTTTCCTTCACCCTAAATAAGAACATCTGCAGTGCATGTTTGGTGCATTTAAGTGCGTTCTGGTACATTTTTGATGCTTTTAACTGTGTTTCAGTACAGTTCAGTGCAAAAAAATGCAGCATGTTCTACTTTTTCTTCTGGAACTGGAACTTACTGGAACAGCACTGGTGTGAACTATGCCATTGGAAACCATATAACCTACTATCCATGTGTTTTTCATGCAGAAATAAACGCAATAGACTGCATGTGGTGTGAACTGGCCCTCAGTTTCTGACAGAAATAATGAACTTGTAAGTAATTTAACATGCCATTAGCTGCCCAAGACTTAAATATTAGTATCAACTGGGTGGATCCTTTAACCTAAAGTACAAATAAAGAGTATGCTGTTTGAGTCAATTCATGGTTCTTTTTTAATTGAGTGCATTGCTAGTATATTGTGTTTATCATATACTGTTATAGCAGGTACCACTTTACCCCTCCCCGCTCTCCTCGTACACCTCTCACAAGCCTGGGGATAAACTACAGCCTCAGCATGGTCTGCTGAGGGAGGAGAGAGCCAGGAGCCTGGGAAAATGTCTCTCATGTCAGTGCTACTCAGGGACAGAGTGCTGAGAGGACTGTCCCAGGTAGAGAGAGAGAGACTGAGCCACTGGGAGGATACAGACGAGCTGCATTATGGACCAGAGTCACCCAGGAAGCTCAAAAGGAGTGGATGTATTCTGACTCAGATTGTTGTGATAGCGATTTATCCCTTGTGAGACCTCTATGCCTAGCCTGTATAAGCAGATATAATCACTGTGGACAATCCTTATCAGATAGCTGAACTCACCAATACTGTGTTCATCCAGAAGTTGCTTTATTCTGTACATGTGACAACAGGATACAGCAGAATGAATGGTTTCCAGTATTATGCGGTCAAAAGATGATACTTTCTGTAGCGTACTATGCAGAATACATGTGTCCCTGTTACATGTGGTCTGTTAGCTGCATCCATGACACAGGAAGTGCTGTACTCAAGAAGAAGGGAGGAGCTTCATATACAAAGGAACTGTGTCATAGATCTCAGGGAGGCAACATGAAAAACAAAGTGTATACCAAATAAGACCACTGGATGGCAGCATTACTAACTATAGAAATGTCCATAGAAAATGGTACAAAAAATAAACTATATGAATTCTCATGTACATTAACAAAAATATTAACTGTGTAACAGCATAGGATGTCCAATCAAAGGGATCATTGCTGTGGAACCACTGGGTCTGGTTAGAGGGGCTGTCAGCCATTATCTACTACTGTCCCTATAGACTGAGCCATTAGGAGCTGCTACTTCATAGCTATAACACTACCTGCAGGCCTTATTGACTGCCTCAAAGAGTGCGAGTGCCAACAATTAAAAAGTCCCAGAGTTTTAGTAGGCTCTAGAGTCAGGACTAAAGACTGCCCCTAACCTTTGGGGCCCTTACTCCTTTTTTTCTAGTTACAGAGGTACCTCTCAGGAGATGCTACACTGCACATCCCTTAGAGTGCACTCAAAACCAGTGTTATTATCATTCTCACTCCGGTTAAAGTTAATTTACATTTTTTTGCTGACTTGCTAATTTACATATTGACTATGGTTAGTGATATAGAAGTTAATAGTTTTTTTTACTACTTGGACATAGTTATTACTCAGTTTAGCAGACTGTGTCCTAATATGCATGCTGTATGTTCATTCATGTTTAAACTGCCATTTATTATAACCCATATCAATAGATTAGGTGTGTTAACCACTAAATGGATGTTTCTCTATTTACTGGTAGTAACCTACACCAAGGTTAAAGGTATTTTACACTTGTGTCTTTTTTCATGCTTGCAGTGAATTTCAATCAATCAGGACGAGGTGTGGTCAGGTGCTGATTGACAATCTACAGACTTGTGAATCAGCACTGACAATGCTGATAGCCATGTCGTTTGTAACATTTCATCCCACTAAATTGGAGGCAGGCAGAGCCTACATGTGAATAACATTGCTTCTCTGACTTCAGGAGCAGACTTCAGGGGCATTGCAGCATCGTTGCTACACCCTCACAGGAAGCTATATTAGGTAGACTTCACTGGCAAGCTCAAAGAATATTTGTGGGATTTTGCCGGGGGTCTAAGATAAAACTATCAGTGCAGAAGCAATTAAAATTAAGTGCCATGCTACTTAAGAAAAATTACTGCAGTAACTAATCAAAAGTCAGATTTTTTTTACTACATCACAAAAAAGACAGCTGAAATCAAGTAGGTGACTGTACATACTATTTTCCACTCTACATTCCATTCATTTTTATAGCTCAGTCATAGTCTCTGTGCCAGTGATATGAAATATTGATTCCAAATTTGTTCACTGCATATGCTGTCAAACACTGGCTTCCCTATTTCTCCTGCTAAAACATTTTAAATCACAAAATTGATTGTTCAGTAAAAAAAAAAAATATATGCTTTTTATTAAGTCAATATCTTTGCTTTGCATGAAATACCCTCTCTTGGCTAGAGAGCATGGTAGATTACCTTGTTCAAAGTGATAGTTGAGGCATAATTTTCGATCTGTATTTAAAAGTAAGCACTTTATTTACACATGAAATACTGCTTATTTCCATATTTTCCCCAAATGCCTAATTACTTATAAATGTGTACTAACATGAGCATTATCTTTCGTTATACATTCACTACTTCTGCTTGTTTGCTGATAGAGGAGCTAACAGATGGGTATTTTAGCAGAACGGTGACTGATGTGGAAAAGATTACACAGTTCTGCCATTCCAGATATTTGTATGCATGATATGGAAAAGCTCACAGCAAAAGAACAGACTGATAGGCTGAGCTCCAGGAAATGGCAGCAGAATAGGAAGAAGAAAAAAGTATTCTTATGAATAAATCAGAAAAGAATTTCAACTGTTAAATGAACAGTTTTTCTAAAAATGAAAATATACTGTAGACAAGATTGTAAGCTCTAATGAGCAGGGCCCTCTGTTTCCTCTTGTACCAAATTGTACTGTAACTGTAATGTCTACCTTCATTTTGTAAAGCGCTGTGCAAACTGTTAGCGCTATATAAATCCTGTATAATAATAATAGACAAGCATAGTTTTCAAATCATCGAGTTTGCTTAATTATAACATGTCACCTGATTCTATTAGTATGCATCTCTTTAAGTAGCAATATATCCTTTGGGTATATGCGTTTATTGTATGTGTAGATAAGGTACACTGTTAGACTTTGAAAAGATGCACTTTTTGTATATCAAAAAATAAAACACAAGCACCTAAATCATTTGATATACCACATACTTATACAACATAATTGACATGTGACAGATATTAATAAACACATAAATACCTACTGACACATTTCTGATCATATAGTCCTTTAAAATGGCCAGCGCCAGATCCAAAAATCCCTGCCACTTGTTTTGATAACTTTACCGACATGTGCGGGAAATTTCAAGAAATTTTTAATTTTAATTTCAATAATTTTTGGTTCAGTATAGATTGTATGCATACAATATAACTTCAATAGAATGTCACCCCACCTTTAGGCTGGGGTTAGAGTTAGGGTTGCGGCATAAACATCAGAGGTATGCTTGGGGTTAAACTGAACCGTGGGGTGGAGTAGTAAGGGGACGTTGAACAGGGGGAGAATAATAGGGGGGGTAGTGGGGAGGGGAAGGGTAATTATTAGAGATGAGCGAAGTATTCAAAAATTCGATTCGACTGATTCGGCGAATTCGTGGAAAAATTTCGATTCGAGTCGAATATATTCGCTGTGAATTTAACTTAAAAAAGGGTGTTTCTAGGCTTCAGAGAGACTTAATATTAGTGCTGAACACTGTACCTTTAATTTAAATGCCCTTGGAGTCTGCTGGGGAAGAGAAATAATACTGTCAGGCAGTATGACATGCAGATGAGTGCCGTCGATCTTAGAATCACCGCACACTTCACTCATTTGGCCAGTCACGGGGCCAAAACCAGAGTGTGGAGCCACAGTGTGGCGGTGGAGGCAGCAGCAATGGGAGGCCATACAGCACCCTATGACAAAAATGGAAACCACCAGCAGTGTGAGGAGACCTGAAAGTGGCACATGGCAGAGTGTGGCGATAGAGACAGCAGCAATGGGAGGCCGTACAGGGACCCATGACACACTCTGGACCTGGCAGCAGCATGAGGAGGTGGTACAGGGGCCCATGGCAGATTACGGGCCTGGCAGCAGCATGAGGAGTCGGTACGGGGGCCCATGGCAGATTACAGGCCTGGCAGCAGCAATGGGAGGCCGTACAGGGACCCATGACACAATCTGGACCTGGCAGCAGCATGGGGAGGCGGTACAGGGGCCCATGACAGATTACGGGCCTGGCAGCAGCATTTGGAGTTGGTACAGGGGCGCATGACAGATTACGAGCCTGGCAGCAGCAACTTGGACAGGAGGACGTTCAGTTTCTGCACCGTCTGGTGCGTGCTCGCAAACTGTTGTCTCTTGGAAACGGATTCCAAGAAAGACTGCTGACGGAATCCGTGAAGAGGAGTAGCAGGAGAAGGAGCATCTGAACGAGCGGAATATGCCAACAAGCGACAACAGGGGCCCATGACAGATTACGGGCCTGGCAGCAGCATGAGGAGTCGGTACGGGGGCCCATGGCAGATTAGGGGCCTGGCAGCAGCTATGGGAGGCCCGTAATCTGCCAGCACCCTATGACAAAAAATGGAACCCACCAGCAGTGTGAGGAGACCTGAAAGTGGCACATGGCAGAGTGTGGCGATGGAGACAGCAGCAATGGGAGGCCGTACAGGGACCCATGAGAGACTCTGGACTTGGCAGCAGCATGAGGAGGCGGTATAGGGGCCCATGGCAGATTAGGGGCCTGGCAGCAGCTATGGGAGGCCCGTAATCTGCCAGCACCCTATGACAAAAAATGGAACACACCAGCAGTGTGAGGAGACCTGAAAGTGGCACATGTTTGGGGCATGATTCATGGCGGATTTAGTCAGTTGTGTCAGGAACTGGTGGTTTGAAATCCAGACTAATCCACGCCTGATTCATTTTCACAAACGTCAGTCTCTCCACACTTTGGGTGGACAGTCGTGTCCTCCGCGGAGTTGCAATACCTCCTGCCGCACTAAACACGCGCTCCGATGCCACGCTACTGGCCGGGCATGACAGCCTTTCAAGGGCAAATTCAGCTAGTTGGGGCCAAAGGTCAAGTTTCGTTGCCCAGTAGTCAAGGGGATTGTCTACCTCGGTTGGCAGGGTGCTGTCCAAGTAGGCCTAAGCCTGTTGTTTGAGGTCCTGCTCCAGGTCCACCTGATGCTGCTGCTGCTGCTGCTGCTGCGGCTGGTTAGTAGTTTCCTCACTGCGCTGGTGAAGAAAGCTACTCATCATCGACTGCAGACTGAGGCAGCCGCTGCTGGTGGAGCTGCCACTGCTCCTACCACCCCACCCCTCCCCTGCTGCCATGGCAGCGGAACGCGAGCGCACAGGGCCCACAGTGTCTGAGGATGGACGTTGGCGCAGACAGGCAGAGACCAGCTGACTACATAGGTGGTTTTTATAGTACGTTATATTGGCCTCCCTCTCAGCAGGTGTGAAAAAGGCCACCATTTTTGAACGGTAGCGAGGGTCCAACAAGGTGGACAGCCAAAAGTCATCCCTCTGTCTGATGGTTATTATTCGGCTGTCGCTACGCAAGCAACCGAGCATGCTATGGGCCATTTGTGCCAAGGAATGCGAGGGACTCCCTGCCTCCATCTCCACAGCATACTGCCACGGTGCGTCTGGGTCCTCTGTCTCCTCCTCCTCCTCCTCTACCAGATGCTCCTGCTCCTCCACTCCTGTCCGCTGAGTGGAAAAACCACCCATTTCACTCAATAATTCCTGAGCACCAATGTCCTCCTCTACCTCCTCCTCTTCTTCCTGTCCTGCCCCCACAGGGGTCATGTGGCGTTGAGATCTGTGCGCCACGTCTACCGCACCCTGACCAGCCATTGTTAACAGCATTTGTTCCAGGACGTGCAACAGAGGAATGACGTCGTTCATCCCATAGTCCTGCCGACTCACGAATAGCGTGGCCTCCTCAAAGGGCCTGAGCAAGCGCAGGTGTCACGCATGAGCTGCCAATGGCTGACATCTAAGTTACACAGGGAGTACCTTTATCCGCTTTTAACATCAGGAAATCGGTGATGGCCTTTCGCTGTTCGTAAAGGCGGTCTAACATATGTAGGGTTGAATTCCACCTTGTTGCAACGTCACAGCATGAGGAGTCGGTACGGGGGCCCATGGCAGATTACGTGCCTGGCAGCAGCAATGGGAGGCCCGTAATCTGCCAGCACCCTATGTCAAAAAATTCAACACACCAGCAGTGTGAGGAGACCTGAAAGTGGCACATGGCAGAGTGTGGCTATGGAGACAGCAGCAATGGGAGGCCGTACAGGGACCCATGACACACTCTGGACTTGGCAGCAGCATGAGGAGGCGGTATATAGGGGCCTATGGCAGATTAGGGGCCTGGCAGCAGCTATGGGAGGCCCGTAATCTGCCAGCACCCTATGTCAAAAAATTCTACACACCAGCAGTGTGAGGAGACCTGAAAGTGGCACATGGCAGAGTGTGGCGATGGAGACAGCAGCAATGGGAGGCCGTACAGGGACCCATGAGAGACTCTGGACCTGGCAGCAGCATGAGGAGGCGGTATATAGGGGCCTATGGCAGATTAGGGGCCTGGCAGCAGCTATAGGAGGCCCGTAATCTGCCAGCACCCTATGTCAAAAAATTCTACACACCAGCAGTGTGTGAGGAGACCTGAAAGTGGCACATGGCAGAGTGTGGCGATGGAGACAGCAGCAATGGGAGGCCGTACAGGGACCCATGAGAGACTCTGGACCTGGCAGCAGCATGAGGAAGCGGTATATAGGGGCCTATGGCAGATTAGGGGCCTGGCAGCAGCTATGGGAGGCCCGTAATCTGCCAGCACCCTATGTCAAAAAATTCTACACACCAGCAGTGTGAGGAGACCTGAAAGTGGCACATGGCAGAGTGTGGCGATGGAGACAGCAGCAATGGGAGGCCGTACAGGGACCCATGAGAGACTCTGGACCTGGCAGCAGCATGAGGAGGCGGTATATAGGGGCCTATGGCAGATTAGGGGCCTGGCAGCAGCTATGGGAGGCCCGTAATCTGCCAGCACCCTATGTCAAAAAATTCTACACACCAGCAGTGTGTGAGGAGACCTGAAAGTGGCACATGGCAGAGTGTGGCGATGGAGACAGCAGCAATGGGAGGCCGTACAGGGACCCATGACAGACTCTGGACCTGGCAGCAGCATGAGGAGGCGGTATATAGGGGCCTATGGCAGATTAGGGGCCTGGCAGCAGCTATGGGAGGCCCGTAATCTGCCAGCACCCTATGTCAAAAAATTCTACACACCAGCAGTGTGAGGAGACCTGAAAGTGGCACATGGCAGAGTGTGGCGATGGAGACAGCAGCAATGGGAGGCCGTACAGGGACCCATGACACACTCTGGACTTGGCAGCAGCATGAGGAGGCGGTATAGGGGCCCATGGCAGATTAGGGGCCTGGCAGCAGCAATGGGAGGCCCGTAATCTGCCAGCACCCTATGTCAAAAAATTCTACACACCAGCAGTGTGAGGAGACCTGAAAGTGGCACATGGCAGAGTGTGGCGATGGAGACAGCAGCAATGGGAGGCCGTACAGGGACCCATGAGAGACTCTGGACCTGGCAGCAGCATGAGGAGGCGGTATATAGGGGCCTATGGCAGATTAGGGGCCTAACAGCAGCTATGGGAGGACCGTAATCTGCCAGCACCCTATGTCAAAAAATTCTACACACCAGCAGTGTGAGGAGACCTGAAAGTGGCACATGGCAGAGTGTGGCGATGGAGACAGCAGCAATGGGAGGCCGTACAGGGACCCATGAGAGACTCTGGACCTGGCAGCAGCATGAGGAGGCGGTATATAGGGGCCTATGGCAGATTAGGGGCCTGGCAGCAGCTATGGGAGGCCCGTAATCTGCCAGCACCCTATGTCAAAAAATTCTACACACCAGCAGTGTGAGGAGACCTGAAAGTGGCACATGGCAGAGTGTGGCGATGGAGACAGCAGCAATGGGAGGCCGTACAGGGACCCATGACAGACTCTGGACCTGGCAGCAGCATGAGGAGGCGGTATATAGGGGCCTATGGCAGATTAGGGGCCTGGCAGCAGCTATGGGAGGCCCGTAATCTGCCAGCACCCTATGTCAAAAAATTCTACACACCAGCAGTGTGAGGAGACCTGAAAGTGGCACATGGCAGAGTGTGGCGATGGAGACAGCAGCAATGGGAGGCCGTACAGGGACCCATGACAGACTCTGGACCTGGCAGCAGCATGAGGAGGCGGTATATAGGGGCCTATGGCAGATTAGGGGCCTGGCAGCAGCTATGGGAGGCCCGTAATCTGCCAGCACCCTATGTCAAAAAATTCTACACACCAGCAGTGTGAGGAGACCTGAAAGTGGCACATGGCAGAGTGTGGCGATGGAGACAGCAGCAATGGGAGGCCGTACAGGGACCCATGACAGACTCTGGACCTGGCAGCAGCATGAGGAGGCGGTATATAGGGGCCTATGGCAGATTAGGGGCCTGGCAGCAGCTATGGGAGGCCCGTAATCTGCCAGCACCCTATGTCAAAACATTCTACACACCAGCAGCGTGAGGAGACCTGAAAGTGGCACATGGCAGAGTGTGGCGATGGAGACAGCAGCAATGGGAGGCCGTACAGGGACCCATGACACACTCTGGACTTGGCAGCAGCATGAGGAGGCGGTATAGGGGCCCATGGCAGATTAGGGGCCTGGCAGCAGCTATGGGAGGCCCGTAATCTGCCAGCACCCTATGTCAAAAAATTCTACACACCAGCAGTGTGAGGAGACCTGAAAGTGGCACATGGCAGAGTGTGGCGATGGAGACAGCAGCAATGGGAGGCCGTACAGGGACCCATGAGAGACTCTGGACCTGGCAGCAGCATGAGGAGGCGGTATATAGGGGCCTATGGCAGATTAGGGGCCTGGCAGCAGCTATGGGAGGCCCGTAATCTGCCAGCACCCTATGTCAAAAAATTCTACACACCAGCAGTGTGAGGAGACCTGAAAGTGGCACATGGCAGAGTGTGGCGATGGAGACAGCAGCAATGGGAGGCCGTACAGGGACCCATGAGAGACTCTGGACCTGGCAGCAGCATGAGGAGGCGGTATATAGGGGCCTATGGCAGATTAGGGGCCTGGCAGCAGCTATGGGAGGCCCGTAATCTGCCAGCACCCTATGTCAAAAAATTCTACACACCAGCAGTGTGTGAGGAGACCTGAAAGTGGCACATGGCAGAGTGTGGCGATGGAGACAGCAGCAATGGGAGGCCGTACAGGGACCCATGACAGACTCTGGACCTGGCAGCAGCATGAGGAGGCGGTATATAGGGGCCTATGGCAGATTAGGGGCCTGGCAGCAGCTATGGGAGGCCCGTAATCTGCCAGCACCCTATGTCAAAAAATTCTACACACCAGCAGTGTGAGGAGACCTGAAAGTGGCACATGGCAGAGTGTGGCGATGGAGACAGCAGCAATGGGAGGCCGTACAGGGACCCATGACACACTCTGGACTTGGCAGCAGCATGAGGAGGCGGTATATAGGGGCCTATGGCAGATTAGGGGCCTGGCAGCAGCTATGGGAGGCCCGTAATCTGCCAGCACCCTATGTCAAAAAATTCTACACACCAGCAGTGTGAGGAGACCTGAAAGTGGCACATGGCAGAGTGTGGCGATGGAGACAGCAGCAATGGGAGGCCGTACAGGGACCCATGAGAGACTCTGGACCTGGCAGCAGCATGAGGAGGCGGTATATAGGGGCCTATGGCAGATTAGGGGCCTGGCAGCAGCTATAGGAGGCCCGTAATCTGCCAGCACCCTATGTCAAAAAATTCTACACACCAGCAGTGTGAGGAGACCTGAAAGTGGCACATGGCAGAGTGTGGCGATGGAGACAGCAGCAATGGGAGGCCGTACAGGGACCCATGAGAGACTCTGGACCTGGCAGCAGCATGAGGAGGCGGTATATAGGGGCCTATGGCAGATTAGGGGCCTGGCAGCAGCTATAGGAGGCCCGTAATCTGCCAGCACCCTATGTCAAAAAATTCTACACACCAGCAGTGTGAGGAGACCTGAAAGTGGCACATGGCAGAGTGTGGCAATGGAGACAGCAGCAATGGGAGGCCGTACAGGGACCCATGAGAGACTCTGGACCTGGCAGCAGCATGAGGAGGCGGTATATAGGGGCCTATGGCAGATTAGGGGCCTGGCAGCAGCTATGGGAGGCCCGTAATCTGCCAGCACCCTATGTCAAAAAATTCTACACACCAGCAGTGTGTGAGGAGACCTGAAAGTGGCACATGGCAGAGTGTGGCGATGGAGACAGCAGCAATGGGAGGCCGTACAGGGACCCATGACAGACTCTGGACCTGGCAGCAGCATGAGGAGGCGGTATATAGGGGCCTATGGCAGATTAGGGGCCTGGCAGCAGCTATGGGAGGCCCGTAATCTGCCAGCACCCTATGTCAAAAAATTCAACACACCAGCAGTGTGTGAGGAGACCTGAAAGTGGCACATGGCAGAGTGTGGCGATGGAGACAGCAGCAATGGGAGGTCTCCCATTGTCCCAACATGGCCCAAATAGTCCCAACATGGGCCCCCTGGCCACGCTTGACTTTCTGGCCACATAGTCGACATACGGCTACGTTTACTTCCTCGGGCGGCTTGACGAAAAATTGCCACACCGCCGAGTAGGAAACTTTGCCCCCGATACTCCTCACTGGCTGACTGCTGCTTCCTCCGTGCACACCGGCACCACTACTGGCCGTGGTGGTAGGCTGCAGTGGAGCTGGTGCTCTACTCCGTGGCCGTTTGGCTCCACTGACACTGCTTCCACTGACACTGCTGCGACCCTGCTGCTGTCTCCTGGGCAACCCACCGACTGTTTCGCTCACTGCCAAGCTGCCACCCTCTTCTCCTGATGATGCGGAAGAAATTGCCTGATGACGACGAGGCTGCCAAGTGCGATCAACCTCCTCATCATCAAGTAGGGTCTCCGCCTCACTACTAGCCCCCTCGGCTGTGTCTGGGTCAGGAGACAGACCTGTCTCTAGACCGGCTACCGGGCCACTCTCCTCGCCACTACTTCTTCGCCTAGCTGCTGAAAAGGCGGATGTCTCCCCCCGTTCCTGACCGCCCTCTGTTAGCTCTTCCTCACTGTACAGTGGGGCTGAGCCCACAGCATGCGATACTTTGCTTGGTGAGGGAACACCAAAGGACAGGGGCAGGTAGAGGACACGTGATTTCAGTGGGCTTGGTCCCGGGCCATGCCAACTAATGGTTGTGTCTGACGTACCCACCGACCGTTGGCTGTAGGTGTCAGAGGTGACCTGGGAAGAGGAAGACGACCGAGCCAACCAATCGATGACGGCAGGGTTGTCGGTGGAGACACGACCGCTGGATGACACCGGGAGCACTGGCCTCTGGCTGCGAATAGTGCTGCCTCGACCCCTTCCTCTGCTGCCACGTCTGCTCGCTCCTAAAACATTGCCTCCTCTGCCACTCCTCTGCATGTTGTCTGACATACTCTTTAATTAAACGATTATGTGTCCCTGAGTAACAATTCTGTGTCCCTGAGTAACAATTCTGTGTCTGTGCGAGTAACAATTCTGTGGCCCTAAGTAACAGTTCTGTGGCCCTCAGTAACAATTCTGTGTCCCTGATTAACGTTTCTGTGGCCCCAAGTAACAGTTCTGTGGCCCTCAGTAACAATTCTGTGTCTGTGCGAGTAACAATTCTGTGTCTGTGCGAGAAACAATTCTGTGGCCCTAAGTAACAGTTCTGTGGCCCTCAGTAACAGTTCTGTTTCCCTGAGTAACAATTCTGTGTCTGTGCGAGTAAGAATTCTGTGTCTGTGCGAGTAACAATTCTGTGGCCCTAAGTAACAGTTCTGTGGCCCTCAGTAACAGTTCTGTGTCCCTGAGTAACAATTCTGTGTCTGTGCGAGTAACAATTCTGTGTCTGTGCGAGTAACAATTCTGTCTGTGCGAGTAACAATTCTGTGGCCCTAAGTAACGGTTCTGTGGCCCTCAGTAACAGTTCTGTGTCCCTGTGTAACAATTCTGTGTCTGTGCGAGTAACAATTCTGTGGCCCTAAGTAACAGTTCTGTGGCCCTCAGTAACAATTCTGTGTCCCTGATTAACATTTCTGTGGCCCCAAGTAACAGTTCTGTGGCCCTCAGTAACAATTCTGTGTCTGTGCGAGTAACAATTCTGTGTCTGTGCGAGTAACAATTCTGTGTCCTTGCGAGTAACAATTCTGTGGCCCTAAGTAACGGTTCTGTGGCCCTCAGTAACAGTTCTGTGTCCCTGTGTAACAATTCTGTGTCTGTGCGAGTAACAATTCTGTGGCCCTAAGTAACAGTTCTGTGGTCCTCAGTAACAATTCTGTGTCTGTGCGAGTAACAATTCTGTGGCCCTAAGTAACAGTTCTGTGGCCCTCAGTAACAATTCTGTGTCTGTCCCTGAGTAACAATTCTGTGGCCCTAAGTAAAGTTTCTGTGGCCCTAAGTAACAATTCTCTGGCACTCAGTAACAATTCTGTCTGTCCCTGAGTAACAATTCTGTGGCCCTAATAACGTTTCTGTGGCCCTGAGTAACAATTCTCTGGCACTCCGTAACAATTCTGTCTGTCCCTGAGTAACAATTCTCTGGCACTCAGTAACAATTCTGTCTGTCCCTGAGTAACAATTCTCTGGCACTCCGTAACAATTCTGTCTGTCCCTGAGTAACAATTCTCTGGCACTCAGTAACAATTCTGTCTGTCCCTGAGTAAAAATTCTGTGGCCCTAAGTAAAGTTTCTGTGGCCCTGAGTAACAATTCTCTGGCACTCCGTAACAATTTTGTCTGTCCCTGAGTATGAATTCTGTGGCCCTAACTAGCGTTTCTTTGTCCCTAAGTAACAGTTCTGTGGCCCTGAGTAACAATTCTGTGTCTGTGCGAGTAACAATTCTGTGGCCCTAAGTAACAGTTCTGTTGCCCTCAGTAACAGTTCTGTGTCTGTGCGAGTAACAATTCTGTGTCTGTGCGAGTAACAATTCTGTGGCCCTAAGTAAAGTTTCTGTGGCCCTCAGTAACAGTTCTGTGTCTGTGCGAGTAACAATTCTGTGTCTGTGCGAGTAACAATTCTGTGGCCCTAAGTAAAGTTTCTGTGGCCCTAAGTAACAATTCTCTGGCACTCAGTAACAATTCTGTCTGTCCCTGAGTAACAATTCTCTGGCATTCAGTAACAATTCTGTCTGTCCCTGAGTAAAAATTCTGTGGCCCTAAGTAAAGTTTCTGTGGCCCTGAGTAACAATTCTCTGGCACTCCGTAACAATTCTGTCTGTCCCTGAGTAACAATTCTCTGGCACTCAGTAACAATTCTGTCTGTCCCTGTGTAAAAATTCTGTGGCCCTAATTAAAGTTTCTGTGGCCCTAAGTAACAATTCTCTGGCACTCAGTAACAATTCTGTCTGTCCCTGAGTAACAATTCTCTGGCACTCCGTAACAATTCTGTCTGTCCCTGAGTAACAATTCTCTGGCACTCAGTAACAATTCTGTCTGTCCCTGAGTAAAAATTCTGTGGCCCTAAGTAAAGTTTCTGTGGCCCTGAGTAACAATTCTCTGGCACTCCGTAACAATTTTGTCTGTCCCTGAGTATGAATTCTGTGGCCCTAACTAGCGTTTCTTTGTCCCTAAGTAACAGTTCTGTGGCCCTGAGTAACAATTCTGTGTCTGTGCGAGTAACAATTCTGTGGCCCTAAGTAACAGTTCTGTGGCCCTCAGTAACAGTTCTGTGTCTGTGCGAGTAACAATTCTGTGTCTGTGCGAGTAACAATTCTGTGGCCCTAAGTAAAGTTTCTGTGGCCCTCAGTAACAGTTCTGTGTCTGTGCGAGTAACAATTCTGTGTCTGTGCGAGTAACAATTCTGTGGCCCTAAGTAAAGTTTCTGTGGCCCTAAGTAACAATTCTCTGGCACTCAGTAACAATTCTGTCTGTCCCTGAGTAACAATTCTCTGGCACTCAGTAACAATTCTGTCTGTCCCTGAGTAACAATTCTCTGGCACTCAGTAACAATTCTGTCTGTCCCTGAGTAAAAATTCTGTGGCCCTAAGTAAAGTTTCTGTGGCCCTGAGTAACAATTCTCTGGCACTCTGTAACAATTCTGTCTGTCCCTGAGTAACAATTCTCTGGCACTCAGTAACAATTCTGTCTGTCCCTGAGTAAAAATTCTGTGGCCCTAAGTAAAGTTTCTGTGGCCCAGAGTAACAATTCTCTGGCACTCCGTAACAATTCTGTCTGTCCCTGAGTATGAATTCTGTGGCCCTAACTAGCGTTTCTTTGTCCCTAAGTAACAGTTCTGTGGCCCTGAGTAACAATTCTGTGTCTGTGCGAGTAACAATTCTGTGGCCCTAAGTAACAGTTCTGTGGCCCTCAGTAACAGTTCTGTGTCTGTGCGAGTAACAATTCTGTGTCTGTGCGAGTAACAATTCTGTGGCCCTAAGTAACAGTTCTGTGGCCTTCAGTAACAATTCTGTGTCTGTGCGAGTAACAATTCTGTGTCTGTGCGAGTAACAATTCTGTGGCCCTAAGTAAAGTTTCTGTGGCCCTAAGTAACAATTCTCTGGCACTCAGTAACAATTCTGTCTGTCCCTGAGTAACAATTCTCTGGCACTCAGTAACAATTCTGTCTGTCCCTGAGTAAAAATTCTGTGGCCCTAAGTAAAGTTTCTGGGGCCCTGAGTAACAATTCTCTGGCACTCCGTAACAATTCTGTCTGTCCCTGAGTAACAATTCTCTGGCACTCAGTAACAATTCTGTCTGTCCCTGAGTAAAAATTCTGTGGCCCTAAGTAAAGTTTCTGTGGCCCTAAGTAACAATTCTCTGGCACTCAGTAACAATTCTGTCTGTCCCTGAGTAACAATTCTCTGGCACTCAGTAACAATTCTGTCTGTCCCTGAGTAAAAATTCTGTGGCCCTAATTAAAGTTTCTGTGGCCCTAAGTAACAATTCTCTGGCACTCAGTAACAATTCTGTCTGTCCCTGAGTAACAATTCTCTGGCACTCAGTAACAATTCTGTCTGTCCCTGAGTAAAAATTCTGTGGCCCTAATAACGTTTCTGTGGCCCTAAGTAACAATTCTCTGGCACTGAGTAACAATTCTGTCTGTCCCTGATTATGAATTCTGTGGCCCTAACTAGCGTTTCTTTGTCCCTAAATAACGATTCTGTGGCCCTCATTAACAAGTCTGTGTCCCTGAGTAATGGTTCTCTGTCCCTAAGTAACTTTTCTCTGTCCCCAATTATCGTTTCTGTGGCCCTAACTCTGTCCCTGTCCCTAGTACAGAGCGGTCTGCCTCTGTTCAATAACTGCAGGCAAATGAAGAATTCCAAAATGGCCACTATTTATAGCTCGACCATTACACAGTGCTGGCTGGCTGGCTGCTGATTGGCTGATGCGATCACATGTAGTTGAGGAATGCATTATGGGTCAGCGCGCCTTGTCTGCGCGCCTTCCCAGACATCCCCGCACATGTCAGCCGCCATTTTCTGAAAAATTTCGATTCGCGCGTCCGAATTAGGCTATTTTTCGGATTCGGCACGAATCGAAATTTTTCCGATATTCGACTCGAATTCCACTTCGGATACTTCGATTCGCTCATCTCTAGTAATTATGATGGAGTGGGGAGGGAGTACCAATCTGAAGTGGATGGGTAGATTAATAATTTGTAAGGTATCAGGATTTTATGGAGCAGTTAGGGTTTTGTAACCAGTTAGATCATAAGGAATTAAACTTGTGTTGGGTGGAATTGTTAAGAGCCAGTCTTTTTTCCATTTCGCATTGGAATTAAGATCTGAAATTAGCAATTTAAGAGAAGGAGCAGTGGTGGTATTCCTTAATCAGGTTATATTTAGTTTTGCTGCAAAGAGTATGTGGATAATAGTGGTACGGGAGGTATATGGGAATTTGTTAATCCCGATGTGTAAGAGTGCGAGTGCCGGATTTGGGGATATCTATTTTGGAAACTTCAGCTATTAGTTGGAATACACTATTCCAGAAGGATTTAATGGATTTTCAGGACCATAGTATGTGTAGAGTGGAGCCTGTGTCCCTGCATTGTCGCCAGCAAGAGGGGGAATGGTTTGGGTAGAAAATGGTTAGTTTGGTAGGGGTTAGGTACCACTGATGAAGTATTTTCAAGTAGGATTCCCAATGTGAGCTGCAGTGAGAGGATTTGTAGGTGGAGTTAAATGTAGTAATCCATGTATGAGTTGGAATTGTTTCTGCTAGCGATTTTTCCCAATTGGATAGGGAGGTAGATTTTAGAATAAATTGTAGGTCGGTTAAAATATTTGTAGAAGGTAGAGATGCCTTTACCTGGGTATTGTGGTCTGGAGAAAAAGGTGTAAGCCGTAGCTGGGATTTTTATGGTATGGGATATGTTGTTTGTTTGGATGCAGGGAGTGATTTGAAAGTAGGTGAAGTATTCAGTGGTAGGGAGATTAAATGTGGTTTGGAGATATTGAAATGAGTGTAGGGTGTGGCTTTTGTAGAGGTCTGCTATGTGATATATGTTTTGTTTTTCTCATTGGGTTAGATCTAGGGAGGGTGTAATGGAATGTAGTATATACACTGGGGTACGGAGTTGTTTGAAGTCTGCGTAGTCTGGGGATAAGAGATCTTTCCAAGCTTGAAGACTGGCTTGGATACATGGGTGTTTTAAATGGTAAGTCGTTTGCGATAATGTTGTAGTTAAGAGTAGATGGTGGGGTTTAAGTGGAAGGAAGAATGAGGTTTCCATTGTGGACCAGGTTTTTTCTCTGGTTGGGTTCCACCAAAAATATATTTGGTCCAGGAGAGTAGCATTATAGTAGGATTTAAGGTGTGGAAGACCAGCGCCTCCATTGGACGGTGGTTTTTTTAAGAGATTAGTGGTACATCTAGATTGTTTGGAATTCCATAAAAATCTGGTAAGTATCGATTGAAGTTTGGAGAAGAAGGTATTAGGGACTGGTATGGGGAGTGTGCAGAAAATATAGAGAATTTTTGGTAGGATGAGCATTTTTAATGTCGCCACTCTACCTATTTTAGATAGTTCTGAGGTACAAAGGTTGGCAATTTCTTGGGGTATAGTTTCAAGTAATTTTTTGTGATTCGAATAATTGGTCTGTTGTAGCAGTGAGTTTGATTCCTAAGTATGGGTTGTTATTGTTTTCCCAGGTGAAGGGGAGTTGTTTAGTAAGGGATAGCTGAGTGAAATATGGCGTGTGGAGGTTTAAGATTGAAGATTTGGGCTTGTTTAGTTTATAGTAGGAGACCGTTGTATATTGTTGAAGATGGGTGCGTATTGTTTGAAGGGATTTGGTTGGGTTGGTAATCATCAATATGATGTCGTCTGCAAATAGGCTAATTTTGTGTTTAGTGTTAAGGTGTCTTATGCCAGTGAACATTGGATCATCTCGAAGTTTAGAGGCTAGGGGTTCAATGAGTAATGCAAATATGACAGGAGACAGAAGGCAGTCTTGTCTGGTACCATTGGTAATATCAAAGGGATCTGATAATGTTCCGTCTGTTAATACTCTGGCTGAAGGGAGGGAGTATAGTGATAATATGGCCGTTAACATCCAACCTGTAATGCCAAATTTCTGTAAGGTCATTTGCATAAATAGCCAGTGTATGCGGTCGAATGCTTTTTCAGCATCTAGTGATAAAAGCAATGAGGGTTGTTTGCTGTGTGCTAAGTGATGAATGAGGGATAGGAGTCTTCTGGTAGCGTCAGGTGCTTGGCGGCCTGGTATGAATCCTACTTGGTCTGGGTGTATCAGAGTAGGAAGATAGGGGAGTAGTCTGAGTGCTATCATTTTTGCATAGAATTTGATGTCTGTGTTGAGTAGAGAAATTGGTCTATAATTTTGGACAGATTGTGGATCTTTGCCAGGTTTTGGTATTGTGGGTATTATTGATTGTAGCATGTCTTTGGGGAATGTGCCAGTGATGGCTGCGTGAGTAAAGTGTTTGGTTAGGTATGGTGAAAGGTTAGGGGCAAATTGTTTGTAATACTTGTTCGTATAACTGCCGTTCCCTGGAGATTGTTAAGAGGGAGTGTTTTAATGGTGGATTCTATTTCAGTGGGAGTGATCGGGATTGATTTGTCGTCAAGTTGGGATGAAGAAAGTTGAGAAAGTTTAAATATGTGGAAGAATTGTTGTATGGACGTAGGTGTTGGTTGGATAGTGTTAAAGTCGTTTTTAAGGTTGTATAGTTGTTTGTAGTATGTCGCCAAGGCATTGGCTATTTCTTGCGGGTTTGTGGTTAAGGTTTGTGAAGATGTATGATAAACTGAAGATATTTTAGTTTTAGCCATCGTTTAATCATTTTGATTAGTAAGGAGTTGGCTTTGTTGCTAAGGGAGTAAAATTTATTTTTTGTCTTTTGAAGGTTGAGGTCATATTTATAGAGTAGGAGGATTCTAAGTTTGTTTCTGTCATTGGTGAGTTGGGCGGAAGTTACGGAGTTTGGGGATTTTTTGTTTAATTCTTCTTTTGTTTTAATTGTGAGGAGGAGATCGTCGATTTGTTGGTCTCTCTGTTTGGAGATACAAGAATTTAGTTGTATAAGGATACCTCTCATGTATGCCTTATATGCGGACCATAATGTGGGTATCGATTTTTCAGGAGAATCATTTATGTCAAGAAAAATATTATGAGGGTCCAATATACTGTACAGTATATTTTTTGTGATCCGGGTTCTTCAGTAAGGATGAGTTTAGTCTCCACATACGAGGGATTGAAGAGTGTTGATTGTGGTCTAAGGAGATGGAGATTGGAGCGTGGTCTGACCAGGTTATGGTACCAATCTCTGAGGATGTGGCATGTTGCAAAGTCCACTTGTCTGTAATGAAAAAGTCAATTCTGGAGTAGGAGAGTTGAGATGGGGAATAGTAGGTGTAGTCTTTTTCCGTACTGTGATGGCATCATCAAATATCGTAGAGATCATTCTTGTGTAGAAAGATGTTAAAAGAGTGTTTGGAGGAGTGTTTGCTAGAAGAAGAGTCCAAGAGTGGGTTGCCGATAATGTTGAAGTCATCTCCTATGATTAGTCTGCCTTGTTTCTGAGCGGAAATAGTTGAGTTGATTTTGTTGTGGAATTGGGAGTTGGTTGGTGTTTGGACCATAGATGTTGACCAGGGTGTATAGGATTCCATTAATTTTGCATATCAAGATATGGTAGCGGCCTTGTGGGTCTGCAACTTCTGAGATGTAGTGGTATTGGAGAGAGTCTCTTATGGCTGTG
Source organism: Staurois parvus (assembly GCF_062004578.1). Taxonomy (NCBI): domain Eukaryota; kingdom Metazoa; phylum Chordata; class Amphibia; order Anura; family Ranidae; genus Staurois; species Staurois parvus. The sequence continues at coordinate 1,774,382 of NW_028318635.1, forward strand.
ATGACGCCATTCTTCTTCTTGGGGCTGGTTGCCATATATATTGGAGAAAAATGGTGTATGTGAAATTTGGGGATTTTGTCGGTGGCAAAGTGGGATTCTTGAAGGAATAGGATATCAGCTTGTAGGGAGCGATCTTGTTTTTGTAGTAGAGATCTTTTGAACGGTGAGTTAAGGCCACGGACATTAAAGGATGATATTTTAATCATAGTGCTGGATGTAGGTGAGTTGTCTGGGGTAGCAGAGGTGTTTCATAGGTTGTGTAGAGTGGTGGATTATCTTTTTGTTGTTTTGGAGGAGTGTCAACAGAGAAGAGGTAATGTGCTGGATGCGTTCGCTGGTTTGATGAGGATGTTCCATCTTGTAAGTAGTTTTTTTGAGGGAGGAGGGGTTGAGCCGATCGACTGGTGGAGGTAGGAGGGTAAGAGGGTAAAAAGAACTTGTTGAAAACACAAGTGGTATGTGTAGCACTTATTGCTACTGTATAACGGGGGGAATTGAACATACATGACTTACGTGGGAAGTCATGCTGACGAAAAACTCGGGGTTCGGGGATGATTGTAATGGGGCCATCTGTCAGCCATTAGTGATTTATGAATAGATTCCCAGCTTGTTGGGTGGTTGTTGATGTTAAGGACATTAGGATCTGGATCATTCTGCGTCCATGTGTTGTGGTTGGTTGGAGGTGGATTGGTGGGATTCCACTGGAATGATGTTCCAGGTTTTCAGGAGATCGATGCCTGCTTCAAGGGTCTTAATCATAAAGAGCCTTCCTTGTTGTTTAACAATGAGCTTTGTGGGGAATCCCCATTGGTAGCCAATTCCGTGGTTCCGCAATGCTTTTGTTATGGTGACTAGTTTCTTGCAGTTGAGAAGTGTGGTTTTAGATAGGTCTGCAAATAATTTTATATTCGCTTGATCTGGTGGTATTGATATAGTGTTTCTCGCAGCTATCATAATTTTTTCTTTCATGTGGTAGAAGTGGATGCGTGCCTGGATGTCCCTAAGTATTGCGGCGGTAAGAACAATGGTTTTGGTAATCTGTGCGCATGATCTATAGCGATCTCTACATCTGATAGGGAAGGAATGAGATTTTTCATGTACTGTTGTAAATATGGTACTATGGCGTCCGTATTGATATTTTCTGGGATTCCGCGAAATTTGATATTGTTCCGCCTAGAGCGGTCTTCTAGATCTGTCAATTTGAGGTTAATCTGTTCTATATCGGCTCCATGGTCTGCGTGTGCACCTATTAGATCATTGTGTGCTGCGAACATTTCCCCCATTTTATTTTCAATATGGCGGATACGGTGATCCTGTTGTTGTACCGCGGTTGAGATTTGAGATAGTGTTGTCGTCAGGTCATCATGTAATGTTTGTCGCAGTGAGAGAAGCATACTTTTCATAGACAGTTCATTGATAGGTTGATCTGAAGCAGGAAAATTTTCTATTAAGGATGTAGTAGAGATAGCAGTATTGAGTGCAGAATAGGAAGGCTAAGTAATAGGTGGATTTGCTATGTCCAGCCTAGGTCTGGACTTAGCAGGGCTACTTGTAGTGGGAGACAGGGGTGGAGAGGACCCACCAGGGTCTCCAGGGTATAATGATGCTTTGAGCCTGGGGTCTGTGATGTGCTCTGTGCTCCGTTCTTGCTGTGAGGCATCGTGCTATGAGGAGCCGGCACCATCTTGGCTGCAGGGGCTGAGAGCTGGGAAAAAGCTTGTCAGCTTTCCCGGCTTCCCTGGTGATCTGCGGCGACGAGGCATATCCCTGGGGATCTAGTGGTGACCTGCATCCCCTTATCAGTGTGGGGAGGCTGCAGCTGGGTCCGGTGTGTGCCGGGGTATGGCTGGCGGGGAGACAGAGCTCTCTTCACAGAGCTGTCATCCCGGAGCCGGCCACGCATGCGCCCTTCAAGTAATTTTTAATGGGGTCAATTTTGCAAAGTGAAAATTGCATTAGTTTTCTTTTTTAGGCTTTCTTTCTTTCTTTAATTTTCTTTTACACTCAATTTTATTATAGACAACACAACAGCAAGAAACAGTCAAAAGCAAGATCACTGACACAAAAGAATAAAGTATACAAATCTTCTGATGAAGGACATAACAAATGCACTGATGTATTGACAAGGAGAGAAACTGAGTACATAAACACACTACATAAAAGGGTGGAATGAAACCTTATAAATTGCGTTAATAGCAAACAAGTAAAGACCAATATAAAGTAAAATATACAGTAAGCGCTCAATACTGGTGGCAGCAGCTGAACATAAAAGGAAAATGCATATAAAGTCCCACAATTCAAAATATAAAAATGCAGCGCTTAAAAGAGTGATAAAACACAGTCCAGTGAAAGAAGTGCTCTGTGATTCCTAGTGCAAATGGTGGAAATTTACACTAACCAGATAGCGTAAAATTATACGCATGTGTGTATAAATCCTGTGGAATCCCCTTCTCCACTTGGATCTGGTCAAAAGAATAGCCGGAAAAGGTAGGTATCCTGCGCCCTCATGTGGTGAAAGAGTGGTCCAGCAGGTCAGAGCGATGCCAATCTGAGGAAAGCCTCCCCCGTCCCAGGAGATCCTTAGGGGCTGTGAAAATGGAAGAAGCAGTGTTGATGCTTTCCACAAGAGCGCTGGATACTTGCCGTGTGCTAGCAGTGCAGCCGGTAGAGCTGGCTGGCTTGGCTTTCTACGACGAAGCCCTGCAGGGAACAGATGCAGGGCTTCGTCGTAGAAAGCCAAGCCAGCCAGCTCTACCGGCTGCACTGCTAGCACACGGCAAGTATCCAGCGCTCTTGTGGAAAGCATCAACACTGCTTCTTCCATTTTCACAGCCCCTAAGGATCTCCTGGGACGGGGGAGGCTTTCCTCAGATTGGCATCGCTCTGACCTGCTGGACCACTCTTTCACCACATGAGGGCGCAGGATACCTACCTTTTCCGGCTATTCTTTTGACCAGATCCAAGTGGAGAAGGGGATTCCACAGGATTTATACACACATGCGTATAATTTTACGCTATCTGGTTAGTGTAAATTTCCACCATTTGCACTAGGAATCACAGAGCACTTCTTTCACTGGACTGTGTTTTATCACTCTTTTAAGCGCTGCATTTTTATATTTTGAAGTAAAGACCAATGGGCTAGTAAGCGAGGACCAAAGATAATCACATAAATCGCATACAGAGGGTAGGAAAAGCTGGGCAGAGAGCCGCACATCAGTACTCTACACCAAGGACTCTCGTCTTTCTTTTATTTTCATCTGGTGATTCACCCAGTAAGTCTGTTGTTTTTCAAATGAACAATCTCTCAGGGTTGCTTACAATGATCAGCTTTTATTTATTCATGTAAAATCTTTATCCCCTCCAAAAAAAGGTTGCTGTAACTGCCTGTGCAAGTGTAGTGTGAGCCAGAGTTTGGCTTCAATTTGGTAGTGTATCTAAATCTGCTAGTATATCTTCAGGCCATCAACCCACACTTGCACAAATGTCAGATTGGGTGCAGTGGCTGTGTCTATACAATCGGACTGCCTACAGGAAGATGCATGGAACACCTATGCATCCCCATGCTGGTAAACACGACCCTCACATGGGGTACACATTGATACATCCCATGTAAACCAGGCCTTAGAGTAGTCGCTATCCCCCCTCACTTTCTTTCAATTTAAGAATGAACGAAAACAGTTTCTGCTGTTTTGAACTCATATTTTTCTCTGTGACACTAGCATATGGGAGAGCAACCCTTATTAAATGTAAAAATGAAAGAAAAAAGAAAAGATTATTTTAGTTTTTAAACATAAAAATAAAATTACTTTGACCTGAAATTATTTGAGGTTTCCTTTGCAACTGATTGGGAAAATTGAGCAGCCTACATCCAACATTACAACATCTTTTGCATTTGCACAACATACACAAAGTACACCACAACAGTGCAAATACAGAATATCGGCTTTAATGAACAAAATTCATACTGTTTTACATAGTACTGTAATTATACCTACTGTAGTTCACTTTCCTTCTTTAATCCTCTTGCTTTCTTCTGCAGTAGCGTGCAATAAAAAGTAAAGCTTACAATCATCTCTTGATAACGTGTGTATGTTGCCAAATAGCATTGCAGCTATGATACATCCTTGAAAATGGTTCAGTTTTGTTTTGACTTGTTATCTCTGTCTTATGTTTTGCCTGAGTAACTCTCCCATCACTAGTGCCACAAAGATATAGAAGGACAAAGTGCGGAGCGCACAAATTTGCCAGTCCTTTTCTCATTAACAATTACCAGAAAATGAGGTTCACATCCCTGCTTAAACAACCTCACAGCTTAGGGCATATAATTATTCCATGCAATGTGTTACAGCTCCCTTTCGGCTAGTAAGCCCCCTGTGATTTCCTCAGTATTACTCTATAAATGCAGCTGCTCAGCAACATCTAATCTTGTTACAGAAAGATTCAAGAAAGTATTCCAATATGCATGGACAGTTACTAAGTCTCATATGGGAAGGGATCCTAATTAAGATACTAACTTTAACACATCTAATTAGATTACTGTTAATTTATATTTCATAATAAATATTAAATCAATGTACTGTTTTCCAGTTCTGTTCTTGCCAGCAGCTTTTAATATATATGCGTATTGATATGGCTTATTTCTGCCTACCAGCTGTTCAGTGTGTGAATGGTTTCCTTAATGCACTATTCTTGTTTTCCAATACTGTTCACTGTTTGAAAGCATCTGGTAGTTAACAAGTTTATTAATAACATTAGTCACTTTCCTTGTGGAAGTGTTAGAATACATTAGTTAATTGTCTCATTTACCAACTCATGAAAGTAATAAAAGCTGTTTAGATAACTAGTTTGCAATGGAACTGTACTGATTTGGGACATTATAAAAAATGGAGGATTGGACATTTTCAAAGCATATACTTTAACTGCATGAGATGAATTTTAATAAATACAGGCAGGGCTGTGGATATGGGGGTACCACTGGTCCTCCTGTATGGGGCCCAGGCCAGCAGGGGGGCCCAGGTAGCTGGGTGAATCGAATGTGGGAAGGGAGGGTGATCGGCACAGTGTGGCGCTGATTATGGAATGGAACTGATCCCTTGTATGGCTCTCTCTGAAGCAGCTGAAAACTGGCTTCTTCTGCTCTCCTTCCCTCTGGCTTTCAGCTGCTGCAGAGAGAGCCATAAAGGGGATCTGTTCCAGTAATTGCCCACCCCCCAAGTGCTGCCAGGCTCCCTCGTCCCCTAACCACCACCAGCTACAAGCACACAATAGGGTCCTTCAGGATGGAGAATGAGGGAAGGGGCCATTAAATATATTTACCAGCCCCTTCCTTTCCTGAATGAACACAATGAGTGCTCAGTACTGATCACTCACTGAGTTAATTCATAACTGAAGCATATTAAACTGTTTTTGTTTCAGTACAGAACACATCTACTGACATACTAACATTGATGAAGTGCCAGACAAAACCTCATTGATGTTAGCAATGCCTGTATTACCATGCCTCAGAATCAATTTACTTAATAATTCAAGACTGTTGACTTCCAATGTGACTGTTAATTGAGCTCAGCAGATAGTGTGAAGATGAGGCAACCGATGTTGTAATAGAATAAATCTTTTTTTTTTTTATTTCCCTTTGCATATGATTGGTTGTGATCGGCAAAGTAAATACACTTAGAAAAATAAATGTTCACTTTCAAAGTGAACAGCTCTTTGTCTATACATAAAGCATGAGCTGCCATAAAGAAAAATAATACAATATATAACTGATCTGTTGACTGAACCAGTCTTCCATTCTTACCTACCACCTTTGAATCATCAAGCATAGAAACTGGTCCACCAAAAAAATACATCTTTCACAACTGAAGGATTGTGTTATCCTGCTAATAAAAGGTAAGGATTAAAGTCCATTCATGTTTACCATTTTATTTTCTGAAGCTGGCCATTGGTGGATTGAAAATCAGCTAGTTCAGGAAGAACTGGACAAATTTTGATCCATCTACAGTTGCAAGAAAAAGTATGTGAATCCCTTGGGAGTTTTGCATGAACTGGGCATAAAATGTGCTCTGAACGTCATCTAAGTCACAACAATAGAAGAACACAGTCTGCTGAACATAATACTACACAAACATTAGATGTTACCATGGTTTAATTGCACATAACATGTAAACATTCACACTGCAGGGAGGAAAAAGTATGTGAGGCCCTAGCTTAATGACTTCTCCTAGAGCTAATTGGAGCCAGGAGTGTGCCAACCTTGACTCCAATCAGTGTGATGATATTGGATGTTTTGCTGACAGCTGTCCTGCCCTTAAAAAACACACACCTCTTTTGGGTTTACTGGTTTCAAGAAGCACTGTCTGATGTGAACCATGCCTCGCAGAAAAGAGCTCTCAGAAGACCTACGATCAAGAATTGTTGACTTGCATGAAGCTGGAAAGGGTTACAAAAGTATCTCCAAAGTTTTGATGTTCATGTGTCCATGGTAAGACAGACTGTCTACAAATGGAGAAAGTTTAGCACTGTTGCTACTCCCCCTTGGCGTGGTCGTCCTGTAAAAATACTGCAAGAGCACAGCGCAGAATGCTGCATGAGGTAAAGAAGAATCCCAGAGTGTCAGCTAAAGACCTACAGAAATCTCTGGCACATGCTATCATTTTTGTTGACACATCTACAATAAGGAAAACATTAAACAAGAATGGAGTACATGGGAGGACACCACGGAGGAAGCCATTGCTGTCCAAAAAGAATATTGCAGCACGTTTGAAGTTTGCAAAAGAGCACCTGGATGTTCCACAGCACTACTGGCAAAATATACTGTGGACAGATGAAACCAAGATTGAGTTGTTTGGGAAGAACACACAACACTATGTGTGGAGAAAAAAAGGTACAGCACACCAACAACAAAACCTCATCCCCACTGTAAAACATGGTGGAGGGAGCATCATGGTTTGGGGCTGCTTTGCTGCCTCAGGGCCTGGACGGATTGTTGTCATTGATGGGAAAATGAATTCCAGAGTTTATCAAGACATTTTGCAGGAAAACGTACAACCATCTGTCCGCCAACTGAAGCTCCGCAGAGGATGGGTGATGCAACAGGACAATGACCCAAAGCATACAAGTAATTCAACAAAACAATGGCTGCAACAGCACAGAATACGCCTTCTGGAGTGGATATTTATTTTTAGTTTCTGCCATGTGACAAAAATATGTTGTAGTACATAATTCTACATTAGGATGGTTTGCTTATATCTGTCTTTTTTCTTCCAGTAGAGATTTATGACCAGATCTTTGCCTAGTCATATGAGTCTCTAGCTTTCCACACCAATTTAGGGGAAAAAAATAACAGATTTTAAAAGATTAACTCATCATTATAATGCCTGATTATACTTTGCAGGATTTTCAGGAGGAAATAAGATTTGCAGGCGCAGCAGAAGCAATGTTACATGCATTAAGAGCAATATCATTTACCTCCATCGTGTAGTCCATGTATACTGGACACTGGTAGAAATCAGTCCCATCAGCAGGTTGCTTGACATTCCCAAGAAGGGTAGGAATTATGATGACATATGGTAATGGTTTAAATGTATTCCTGTAAAAAAATTATTATTATTATTATTATTATAGTAATAACAAAAATAATAGTTGTTAGCAGAATACAGCAATGTAATGTGTCAACCACTTGAAAACTGAAAATAGTATTTCAAAGGTCAGAATTAAACATTTTTATAAAGGAACTGTTAAAATACAGGTGTACCTCGGTTTACGAATGCCTCGGTTAATGTAATTTTCGGTTTACGAATGAAAATCCATTGAAAATAATGCCTCGGTTAAAGAATTTTTTTCGCAATACGAAGTAAATTTCCCCAGGATGCATTGCACCTGGGAGGTTTCTAGCGCTGGCCCTGTGCCTTTAAAATGCACTTTATAAAGACTTTTGAACAGATAAGACATTTTTTACTTTTTTTCTGACCTCCGGAATGGATTAATTGGTTTTCAATGCATTTACGAATTCGTTTTTAATCATGTCCCTGTACAGTATTTATGCCATTAAAATGCACTTTATGAAGAGTTTTGAACAGATAAAAGACTTTTTTTTTACATTTTTCTGACCTCTGGAACAGATTAATTGGTTTTCAATGCATTCCTATGGGAAACCGTGTTTCAGTTTATGAATTTTTCGCAATACGAAACATTCCGGATTAAATTAAATTCAATTTGTAAACCGAGGTAAACCTGTACATTGCTAAAAGTAGTAAAAACTGCACAAACACACTTACACTTATATTTATCAAATGAAACAAACATTTTTGTAAAAGGGTGAATGTGTTTGGGACACCATGTTTGTCTGCAAACGCAAACTCTGAAAGTCATTACTTCGAAAAAAATATGAGTACCTGGATTCTACCAAATGATTTTTTTGGAAATCCCAATCAGCACCCTGTAATATGAGACCCTCGAGATACAGCAGATAGACCTCATTGTCTGGTGTATAGTCTAGACATTCTTTTATATGACATTGGAGTACCACCTGCAGGTGAAACCAATATAGTGAAATCATTTATTATAAACGTAACAACAGCATACATTGCAGAGGTAATTTTTATATCCATAACTAAACTAAATAAAAATATAAATGTAATATAAATAAAAATGTAAATAAAATATTAAAATGCATATTAAAATAGACACCTTTTAAGATCAGACAAGTCTTAATGTAGCTAAAATCAATTGTGAAAATGTAGTTTAAGAAGTCTAGTTATATTGTTACATATGAACTTATAAGTTTATAGTCTCTTTTATAAAAGTCACAAGTTAGGCATTGGTTTTTAGAAAAATGTTTTCTATCTAAAATTCTTCTATCGATTTTGCCATTATAATGTAATGAAAAAGGGATTCCAACAGCAATTACCCCCTCTGGTTCTGAAACTGGCTTTCCCCACACACAAATAATATCCCTTTGTTCTGTGTGTTGCCTTTTGAATATAAAAAAAAAAATCACTGTTGAAATATTTATAAAGAATATATTTATTTGTAAATGTGATTGTCTTTAACCACTTCCTACCCGCCATATAGTAATATGATGGATGGAAGGTGGTTCTCTCGCTCTGGGAGGACGTCATCTGACTCAGGGAGCACTCAACGCGGCGATCGGCGGTGCGCTGTGTCTCTCGGACACAGCGGATCACCGATCACGGAAAGAGCTGAAGATGTCGGCTCGATCATGTGATCAGCTGTGTCCAATCACAGCTGATCACATGTAAACAGGGAAATGCCGGTTATCGGCATTTCTCTCCTCTCGAGCTGTCACGCTGACAGCTCGAGAGGAGAGGAGAGCCGGTAATCATCTTTCCGCGGAGGGGACATGCACACTGATCATAAGGGCACTGATGATCAGTGTGCCCTGATGATCAGTGTAGCCCCAGCAGCGCCACCTGTCAGTGTCCATCAGTGCCTTGTGTCAGTGCTTATCAGTGCCTCATGCCAGTACCCATCAGTGCCATATCAATGCCACATATCAGTGCCTACCAATGCACATCAATGCCACATATCAGTGCCCATCTGAGCTGCTTTCAGTGTCACCCATCAGTGCCAGTCAGCGCCACCTATCATTGTCAGTCAGTGCCACCTATCAGTGCTGCCAATCAGTGCCACCTATCAGTGCCAGTCAGTGCCACCTATCAGTGCTGCCTATCAGTGCCATATATCAGTGCCATGTATCAGTGCCATCTTTCAGTGCCCATCAGTGATGCCTGTCAATGCCCATCAGTGCCACCTACCAGTGCCTCCTCGTCAGTGCCCCCTCATCAGTGCCCATCAGTGTCCATCAGTGCAGCCTATCAGTGCCAATCACTGCAGCCTCATTAGCACATATCAGTGAAGGAGAAAAATCACTTATTTACAAAATTTTATAACAAAAACTAAGACATTTTTTTTTTTTTTACATTTTCAGTGGTTTTTGTTTTGTTTAAGAAAAAATAAAAAACCCAGAGGTGATTAAATACCACCAAAACAAAGCTCTATCTGTCACAAAAAAATGATAAAAATTTCATATGGGTACAATGTTGCATGACCGTGCAATTTTCATTCAAGTGCGACAGCGCTGAAAGCTGGAAATGATCCTGGGCAAGAAGGGGGTATAAGTGCCCAGTAGGCTAGCGGTTAAAGTGAATTTATCCTTTGCCAAGCAGACTACTTTCACTTCTACTTCACACCCCATTGGGCTGCTAGGAAGGAAGAGTGTAGCAACTTGCTGCTTACTCAGAGCTAAATACTTTTAAGAAAACCTTTTAGCATTTAAAGTTCTCTTACTGATTTTGACATTATAAGGAAATGAAAAAGAGATTTGAGCTGTAATAACCCCTACTAGTCTGATACTGAAACTGACTTTCCCCACACAAATATAATATCCCTTTGTTCTTTGTGGCCATGGGAACGAAAAGTTCACTATCCAAACCGTTATAATGTCATTGGATATATTTATAGTTTTAAATATGATAACTTTTAAAGTGAACCTGTTCTTTGCCCAGCAGACAGCTCTTAACTCTACTTCACTCCCCATTGGGCGGCTGGCAAGAAACAGTGTAGCAACTAAACACTGACTCAAAGCTGCGGATCCTCCTAATCTCCAAGCACTGTGGGAGAAAGGAAGTCAGTTACATGCTCCACATATAACTACACTTGCGAATGTAGAGATGGTGTATAAGCTGTTGGTGTGGCTTTCATTACAGTGAACATGTTTGATTTTGTTTCGTAGGGAATAAATAAATAAATAAAACAATTACTATCTATTACTCAATATTTAACTAAATAAATAAAACAATTACTCTCTACTGTATTCCTCATTTGACCTTACCTCTAACTGTATTTTTTTAACTAGGTATAATAAGAACCAGACATGTTTGATATGGCAACACTGTCTTGATTTACAGTGCATGTACCATGCAAACTGTACGTGTTTATACAGAAAATGTGCAATTATTTAATTATTTAACACTGTGAACTACAAAAAGCATCAATGCAGCAACATCTGTTGAAATAAAAGTAACTAATTTTATTACTATAGGGAATATTTATATTATATTATGTTCTGCTTTATGTGTATATCCATTATAGATACCAAAATAGGTTTGAGAGCATACCTCATGCAATAAATATCCATGATGAACTGCAAACTCAGTTTTCAGTGCCAACAACAAGCCCTCTGGGTTAACCAGGAATCCAGTGCTTATGGAAGTCAATGCTTCCTTTTCACTCTTGGCAAATGGTATTAGACCTTTCCTCACCCACTGCTTGAGCTGTTTATGTTTCTTTTGCAGACCTAGGTGAAGTAAAATAGACAGACAAAGTAATTGCCAAATGTTATGGAGTCACAACAATATAACTTTATGTGTTGCAGTTGCAATACAAGAAAGATTTATTGGTACATTAAGCTCTCAGGCAGTGACAAGAAGATGTTAAAATGGACATCGGACAGCTTTTTTACCATTCATTGTTCACAGCGAGACATTCTTACTGTGTGCTATTTTCAGCCAACTTTAGCAGCATGCTCAAATAGGTGAGAGGCTATAACCTCAATGCACAACAGCTTTGTTGACTTTTTGGCACAGGAATTCACCATGTCTAATGTAGCAGGATACTCGGCCAAGCTAACAGTTTGACATTTAGATGGCCCATCTGTTTGTTTGCTCCAGTTTTTCAAATATGGACAAGAATTCAAACTTGACAGAATTGATAATATTGAGATAAAAGGCATCACATACTTACCTGAAGCTTGAAGTGGTGACTAAACTGCTAAAAGAAAATATTTTCTTGCAGTTTATTATAAAGTCTTCTTGCCTGCATTTTTAAAATCTATGGTTTCTGCTATTTCCCTAGTCTAGAATTGGCATAGATGATTTGGTCTCCTTCTCATATCAAAGATAACATTGCCTGTTAGTCTAACAAGTTAGTGGCTGAAGCTATTTTACACTCACTGGCCACTTCATTAGGTACACCTGTTCAATTGCTTGGTAACACAAATTGCTAATCAGTCAATCACATGGCAGCAACTCAAAGGATTTAGGCATATAGCCGTGGTGAAGACAACTTGCTGAAGTTCAAACTGAGCATCAGAATAGGGAAGAAAGGGGATTTAAATGACTTTGAGTGTGGCATTGTTGTTGGTGCCGGACGAGCTGGCCTAAGAATTTCAAAAATTGCTGATCTACTGGGATTTTCACACACAATCATCTCTGGGGTTTAAAGAGAAAATATCCAGTGAGCGGCAATTGTGTGAACAAAAATGCCTTGTTGAGGTCAGAGGAGAATGGGCAGACTGGTTGCCATGACATTTAGATGGTAGGATCAGAATTTGGTGTAAACATCATGAAAGCATGGATCCATGCTGCATAGTATCAACAGTTCAGGCTGGTGGTGGTGTAATGGCGTGGGGGATATTTCCTTGGTACTAGCCAGGTGTATCTAATAAAGTGGCCGGTGAGTGTATGTCTGCTTTCCATGTTCTGTTTTTAGAGCAGAAACAAAGTAAAATGGCACTTTGTGATAGGATTAGTCAATGTAAATGAATTACTGCAAGCATACTATTCGGAATAAAAAGTGTTCTAATTTTATGCACAAGCTACATTAAATAACAGAACAATTTAAATGCAGTAGTTAACACATTTAAGAACACTTGTGGCAGGTTAATAGTGTCATCCAGGACTGAGCTATAATCATGCCACCATAGGCCTTTATTACTGTGCCTCCCCAGGATTAAAGATCAACGGAGCCACAGAATTAATTCATCTCAAATTAAGTAAATAAATGTAATATTTAGGCGATGACATATAAACTATTTACTATTTTGAGCTAGGTAATGAAAAGAAAGCAGGCAATCTACCACTAGGCCCAATTATGTGTATCTTTCTCATATATCTGGGCCAAGAGACACCTGTACTATACAAAAGCCAAAGAAAATATAAACAGTTTCAGCCTACAATCTTTTTCCAAGCATGTGGGTGCTAAAAATAACAATACAAAAAAATGAACACTACAGATTTATGACAGACACCATGTTAACTGGTTCGTTCCTAGCTGTCTCCCCATATTATGCAGGGCCTTTTATGCAAACACACACAGAACAAAGTCAGACTTCTGATATTTTAGCTTGATAAATGAATCATGATAAAAGTGTAAGACACGCTTTGTCACCGAGAGGCCTCGTTGGTAAGAGATGACCAATTTGGTGAGAATTTACAAAGCTGCCTGACCAAATATGAAAGTCTGTGATAAGCTACCTGTCACTTTTTCATGTCTAATCATATTCCTCATTAACTGCAACATATCGCGTGTTAAACTGCATTATTAGTGGTTAATGTAAATTTTTTTTTTTCGACATTGTTTGGGGAATTTGTCTTTTTGTTTTATCCATGTGCATATTAGTGGTTGCAAAAATTAACTACATGACCTGTCTTCAGCTAACACGTTGAAGGTAACACAATAAGAGAAATCACTTTTCTGTCGACTGTGAAAATGATTTCTGCTCCATCCATTCAGCCAATAATCATGTCATACATCTTGCTGTCAGGAGTCACATCATTAGCAGCAGCTCACTGCAGTAAAATGATGGTGGGTACCTGGCATGCTGTACAGTAAATTGGAAATTTATGTATGAAATAAGAATAACTAGTTAATGATCCTATATGTTACATGACTTGCCTTCCAGCCAAGTGCTGATATTTTGAGATGTCTGGCAGCTGTGTGAGGGAAGCCAAGATTTGGGGACCTCTGCTTTCTTTAAGGAATCTGCAATGTCTCTCAGATTTTCTGGTATTGCTGTCAGTCCGCCCAGCAAACACCTTGACAATTCAGAAATGTTGTGTTTAATTTGTTTAAGAGAATTGTTCATGCAGTTGCACTCCTGTAACAAAATAATAAATTGTTAATTATGCATTAACAAATCATAGATCATAAAATTATTTTTATCTTAAAATAGAACTCCAATCCAAAACAACAAGATAAAAATGAATAGCTAGTTAAAAGATAAAATAACCAAACCAACTTTTTGCTGTAATATTCTAGAGCTTTCCCCTGCACTTTTTTCTGCTGCTAAATGTCCCCAGTCTGATGGCCATAGTCATTCAATGGACTTCCTCTAAATCTCAGTTATCCTGGACCCACCCCAATCAGTAAACAGGGAGGCAGCACAGCGACGAGCTCACCTCTCTCTGAAAAACATGTATAAGAGGGGCTGGGATTTCAATGCTTATTCAATGGTACAGATGCAAGGAAACCTACCAACAAGCTTAGTGGATCTGATAAGGCAGCTCTCAAACAAACAGGCCCCCCCTAAATCGGTATGTGAATGCAACTCAAAGTACACAAATGAACACCAAACCACAAAGTGAAAAAGTTGAAAGTGCCTTTAATCATTTCTAATATCATCACATTATAACATACAATGTTTTTGGGAGCAACAAAATTCCTCTTTCTTCAGGGCTTAGAAAATCTCAAAAGACTGTATAAAAATCTCCAAATCTATGTCTGATCTGGTGCAAAATCTCTTTTTTGATGGAATTTGTAACAATTGTGACAACTGCTGCACTCCACTCTGCTTTCTCTTCCTATCAGCATGGTACCTATCAGCACATAAACGAATTGGCCCCTTGCACTACTTCTTTCTCTTACACTTTAGCTCTGCTGAACAAAACTGCAAGAGGCTTATTCTTAAAAAAAAAGATGTTTTGATTACAGAACTGCATTTATTTTAGTATTTTTAAATCAGTTAAATTTTAAATCATTTAAAAAAAAACTTAAATATTTTTTAAAATGCAATGAATATAAATATCTCATTTTGACTCTGCTCTCTCCTGGTTCTCCTCCTACCTATCGCAGTGCTCATTCAGCGTTATCTATAACTCTGGCTCCTCCTCTCCACTTCCTCTTTCTGTAGGGGTCCCTCAAGGTTCTGTCCTTGGACCCCTTCTCTTCTCCATCTACACCTCCTCCCTTGGTCACTTGATAAACTCCCATGGCTTTAAGTACCATTTCTATGCTGATGACACACAAATCTATCTTTCTACTCCTCACCTCACCCCTTCAGTCTGCTCTTGCATTACTAACCTACTAAGTGGCATATCAGCATGGATGTCACTCCACTTCCTCAAACTCAATTTTTCCAAAACTGAGCTCTTAGTATTCCCTCCAGCCCATACCCCCTCCCCTGACTTCTCCATCAAGACCAATAATACTACCATCAGTCCCTCCCCTCATGCCAGGGTACTAGGTGTAATCCTAGACTCCCATCTGTCCTTTCAGCCCCAAATCCAATAGCTGTCCAAATCTTGTAGAACCTCGGAAACTACTGAGCAACTTATTCACTCCCTAATTATATCTCACCTTGACTATTGTAACTCCCTCCTCATTGGCCTACATTATCGCAGGCTATCCCCTCTTCAGTCTATCATGAATGCTGCTGCCAGACTCATCCACCTTACTAACCGTTCCATATCTGCCACCCCTCTCTACCAATCCCTTCACTGGCTTCCCATTGTCCATTCAAAACATTAACAATAACACATAAAGACATTTATAATTCTGCCCCAAATTGCATTACCAATCTTGTCTCCAAATATCATTCAAACCGTACTCTCCGCTCCTCGCACGACCTCCTGCTCTCTAGCTCCCTTGTCCCCTCCCATGCTCATCAGGACTTCTCCAGAGCTTCCCCCATCCTCTGGAACTCTCTACCCCAATTTATCAGACTATCACCTACTCTGCTCATTTTTAGGCGATCTCTGAAAACCTCTTCAGGGAAGCCTATCCTGCTCTCAGCTGATAATGGAATCTTCTACTCCTCCTACCAGTCCATCCCCCACAGTTACTACCTTTTGTACCACTAGCCCCTCCCTCTTAGATTGTAAGCTCCAAGGAGCAGGGCCCTCCTAACCCTCTTGTATTGAACTCTATTGTTGCTGTATTGTCTCCCGTTATATTGTAAAGCTCTGAGCAAACTGTTGGCGCTATATAAATCCTGTATAATAATAATAATAATACTTGGTATCGGTTTCCATTAAGCCTATTTACACTAAAACCTACACTGGCAAAAGTGGGACAGCTAATTAGGTGTGCTGGATGTAAATATAATGAGAAGGAACATGCTGACAGGGCAAGAAAACAAAGGAATTACCCTATAAGCCTGCTGTTGCTCCTTGACCCTAGGTTCACAATTTCAGTGGATTTCAGTGCACTTTACAGCCCATTTAACATGATTTCCTATGGATATAGTTCACATCTGTGCTTTTTGAGCCACTGAGGATATTTGAAAGGGTCAGGGACATTTTTCCCACAGCAGATTGCCTTTTGCATGTAATAGACTTTAATGGAACCACATAAAAAATGCAAGTATTCAATTTTTGATGCTTTTTTGATGCATTTTGCATTCTGCATGTTGAGTTTTGTGTGACTTTAACTTGGTTGCGAAGGAGCATCCCTAACAACCAATGAGTCACTCGCTGACAGCTGAATATAAACAAACCTATTGCCAGCAATTAAAAAAATCGGGGGGAAAAAACAGTGTGAGGTCCCTTCCCAATTTTTTTTTAGTTTTTTAATAAAGGACTTGTCAAAAACTGTATGTACAATAGCCACAGCCTTTTGGGAGCCACGCATTGCCCTGTTCATCAGGGTTTAAAAAGATATGGAATCAGCTGGTATGGAAAAGAAAGAAAGAAAGAAAGAAAGAAAGAAAGAAAGAAAGAAAGAAAGAAAAGCTTGTTTGGGCTACCATTATATGTTGTAAATCACAAGTTGTCATCGGGGTTTAAAAAGATATGGAATCAGCTGGTATGGAAAAGAAAGAAAGAAAGAAGGAAGGAAAGAAGGAAGGAAAGAAGGAAGGAAAGAAGGAAGGAAAGAAAGAAGGAAGGAAAGAAGGAAGGAAAGAAGGAAGGAAAGAAGGAAGGAAGGAAAGAAGGAAGGAAAGAAAGAAGGAAGGAAAGAAGGAAGGAAAGAAGGAAGGAAAGAAGGAAGGAAAGAAAGAAGGAAGGAAGGAAGGAAGGAAAGAAGGAAGGAAGGAAGGAAGGAAAGAAAGAAAGAAAGAAAGAAAGAAAGAAAGAGAGAAAGAAAGAAGGAAAGAAAGAAGGAAAGAAGGAAGGAAAGAAGGAAAGAAGGAAAGAAAGAAAGAAAGAAAGAAAGAAAGAAAGAAAGAAAGAAAGAAAGAAAGAAAGAAAGAAAGAAAAAGAAAAAGAGAGGAGAGAAAGAAAGAGAGAGAGAAAGAAAGAAAGAAAGAAAGAAAGAAAGAAAGAAAGAAAGAAAGAAAAAAGGAGAGAAAGAGAGAAAGAGAGAAAGAAAGAAAGAAAGAAAGAAAGAAAGAAAGAAAGAAAGAAAGAAAGAAAGAAGGAAGGAAAGAGAAAGAAAGAAGGAAAGAGGGAAAGAGAGAAAGAAAGAAGGAAAGAGGGAAAGACAGAAAGAAAGAGGGAAAGAGAGAAAGAGAGAAAGAAAGAAAGAAAGAAAGAAAGAAAGAAAGAAAGAGAGAGAGAGAGAGAGAGAAAGAAAGAAAGAAAGAAAGAAAGAAAGAAAGAAAGAAAGAAAGAAAGAAAGAAAGAAAGAAAGGAAGCTTGTTTTGGCTATCATTATATGTTGTAAATCACAAGTTGTAGGCAGGAGAAATGACCTGACTGTATTGTTGTGTTTTGTTTTTTAATTGAGTATATGCAAATAATGTACATTTGGCTGTATTGTTAACTGCAGTATAAAAGATCAGATAACCCACTTTGCTCTGTTGTCAGGGTTGTAATAATCTTGAGATCAGAGGGAGAGAAACAAACCCTTTGGCAGGTAAATCAGTTGTTATGCATGTATTTCAACATTATATTTAGCTGTTTGTTTGAAATTCAATTTTAAATACACAATGAAGTGAAAATTATAGAATGGAAAAGGTTAATACAAAATATGTTTGCACCCTGTCATTTGTAACCTGGAACTCTTGCTTGGCTAGAAAGACCCATTTTCTCAGTTTCCCAAATTACAGAGGTCCTGTGGTGAATTTAATTCAGTTAAGGCTTTACCTGGATTCAATCAGCCACATCTGTGTGGTTTACACATTTTGCTAGAGAATATAAAATTCCATTCCATATTATGACAACTGCTAAGCAGCCAATATCTTTATAATTTTCCTGATTTATTTCAGTACACATGTCCTAGGAACGGATTGTTAATTTCTTTTTGAGTAGAAAAAGCAGGTTAAAGACTTTTTCTAGTCGATGATAATGATTTGCACATAGATTATTTCTCTGTATGATTCATGAGTTAAACAATTATAGAATGTTATAACACACTAATCAAGTTTCTCTTTGTTTTGAAAGGTGACTTTATTGTTCTTAAACAAAAATGCATAAAGGACTGCAATTTCCTAGACATGTGTTCATGTAAAATTATGGGAATAATTCACAATTAAGTGGTTAACCATAAATACCACTATGGCCAATTCAAGCTGAACATCACAATAAAGACATTCAGTGAGCTATATTCTTTCTATTATGCCTGCAATCTAAAGTGCATTGCTCTGCAACTTCCCCTGTTGCCAATGATTAATAGCCCATAAGCGGGAAGAGTCCACAAAGAAAAGTGCCAAGAGAAGCAGGTGCAGAAGGCTTTATATTATCATGACTGCCACAAGCTAATTCAGCAGTGTCAGCTCTAACTGTTATATTCTGATGATAAAATATGACAAAGGTTGAAATGGATGTTCTCCTCTGCCCTTATAAGGAAAGCAAATCTTCCCAATGTCATGAGGAACACCAGGAACTGCAATAAAGTTTTTTGCTCACTAAATGTTAAGACAAATAATCATATTTTTATTACACATTTTCAAATACCAGGCAGATTCTAAACACTACAATGTTATCAACTGGTAATTCTTTATCTATCAGATTATCTGCATACATTGAAATGAACATGTTCTCTTCTATGCGGACAGTTTGGAAACGTCAAGATCAAAACTGTGCTCTGAAAGGAAGACAGAGAATCCAAAATTCAGCACAGCCGTTCTCAAATAATCTATTTAGATCACGGGTGTCAAACTGGCGGCCCTGCAGCTGTTGCCAAAGTACAAGTCCCATGAGGCATTGTAAGATGGAAAGTTACAAGCATGACTCCCAAAGGCAGAGGAATGATGGGACTTGTAGTTTCACAACAGCTGGAGGGCTGCTAGTTTGACACCCCTGATTTAGATGGTCACTTAAATTAGTCAATGTAATTGTTAGATTGCCAGAGGTTGACAGCATCATCTAAATTATGGTCCTGTTTATATATTTGAAATAAAACACAAATTATAGCTCATTACATTTATATTTATGACACCAGAGGATATATAGCAATTGGTTTTCTAAATGAATAATTTTTACTCATTGCTAAATTGAACGTGTGTTGCTTAAAACACTCATGTGCAAGAACAGATAAAAGTGGGGAGTACATTTTCAAAGGAGTAATCTGGATAGCAAAATCTGGTATATACTGTACAAATATTTACTAAACAATCTGCTTAAAATGACACCAAACTGCTGCAAATACCTCAAATGTGCTCCCACATCAAACTTAAATAGGCATACAATATAGAGTTGCGCTTTGTGCTCATTATGCCCTCACTGCAAAGCTTAGACCCATATAGCAGATACAGGTCAAATGCCCATAACTGCTTTTCCTGAGGGTAATAGATGGGCTTGAGGTAGATTCCACAAATAAAATCTTATCTCTTAGCCATTAGCAATCCTGTCAGGAGCTAGATGCTCCCTGAGGATGTCCTACTGCAGACAAAATGCGCAAAGGGACAGGGTTTGTGCCCAGTGGCTTTATATTTTGCCCACTGGTGTACAACAATGTGGCGTTTTACTTTTTTAATGTATGATATTTGGGAGTACCTTTCCTTACTTAATAAGGAAGTGTTTTAGCGATATTAGCCTATGTATATATATTATTGTGCACAGGTATATTTAGTCACAGACTGATTTTCCCATGGTTTTGCACACTGTTTTGGCTTTATTTCACTGTACACCAAGCGCATTCGATTTGCATTAATATTAAAAAAGAGTGCACAAAATACCTATAAAACCAGAAATCCATAATATCACTAAGGTAGATTAAAAACCAAAATGTCATATATTATAAATAATATATTCAAATCTTTGCAATACAATATTAAAATAAAATACCATAACATAAATGAATTACTAAAAAAATATATATATATATATAGAACTGTTATAAGAAATATATATATATATAGAACTGTTATAAGAAAATCATTAAAATTACCTAAAAAACTAATAATTACCCCATCTAGTGGTAAAACATTTGTATATGTTCTCCCTGTGACTGCGTGGGTTTCCTCCGGGTACTCCGGTTTCCTCCCACACTCCAAAGACATGCTGGTAGGTTAATTGGATCCTGTCTAAACTGACCCTAGTCTGTGTATGAATGTGAGTTAGGGACCTTAGATTGTAAGCCCCTTGAGGGTTAAGGACTGATGTGAATGTACAATATATGTATGTAAAGCACTGTGTAAATTGATGGCGCTATATAAGTACCTGAAATAAAAAAATATGCATTATGTGCGCTCTTTTTCAATATTTGATATATTATGTTAAAGTTATTTATATGAGATGGTTGGTTACTGACAGGATTGATAATGACTAAGAGGAGAGTATAAAGTATTATGTTATCTAAATAGGATTGTGCACGTTGCCATAGTAACAGGTAAACTAATTGGTATGATATAACCTGGCATGAATCACCCTGCCCTATCCCCTGATGAAATCATGCGATTGATGACAAAACACATTAGACAGAACCAGGTGACATCATTACAGAAACCAGAAGTGCAGCGACGAGAACGACTTTTATAATCCCGATGTGATATTTGAATGCTGTGGTGACCTTTCTTGCTATGTAAGTGCATAGAGAATTAATAAAGTATATGTTATCGAGAACACTGCACTATTGTGAGTCTCTTTTGTGCTTTGAGCATGACCAGGGGACTAAAGATGGCTTGATCCAGTCCCACTGAACCAATACCAATACCTTCCCCCCATCTTTAACCTAAGTGACCACACTGACAACAAAATGGAGTTAACGGCCCAAAAACGGCCTATTATTACAACCAATAAGAAATAACATTTAAATAACAGAAACACAGTATAACATACGTTTTTCAAGGTCCCAATAGGCATCAAGAAAATGAATACCTGCATCCTGCTTAACTGCCGCTACCAGCCGCAACACCACTGACTTGGAGACACCACCGCAGATACCACCACCAGAACAACTGGAAGCCATACCTCAGACGGGTTCCTACAAAGTGACTTTCTTGTTCCCACATTAACCAACGAGGACCGTGCACCCCGCCGGTCGTCCCCCAGTACGAACTGGCACAACCACCACCAAAACAAACCATAAAACAATGGGTGGGCGGGAGGAAAGTTTGCTATGTGAAAACTCTCTTCAGACTGAAGACCCCCTGCCACATCCTGTCAGAGCACCCCTTGTAGCTCCACCCGCTCCCTCCTTAAAACCATTTAGACTGCCCCTTTAGCTAATGGTACTCTCCTCTCCCAGCCCTTCCTTCAGGTCTTCTTTTTTTCTACTCCTTATTTGCAGCTGCTAGATGGGATTTTGGCCTCTCAAAGGGAAATACTTTTATTTGTTGAGGAGGTAGATGATAAGATCTCATTTGTGGAAGCAACCTCAAGTTCATCTGTTACCCTCAGGAAAAGGGGTTATGTGCATTTTTGACCTGTATCTGCTACATGGGTCCAAGCTTTGAGGTGAAGGCAAACTGAACACAGAGGTGGAGCACATTTTTGTTTGTTGTGGAGCACTGGAGTTGTGGTATCACAAAGTATTTCACTGGATTGAAAGGACTTTTGAAGTTATAATGCACACTATAAATATCTCTCACACCCCAGTGCACAGGAATACCTGCCAATAAGTAGTAGAGGTAAACATATGCTGCTGCGCACCAGTGTAACACACCAATTGATATTATAGTATATAAACAGCGCAAATCAACCTCCTTACCATATACAATATCAGTCAAAGAAATGTTATATCAATCAAAAAAATACAATATTGAAAAAATAATTAAATAATTAATTAATTAGTGTCCAAAAGAATTAATTTTTTTGTGCAGAAACAAATTCTTTCTTCCCAAAACACAAGTAAAAAATCTTCTCCAAAAGAAATGTGCTTCCACCATTCACCAGTGTGAAATCAACATCAACCACACTCACCAGATGTGAGTGAGTAATGCGCCTTTTAGGATTTTAGGGATCCTACACCCCCTCTATATCTTCCAAAGCTCCTTTCACCTTGTAAACCAGGAGTCAGTGAGGTCTCTGGATTGGATTGTGATCTTATGGATTTGTGTGTGCCAATGGAGGCAATAAATCAATGCTTTTGACTTTCTCTAAACATGTGAGTGGCCTGGTATTATTTAATACTATACATGTTACTAGCAGTATTACACTATGGTTTTTTTCTCTTTTGCACCGGTATGGAGCTTTTATTAGGAATATATGGAAGGAGTACATCAAGCCATAGAAGGTGAAAGGAGCTTTGGAAGATATAGAGGGGGGTGTAGGATCCCTAAAATCCTAAAAGGCACATTACTCACTAACATCTGATGTTGATTTCACACTGGTGAAAGGTGGAAGCACATTTCTTTTGGAGAAGATTTTTCACTTGTGTTTTGGGATGAAAGAATTTGTTTCTGCAGAAAACAATTAATTCGTTTGGACACTAATTAATTAATTATTTCATTATTTTTTCAATATTATATTTTTTGATTTAGATAACATTTCTTTGACTGATATTGTATATGGTGAGGAGGTTGATTTGTGCTGTTTATTACCTATAATATAATGCACACTATGTTATATTATTTATGATATATGTTCTTATTTAATCACTTTTGTGTTTTTGCTTAAATTAGCACTGTTTTGCTGTTTGTTTGATTTATTCAGTACAAAAGTACAAAAATAGATAGCGATCTTTCCAGAAATGCAGTATCTTTGTTACTTCTTGAAATTAAAGCACACACATCCTTACCCTTCTGCTGAACAATACTAATCCCATCAAAAAAGGGGAAAAGCCTGGAAAAAAATGAATGCAGCCACTACATCTAAGGAATGATAAACTGCAATATATAACATTTTTGGTTTAGGGTTTAGATACACTTTACATAAGACTATTACATGGAGTGAATTATTACAACATTGATTAGGATAACAATAGTAAAAACTGTCTAATTATTGGAATGATAGTTTTTACCTGTAGGAGAATGTATGTACCAGTTTGCTGTTCTGGTGCAGTTCCATTTTTATTGGAATAAGACTCTTGCAATGACATTTTAAGATCATTGACCTGAAGCAAGAACAAAAAGATGTATCAGTATGTAAAACAATTCAATTCTTAGAACATTAAGGAACTGGATAATTGTTTCATAATTATTCTTATTTTTAAAGCCTGATTTACTAGAACGTAAAGTAAACATTCAATAGTGTATTCTAAAAATAAAAAATACAGTTTATCATCCATGATTAGATGTTTAACTACTTCATCTCTTTGGATGTACTAAGAACACCCAGAGTGAAAGGTATAACACAAGTTTGTGGCTGCAGTAGAAGCCATGTACATGCGTATGTTTTATTCAGCCGAGTCCTGGCTTTAATGACAAAAGAAACAGGGGCAGATGGGTAGCCACTCAATCACTTTTACAGTGTGGGCTGTGTGCATCAGCTCCCATATGGGTTTCAATCTCTTCTGCTGTAAAAAGAAGCTGAAAGTGTTCAGCTCTGAGCATTTATAGTTTCAGAGCTGTCATTCCCTCTCTGCTACAGCCAGTAATGCAGCTAATCAAGCATGATCTGTGTTTGATTAGCAGTGCACAACAGGGGAGCTTCTGGGGGTATACTGGACCCATGATGCCTCCATAAAGAGGACCTGTCATCTGCCCAATGCTATTACACAGGGGCTTGCTAGCCCCTTATAGTGGCAATAAAATTAAATGAAGAAAAAGGTAAAAATAAAAAATTATAAAAACTTAAAGTAACCCTGTCACTCTACTCACACCTGAAAACACATTCACAGGGTGTATGTAAAATGCAATTGCACCACACAAAGTATATTTCACCATAAATATTGGAGTAAGAGCAATAATTTTAGGGTCATAGTTCATAGTTTACTCTAAACAGATGAGCTGTAAAGATATTTAAAGTCAAGCCTATTGATAATTCTGGGTAGCATAATTTTTCACCATTTTGCAGGTTCCCGTAGTTTCGAACCTTGACAAATTTTGTATATATTTACTCTACTCTTCCTTGTTTTTATTAGGTACAAAAAACTGGGGATTAAATATTGTGTGTGTGTGTAAGTGTAATACAATTAATTTTTGTTGTGGTGTCCCTGCCCTGAGCTGACAAAATTTAGTGTATGGCTCTGCTGTTTCCAGCTGCAATTCATTTTTCAGTTTTGTTCAGGTTTTCCATAAAACCTGAACAAAAGCAACAGTGAGGGAGGATCAGTCACTGGATTATAAATAGTTATCTGACCTTAGCCAATCCCTGAGAGGCTGACCCAAAAGGTATGGCAGGGGGGAAGATAAATGTTTGGGAGGATATGATCAGTCTCTCTCTTCCCCTGGGGCTTCTACCCTGTGAGGGGGCATGTGTGTGGGTTCCAAATAATTTCTGCTGCTAGGCCTCAGAATGGCTATGGGATGAGGACCTAAAGAAAACTTGTCTGAACTAAACTGGCCTGTGGAAGCTCAGCTTGTTGCCTTTTGCCAGACACTCCAGTTGTCAAAGTACTTAATGGTGAGATGCCAGAGGTTGCTGCTAACTGTGACTTCTCTCATAGGGTCTCAGATATACTGACTGTCCCCTTTCTCTCTTTCTCCAGCTTTATTTTTGAGACTGCTGCTACAGGGCCTAATACTGTTGAGACAAAATTTTTCAGGAAGTTGTCCTCCAAGATTTATAAGGGCATATGGGTATCCTACACCCTTAACCGTTCTCTCTGTATTTTTCTCAAGAGCTGCAATAAAAAGGTAAAAATACCCACAGACTGAGCCTAAATTTGTTGGTGTGCTTCTAGAACTGGGCAGCTCCTCTGGGGATCAGAGCTACATAGCGTATTTTCCCTAAAATTAAAGATTTGATAAACAATTGCATAAATATTGAGCAACATAAAAAAAACTGTAACTACTACATTTTGATTTTACAAGGCCTCTGCTTTCAAAGAATGTTTAATGATCTAGGGCACAGGTGTCAAACTGGCGGCCCTCCAGCTGTTGCAAACTACAAGTCCCATGAGGCATTTCAAGATTGACAGTTACAAGCATTACTCCAAAAGGTAGAGGTATGATGGGACTTGTAATTTCGCAAAAGCTGGAGGGCCGCCAGTTTGACATCCCTGATTTAGGGGTTTTAAGTAATTTTACAGCCAAAAATGTAGATTTTAACATGTGTGCAAAAAGTGAAAAAGATGATTTGGTGGGGAGCAGGTTAAAGTGATTAAACTCATTTCACAGTTTTATAGTTGCAAAATTAGACATTAGACAGTTATTGATGTGTACATTCATGTAAAGCTTTTCAAAAAACAGCAATATTTATTAAATTAGATTAAGGACTAGCTTTTATAAAGAGCAAAACATAAATGCATTTGTTTAATTATGTATATATTCTGCATATGATTAGCAGCGAGAAAAGGTAACATAATACAACAATTTGTGCTTAATGTGTTTTATTAATAAGTGCTGGTCTTTTTTAATTCAAGGGCATATCTAATAGATTTGGTATTTAACACATACCTGTATCAATGGAGGGAGTTGTTCTAACACTTCTTCGATGACAGTACGCAAGTAGGCAAGATGCTTTACAGTATTACAACTTTCAGTTGTGATCATTGGTACAGAACTTTGCATGGTGTCATATATTGCTGATATATTGTGCGCAAATTCAGTGGCACTAAAATGCAAATCAGAGTGTGCAATAATTATTCTACAATTCAAACATTTTAACTGTATAGACTTTTTCAGCTAGCAATAATATTAATTATGTAAAGTATAGTAATTTATAGTATAGTGCAATTTGGAAGGTTTATGGAGGTGTCTGCTGGAGATAAAACCTTAGATTGAATAAGACTCAGATGGTCTATCTTAGAAGTTATTAATACTCTATCAACTCTGACAAAATAGTATCATGTACCTCAGTATAGCTAGTCATTTTCAACTGGACTGAATCTGAACTTGATCTGTAATATTGTAACGTTAATGTAAGACATTTTACTACTCAGTACTACTCAGTTCTAATAAGTGTCAGGAATATACCCCAGCATTTACAGCCTCACAGGTAACTCAGTCACCTTGTCGCAATCACCACAGTGTCATGTGTCAAAAAAGAGGTAAGTTCGAGGAGCTGGAATCAAAGTTTCAGATGGTGAAAAAACTCATCCCTCAAGCCTAATCACTTGGGTTTGGCAGCTCTCCACCAAAACAGGGAGTCCCTTGACAAACTGGGGTAATCAAGAATGGAAAATCTCAGTGTCATTGATCCAAAAAATGTGCCAAACAAATGTCTTGGGATTCAAACTTTTTTTAATAATTCAACCAGTGACAATAAAGAATAAAAGGCACTCAGATTGTTTTGGGGTCCAGAACATCATCCTTGCATCATTTTGCACCATTTTGCCACTGATACTGGCACAGTCACTGACTGATCATTCTCCTGGTGAATGCTTGCTATAGATTTGACAAATACTCCCCATATTCCTTGTCCTGTTTTCACAGGACAGAAATGAAGTGAAAGCTCCCCAGGTAAGGTCATTAGCAATAAAACACTTGATAGAAAACAGGCCTAGTTCTGATACCCAAGGAAAAATGTGAAAATTAGGTGAGATGTCACCTGAAAATTCTCCCATTTACTAACATACGGTGGACTTCTATTGACCATTGAACTGCATTTCCCAGAGGGAGATTGCCAGGAGGAGGGGAAAGAGCTGCATTTTCTCAGGCTCTTCAGGACACAGCTAGGTTTTGTCATGAGGGAGCCCGGAGAGTGCATATTACTTTTCAGTGTGGATCACCACTGTTGCATAATGGCAGCCTGAGCAGGATCTAGCATGCTGAGTCCAGATGTATGTTGACAGCCAGAGTTGCCTGGGTGTAGAGCATAGGGTGGATTAATCGCTATGTGTGACCAGATGGTGAGCTTCAATACTGTGGGGACTGGTGAACCACTATGTGGGGATTTGCCATTTGCTTCTAGAGAGACTGAGCCCTTTAATGGACTGACCATACTGCCATCTAGTATCCATATTGCTGCCTTAAGGTTTGACTGAGACTATTCTCATGTGCACCAGTGGCACAATTGGGCCCCAACAGTAGTTGGCTGAAGAGTTAGGACCAAATGCTGCCCATTTACAGCTGCTACACAGAGATTTTTACTTACGGTCTATGCTAAAAGGTACCTCTTAGGGGACATTGCACCATATCCTTGCCATCCTCCTAGAGTGCACTCTAGACTAGTTATAGTATTATTATTCACACTGCAGTTAATGCTTATATGAACTGTTTATTGTTGATTTTGCTGATTCAGGAGTTAATTCCAGTCTAGCGGTACAGAGCTCTATTTTAAGTTATTTTGGCAGCGTGATTATACTGTCTAGCAGACTGCATTTGAACCTTTCTTCTGTATGCTCATTTATGCTCAAAACACCATTTAATATAGCCCATACCAATACATTAAGTTTATTTAACACTAAATGATCTTGTGTCTATTTCCTGATGGTAATTCACAGCTGAGTTAAAGGTATCTACAAGTGTGTTTCTGTAAGTGCATGCAGTAACTTTCACTCAACCAAATGTGCCAGAGGGCTGAGTTTGTTCTTGGAGTCCAGGCACACAATGGAGAATCCAAATGAATTACCAATTGGCTTCTTCAGGGGTAGAGTTTCATTGTATCGCTAAAAAGAACAGATAAGCTCCACTTAATTCCCATGTATCCAAACCACCTAAAAGGAAGAAAGGATACAGAAGATTCCAAAACCTATAAAAAATGGGATGGTATTTTGACTGACACAATGGTAAAGGGCAAAAGGATTGGTGTAGCAAGAAACTCAAATGTCCATATGTCAGGTGTGCTAGCCTTGTATTCATAGGAAAATATAATGTATGTTTTTTGTTTTGTTTTGTTTTTTTTGTTTTGTAAAAAATATGCTGGGACTTTCTTAACCACCACACTAAACATTTCCAAAACCTTACTTTAACATGTTCCTATATGAACCAGGCCTCATCAATATTTCCAAATACAGAAAAAATTCTACTTGGAGGGAGAGGTGTGAAACCAGAAAATCATGAACCTTTTGTAAGTTATAGCAGGAGCACTGTGAATTGGCAAAAACCAAGAAAATAAATTTTAATAATTCTACTGTGGGCTCCTCAACCGATTGTTATACATAGCAACAAAAATTACAGCCCTTTACTGGCACTTCAGGCAGTTTGCCAATACCTACTTTACGGCAATAAAACACGTAGAAATTAAGGCATCTCATGTGGAACATTCATTCGACAGCCTCAAAAGCCAAATGAATGGTAATTGCTTAGAACACAATGCGGTGGCAATCAAATCAGATTGAATCATGCTTTTAAATATACATCTACATTCTGAAGAGCCAAGATAATTATGAATTATGCAAATAAACACAATGGTTCCATGGCAGGGCTGTTGTTTAGGTAGCAAAAGGGACATTCATGCAAAACTCAAAAGGCTCCTTTATTTTGCTAGTGACTAAGGCAATAGCTAAGAAGAATGTTTCCTAATATTCATTTTCATATAAGACTATGAACAGCAATGAGCTAATGATGGACTTAGTTCAAGCATGGTTCACTGAACATTACTAAAGTCTGAGTGCCAAATTCAAACCCCACTGAATTCAATGGGACTTGAATGTTAACAGTGATAGCCTTTTCGAGGCTAATAGGCAATGGGTTGTTAAACACATGGCAATGGAGGTAGAGCTGGGCACTGCCCTGGGGCACTTATATCAAAGCAAATTTTTTTGTTATTCTGTTTGGTCGGGAGTGACAATGTTAGTAATGTTTAAATTAAAACATAAAATATCCAAAATAGTGTTAAAAGCTTTTTTGGCCATACTTCTCGTGTGGGTCACAGGAGTGCACTTACTTTTGCATCCCCATGACCCACAGTCAGCTGACAGCAGGCTATCCCACTGTTAGCTGATGTGGATGAACCGCTCCAGGTTTTGGAAGGATCCTGACAATATTGTTGGTATCCACCCAGCTGCCTGATTGACAGCTAGCTCTGGCTCTCAGTGAGAGGCATCCACCCACTCTCAAGTTTGGTGCTCCAGTGAGTGCTGGAGGAACAGACCAGAAATCAGTGACTGACAACTAGAGATGAGCGAAGAAATGAAAAATTCGATTCGACTGATTCGGCGAATTCGTGGACAATATTCGATTCGAGTCGAATAAATTCGCTGTGAATTTAACTTAAAAAAGGGTGTTTCTAGGCTTCAGAGAGACTTAATATTAGTGCAGAACACTGTACCTTTAATTTAAATGCCCTTGGAGTCTGCTGGGGAAGAGAAATAATACTGTCACTCAGTATGACATGCAGATGAGTGCCGTCGATCTTAGAATCACCGCACACTTCACTCATTTGGCCAGTCACGGGGCCAAAACCAGTGTTTGGAGCCACAGTGTGGCGGTGGAGGCAGCAGCAATGGGAGGCCATACAGCAACCTATGACAAAATGGAAACCAGCAGGAGTGTGAGGAGACCTGAAAGTGGCACATGGCAGAGTGGGAGCAATGGGAGGCGGTACAGGGACCCAGGTCACACTGTGGGCCCAGCAGCAGCGTGACCAGGCGGTACGGGGGTCCATGGCAGATTTGGGGCCTGGCAGCACCTATGGGAGGCCTGTAATCTGCCAGCACCCTATGACAAAATGGAACCCTGGGCTGGGGCAGGCAGAACCGCCGTATCTTTATCACGGTTTTCCCAGGCCACCGAATGGCGACGCTGCATATGCTGACGCAACGCTGTAGTCCCAACATGGGCCCCCTGGCCACGCTTGACTTTCTGGCCACATAGTCGACATACGGCTACGTTTACTTCCTCGGGCGGCTTGACGAAAAATTGCCACACCGCAGAGTAGGAAACTTTGCCTCCTCTACTCCTCACTGGCTGACTGCTACTTCCTCCGTGCACACCGGCACCACTACTGGCCGTGGTGGTAGGCTGCAGTGGAGCTGGTGCTCTACTCCGTGGCCGTTTGCCTCCACTGACACTGCTGCGACCCTGCTGCCTCCTGGCAGCAGCAATGGGAGGCCGTACAGGGACCCATGAGAGACTCTGGACTTGGCAGCAGCATGAGGAGGCGGTATATAGGGGCCCATGGCAGATTAGGGGCCTGGCAGCAGCTATGGGAGGCCCGTAATCTGCCAGCACCCTATGTCAAAAAATTCAACACACCAGCAGTGTGAAGAGACCTGAATGTGGCACATGGCAGAGTGTGGCGATGGAAACAGCAGCAATGGGAGGCCGTACAGGGACCCATGAGAGACTCTGGACTTGGCAGCAGCATGAGGAGGCGGTATATAGGGGCCCATGGCAGATTAGGGGCCTGGCAGTAGCTATGGGAGGCCCGTAATCTGCCAGCACCCTATGTCAAAAAATTCAACACAACAGCAGTGTGTGAGGAGACCTGAAAGTGGCACATGGCAGAGTGTGGCGATGGAGACAGCAGCAATGGGAGGCCGTACAGGGACCCATGAGAGACTCTGGACTTGGCAGCAGCATGAGGAGGCGGTATATAGGGGCCCATGGCAGATTAGGGGCCTGGCAGCAGCTATGGGAGGCCCGTAATCTGCCAGCACCCTATGTCAAAAAATTCAACACACCAGCAGTGTGAAGAGACCTGAATGTGGCACATGGCAGAGTGTGGCGATGGAAACAGCAGCAATGGGAGGCCGTAAAGGGACCCATGAGAGACTCTGGACTTGGCAGCAGCATGAGGAGGCGGTATATAGGGGCCCATGGCAGATTAGGGGCCTGGCAGCAGCTATGGGAGGCCCGTAATCTGCCAGCACCCTATGTCAAAAAATTCAACACAACAGCAGTGTGTGAGGAGACCTGAAAGTGGCACATGGCAGAGTGTGGCGATGGAGACAGCAGCAATGGGAGGCCGTACAGGGACCCATGAGAGACTCTGGACTTGGCAGCAGCATGAGGAGGCGGTATATAGGGGCCCATGGCAGATTAGGGGCCTGGCAGCAGCTATGGGAAGCCCGTAATCTGCCAGCACCCTATGTCAAAAAATTGAAAACACAAGCAGTGTGAAGAGACCTGAATGTGGCACATGGCAGAGTGTGGCGATGGAGACTGTCGGGGATCGTCGCGCCGCTGGTCCCGGCGCAGGCGCAGTACACCTCCCTGTACGCGAGCGCCGGGACTTGGCCGACCGCGGCAATCAGGTTCGCGCATGCGCAGTAGTGACCGCGGGCGCGCGCCTGGCACCAATGACAGCGCAGGGCGGGATATTTAAACGGCCCTGAGCTGTCATTCAGTGCCTTTTGGTCTTTTGTATCCTGTGAACCTGTGAACCTGTCTGAAGTAAGTTGCTGACCCGGATTGTGCCCTGACCTTGCTGTTTTCTCCTGTTTTGACCCTTGCTTGCCTGACCTCTCTCCTGTATGCCCCCTATTGGATCTGACCTGCTGTTGCTGACCTGGCGTGTGACCCGACTATTCTCTGCCCGCTGCTCTGTACCGCACCGTCCCCATAGTTACCGACCCGGCTTGTATGACCCTGCTCCTGCTCAGCCATCCATCCATCCATCCATCCGTCCCTCTCTACGGGGTCTCCAGACCTCCTCATACCTGGCTCTCTCCCGTGGGAGCCCCTGGCGAATACCCCTACCACTGACGGGTGTCCTCAGTAGTCACGACCTGGTCCTGGGGTACTCCAAGTCCATCCCCACCATCAGGGGCCCTGGTGAACAAGTACCCTGGGGCTTAGACTCCGTGCGCTGGGAACATCCGACCAGTGGAGTGCTAGTGGTACCGCCGGGCGGTCCCTTACAGTACCAAAAGGCCATGACTGAGCCTAGAGGAGGGCCCTCCCCGTTAGAGGAAATTTGCAGGCACCTAGCTACTTTGACGCAGGCCGTAACGGTCCTGCAGGACAGATGCATGCAGCTGGAGAATCGCATCCAGACTGGCTCTATTTCTGATCCTGCCCCACAGGCCCCGGTTTCTGCACCCCCGGCCCTGGTAGCTCAGGAGCCAGCCTCAGGGGCTTCCGCCCCGCTCCCTATGGTAGAACCCCGAGTACCCCTACCGGAGCGTTTTCACGGGGACCGCACACGCTTCCGGTCATTCCGCGACTCCTGTCTCTTGTTCTTTGAGCTACAACCCCGTACCTTCCTGACCGAAAACGTGAAGGTAGGATTCATTATTTCACTACTACAGGGTGAACCCCAGGATTGGGCCCACCGGCTAAGGGGAAACAATGATCCTCACCTGGGATCGGTCAATAGTTTCTTTGAAGCAATGGCCATCTTGTATGATGACCCACAGCGGGCAGCCTCTGCCGAAGCGACCTTATATGCGCTCCGACAGGGCCGGCGGGCGGCAGAGGAATACGCCTCTGATTTCAGGCGGTGGATGGGGGACACACGCTGGAATGAGTTCGCTCTATTGCACCAGTTCCGTATGGGACTCTCCGATCCCTTGAAAGATGAGCTGGCCCGGGTGGAGGTTCCCGAGTCTCTAGAAGACCTTATTGCCCTGACAATTAAGATTGACCGAAGACTGCGGGAACGCAGGCTTGAGAGGTCCGGCCAGGGTCGCGGAAATACCTGGGGTCCATTCCTAGGCCCCAGCCCACCAACCCGACAAAGCATCCAGAACCCACCACCAGGAGATGTTCCGGAACCTATGCAGCTAGGTCTGGCACGGCCTAAATTATCACCGGAGGAACGCCAGCGCAGACGAGCCCAGAACCTCTGCCTTTACTGCGGTGAAGCTGGTCATATGGTGCGATCCTGCCCTCAAAAAATGAGTAAGTGCACCCGTTTTTCTTCCTTGTCTGTTAGCAATACCTGTCCTTCGCAATACTTAGTAGTGCCCCTCTCCTTTCAGCTCCCAGGAAAGATCGTGGAGGTGACAGCCATAGTTGATTCGGGGGCATGCAGCTGTTTCCTGGATCTAGAGTTTGCTCACCAACAGGGTATCCCTCTCCAACACAGACAGAAGGGCTTCAACATCTTTTTGGCTGATGGTTCCCAGATAAAATCGGGGGTAGTTAATCAGGAAACTCCCCCCATTGCCACTATCATTGCCAACCAGCACCAGGAGTTCCTCCGCCTGGACGCTATTGCATCACCTCTTTTCCCAGTCATTCTGGGGCTCCCATGGTTACGGGCCCATAACCCCCAGATTGACTGGGAGACCGGGTCAATCTCGTTCCCTTCCCCATACTGTCGGGAACATTGTCGCACTTCGGGCCCCGCGGGGCCCCGAGTTCTCCTTTGCTCCGAAGGAGACTCCGACTTGAAACAGGTTATTCCCGCAGCCTATCATGGGTTCCTGGATGTGTTCAGTAAGCGGGGAGCCGACACTCTGCCCCCCCACCGCCCGTATGACTGTCCAATCGACCTGTTACCAGGCTCTGAAATCCCTTTTGGGCGTATTTTCCCCCTATCTGAGCTTGAATTGGGGGCCCTGAAGGAATATATCGAGGACAGCCTCCAGAAGGGATTCATCCGCCCCTCCACTTCTCCAGCAGGAGCGGGAATCTTCTTCGTGGAGAAAAAAGACAAAACCCTGAGACCTTGTATTGACTACCGGGAGCTGAACAGGGTCACGATAAAAAATCGTTACCCATTGCCATTGGTACCAGAACTGTTTCAGAGCCTAAAGGCTGCAGTCATATTCACAAAACTTGATTTAAGGGGGGCCTATAACCTGGTACGCATAAGAGAGGGGGACGAGTGGAAAACTGCTTTCCGTACCCGGTTTGGCCACTTTGAATACTTGGTCATGCCATTTGGGCTGTGCAATGCACCAGCCACCTTCCAACACTTTGTGAACGACATCTTCAGGGATTTTTTGGATGTCTTCGTTATCGTCTACTTGGACGACATACTAATTTTTTCACCCTCTCTAGAGGATCATAGGATACATGTGGCGAAAGTTTTGGGGCGATTGCGGCAGCATGGGTTATATGCTAAGGCGGAGAAATGTTGCTTTGAGCAATCTAGCATCACGTTCCTAGGCCTGATTATCTCCACTGCGGGGGTCGCGATGGACCCCCAGAAGGTCTCTGCAATTTTAGATTGGCCTGAACCCACGGACAAAAAAGGTGTCCAACGGTTTATAGGGTTCGCGAACTTTTATCGGAAGTTCATCAAAAACTTCTCGGGTCTGGTCTCCCCCATTACCCAACTAACCAAACTTGGAACCCGGTTCAAATGGACACCAGAGGCTCAAAAAGCTTTCGAAGCTCTGAAAAAGCTGTTTACCTCGGCACCCATCCTGGGCCACCCGGACGCGGCCCTGCCCTACATCTTGGAGGTAGATGCATCGGAGAATGCGGTAGGATCCATCCTGTCTCAGCGGAAAGGCACCAAAGAGTTACTCCATCCCGTAGCATTCTTCTCGAGGAAACTCACCCCAGCAGAGAAGAATTACGATATCGGGGATCGAGAGCTGCTGGCTATCAAAGCAGCGCTAGAAGAATGGAGATACCTGCTGGAAGGTGCCTCACACCCTATATTGATTTTCACAGACCACAAGAATCTGGAATATCTGAGGACTGCCAAGCGTCTACGCCCACGGCAGGCAAGATGGGCCCTGTTCTTTTCCAGATTCAATTTTCATATTACTTACAGGCCCGGATCTAAAAATACGAAGCCTGACGCGCTATCTCGTATGTTTGAGGACTCCGAAGAAGAACTGGTACCCGACACTATCTTGTCCTCAGGGAACTTCTTGGCGCTCCAGTCGGACCTTCGCTCCAAGTTAATAGAAGCATCTACGGCCACACCAACCCCAGTTGGGGTATCCCTCCAGAACAAAGGGGGACTCCTGTGGAAGGAGGATTCTATCATGGTACCTGAGGAAGTCCGGACCCTGGTTTTGGGGCATTGCCACGATCACCCGCTGGCGGGTCACTTTGGCCCAGTCAAGACTCTGGAGCTTCTCCGGCGCTCGTTTTGGTGGCCAAACATGGCTAAGGATTGCAAGCGCTACGTGAGATCCTGTACCATCTGCCAGAAGAGCAAACCGTCAAGGAGCAAAGCCTGGGGGCTGTTGCGACCTTTGCCGATTCCCGAACGGCCTTGGCAGAAGATCGCGATGGACTTCATAGTCGAGCTCCCACCGTCACAAGACCACACAGCAATTCTGGTGGTTATTGATCGCCTATCCAAGATGGCTCACTTCGTGCCACTAAGGAAGACTCCGTCAGCAACTGAGACGGCGCGAATATTTATCCGGGAGATCGTTAGACTTCATGGAGTACCCGAGGACATCGTCTCTGATCGAGGGGTCCAGTTTACATCTAAGTTTTGGAGGGCTCTGTGCAAGGCCCTGGACATCAAGTTGTCCCTCTCCTCCGCGTTCCACCCTCAGACCAACGGTCAGACCGAGAGGACGAACCAGACCCTGGAGCAATACTTGCGTTGCTACACGTCTTTCCTGCAGGATGATTGGCTGTCTCTTTTACCCCTGGCGGAGTTCGCTTATAACAACGCAAGCCATTCGGCAACGGGGCAGTCCCCATTCTTTTCGAATTATGGGTTTCACCCTGTCTTTCTCCCTGACTTGGTCTCTGAATGCCCAGTTCCAGCCACGCAGGATGCGTTGACCTTCTTCTCCGTCAATAACAAATTACTCCAGGAAGCCATCGCTCGGGCCCAAGAGGACAATAAGAAGGAGTTTAACAAGAAACGTAGAGGGGATTTGGCGTTGCGGCCTGGGCAGAAGGTGTGGTTGGCCACAACCAACTTAAAGATGCTTTGTCCTTCGAAAAAATTGGGACCTAAATTTGTGGGGCCTTTTCAGGTAAAGCGGATGGTCAACGAAGTGGCATATGAGCTGATCCTTCCGGCCACATTCAGAATTCATCCAGTTTTCCATGTATCTCTGCTGAAGCCAGTGATCCCAGATGCCTTCCCAGAACGAGAATCCAGACCCCCTGATGCCATAACGGTCGAAGGACAAGAGGAATTTGAGGTGGAAACGATCCTTAAGTGCCGAAGAAGGGGGGGCCAGACCCAATTCCTAATTAAGTGGAAGGGCTATGGTCCTGAGGACAACTCCTGGGAACCGGCTCATAATGTCCACGCACCTAGACTAGTCCGGGAGTTTCTTCGTGATCACCCGTGGTGGAGAGATCGGGTGGGCATCCGGAGGTTGCCCGTAGGGGGGGGGCAATGTCGGGGATCGTCGCGCCGCTGGTCCCGGCGCAGGCGCAGTACACCTCCCTGTACGCGAGCGCCGGGACTTGGCCGACCGCGGCAATCAGGTTCGCGCATGCGCAGTAGTGACCGCGGGCGCGCGCCTGGCACCAATGACAGCGCAGGGCGGGATATTTAAACGGCCCTGAGCTGTCATTCAGTGCCTTTTGGTCTTTTGTATCCTGTGAACCTGTGAACCTGTCTGAAGTAAGTTGCTGACCCGGATTGTGCCCTGACCTTGCTGTTTTCTCCTGTTTTGACCCTTGCTTGCCTGACCTCTCTCCTGTATGCCCCCTATTGGATCTGACCTGCTGTTGCTGACCTGGCGTGTGACCCGACTATTCTCTGCCCGCTGCTCTGTACCGCACCGTCCCCATAGTTACCGACCCGGCTTGTATGACCCTGCTCCTGCTCAGCCATCCATCCATCCATCCATCCGTCCCTCTCTACGGGGTCTCCAGACCTCCTCATACCTGGCTCTCTCCCGTGGGAGCCCCTGGCGAATACCCCTACCACTGACGGGTGTCCTCAGTAGTCACGACCTGGTCCTGGGGTACTCCAAGTCCATCCCCACCATCAGGGGCCCTGGTGAACAAGTACCCTGGGGCTTAGACTCCGTGCGCTGGGAACATCCGACCAGTGGAGTGCTAGTGGTACCGCCGGGCGGTCCCTTACAGAGACAGCAGCAATGGGAGGCCGTACAGGAACCCATGAGAGACTCTGGACTTGGCAGCAGCATGAGGAGGCGGTATATAGGGGCCCATGGCAGATTAGGGGCCTGGCAGCAGCTATGGGAGGCCCGTAATCTGCCAGCACCCTATGTCAAAAAATTCAACACAACAGCAGTGTGTGAGGAGACCTGAAAGTGGCACATGGCAGAGTGTGGCGATGGAGACAGCAGCAATGGGAGGCCGTACAGGGACCCATGAGAGACTCTGGACTTGGCAGCAGCATGAGGAGGCGGTATATAGGGGCCCATGGCAGATTAGGGGCCTGGCAGCAGCTATGGGAGGCCCGTAATCTGCCAGCACCCTATGTCAAAAAATTGAAAACACAAGCAGTGTGAAGAGACCTGAATGTGGCACATGGCAGAGTGTGGCGATGGAGACAGCAGCAATGGGAGGCCGTACAGGGACCCATGAGAGACTCTGGACTTGGCAGCAGCATGAGGAGGCGGTATATAGGGGCCCATGGCAGATTAGGGGCCTGGCAGCAGCTATGGGAGGCCCGTAATCTGCCAGCACCCTATGTCAAAAAATTCAACACAACAGCAGTGTGTGAGGAGACCTGAAAGTGGCACATGGCAGAGTGTGGCGATGGAGACAGCAGCAATGGGAGGCCGTACAGGGACCCATGAGAGACTCTGGACTTGGCAGCAGCATGAGGAGGCGGTATATAGGGGCCCATGGCAGATTAGGGGCCTGGCAGCAGCTATGGGAAGCCCGTAATCTGCCAGCACCCTATGTCAAAAAATTGAAAACACAAGCAGTGTGAAGAGACCTGAATGTGGCACGTGGCAGAGTGTGGCGATGGAGACAGCAGCAATGGGAGGCCGTACAGGGACCCATGAGAGACTCTGGACTTGGCAGCAGCATGAGGAGGCGGTATATAGGGGCCCATGGCAGATTAGGGGCCTGGCAGCAGCTATGGGAGGCCCGTAATCTGCCAGCACCCTATGTCAAAAAATTGAAAACACAAGCAGTGTGAAGAGACCTGAATGTGGCACATGGCAGAGTGTGGCGATGGAGACAGCAGCAATGGGAGGCCGTACAGGGACCCATGAGAGACTCTGGACTTGGCAGCAGCATGAGGAGGCGGTATATAGGGGCCCATGGCAGATTAGGGGCCTGGCAGCAGCTATATGAGGCCCGTAATCTGCCAGCACCCTATGTCAAAAAATTCAACACAACAGCAGTGTGAAGAGACCTGAATGTGGCACATGGCAGAGTGTGGCGATGGAGACAGCAGCAATGGGAGGACGTACAGGGACCCATGAGAGACTCTGGACTTGGCAGCAGCATGAGGAGGTGGTATATAGGGGCCCATGGCAGATAAGGGGCCTGGCAGCAGCTATGGGAGGCCCGTAATCTGCCAGCACCCTATGTCAAAAAATTGAAAACACAAGCAGTGTGAAGAGACCTGAATGTGGCACATGGCAGAGTGTGGCGATGGAGACAGCAGCAATGGGAGGCCGTACAGGGACCCATGAGAGACTCTGAACTTGGCAGCAGCATGAGGAGGCGGTATATAGGGGCCCATGGCAGATTAGGGGCCTGGCAGCAGCTATGGGAGGCCCGTAATCTGCCAGCACCCTATGTCAAAAAATTCAACACAACAGCAGTGTGAAGAGACCTGAATGTGGCACATGGCAGAGTGTGGCGATGGAGACAGCAGCAATGGGAGGCCGTACAGGGACCCATGAGAGACTCTGGACTTGGCAGCAGCATGAGGAGGTGGTATATAGGGGCCCATGGCAGATTAGGGGCCTGGAAGCAGCTATGGGAGGCCCGTAATCTGCCAGCACCCTATGTCAAAAAATTGAAAACACAAGCAGTGTGAAGAGACCTGAATGTGGCACATGGCAGAGTGTGGCGATGGAGACAGCAGCAATGGGAGGCCGTACAGGGACCCATGAGAGACTCTGGACTTGGCAGCAGCATGAGGAGGCGGTATATAGGGGCCCATGGCAGATTAGGGGCCTGGCAGCAGCTATGGGAGGCCCGTAATCTGCCAGCACCCTATGTCAAAAAATTCAACACAACAGCAGTGTGTGAGGAGACCTGAAAGTGGCACATGGCAGAGTGTGGCGATGGAGACAGCAGCAATGGGAGGCCGTACAGGGACCCATGAGAGACTCTGGACTTGGCAGCAGCATGAGGAGGCGGTATATAGGGGCCCATGGCAGATTAGGGGCCTGGCAGCAGCTATGGGAAGCCCGTAATCTGCCAGCACCCTATGTCAAAAAATTGAAAACACAAGCAGTGTGAAGAGACCTGAATGTGGCACATGGCAGAGTGTGGCGATGGAGACAGCAGCAATGGGAGGCCGTACAGGGACCCATGAGAGACTCTGGACTTGGCAGCAGCATGAGGAGGCGGTATATAGGGGCCCATGGCAGATTAGGGGCCTGGCAGCAGCTATGGGAGGCCCGTAATCTGCCAGCACCCTATGTCAAAAAATTGAAAACACAAGCAGTGTGAAGAGACCTGAATGTGGCACATGGCAGAGTGTGGCGATGGAGACAGCAGCAATGGGTGGGAGGCCGTACAGGGACCCATGAGAGACTCTGGACTTGGCAGCAGCATGAGGAGGCGGTATATAGGGGCCCATGGCAGATTAGGGGCCTGGCAGCAGCTATGGGAGGCCCGTAATCTGCCAGCACCCTATGTCAAAAAATTCAACACAACAGCAGTGTGTGAGGAGACCTGAAAGTAGCACATGGCAGAGTGTGGCGATGGAGACAGCAGCAATGGGAGGCCGTACAGGGACCCATGAGAGACTCTGGACTTGGCAGCAGCATGAGGAGGTGGTATATAGGGGCCCATGGCAGATTAGGGGCCTGGCAGCAGCTATGGGAGGCCCGTAATCTGCCAGCACCCTATGTCAAAAAATTGAAAACACAAGCAGTGTGAAGAGACCTGAATGTGGCACATGGCAGAGTGTGGCGATGGAGACAGCAGCAATGGGAGGCCATACAGGGACCCATGAGAGACTCTGGACTTGGCAGCAGCATGAGGAGGCGGTATATAGGGGCCCATGGCAGATTAGGGGCCTGGCAGCAGCTATGGGAGGCCCGTAATCTTCCAGCACCCTATGTCAAAAAATTCAACACAACAGCAGTGTGTGAGGAGACCTGAAAGTGGCACATGGCAGAGTGTGGCGATGGAGACAGCAGCAATGGGAGGCCGTACAGGGACCCATGAGAGACTCTGGACTTGGCAGCAGCATGAGGAGGCGGTATATAGGGGCCCATGGCAGATTAGGGGCCTGGCAGCAGCTATGGGAAGCCCGTAATCTGCCAGCACCCTATGTCAAAAAATTGAAAACACAAGCAGTGTGAAGAGACCTGAATGTGGCACATGGCAGAGTGTGGCGATGGAGACAGCAGCAATGGGAGGCCGTACAGGGACCCATGAGAGACTCTGGACTTGGCAGCAGCATGAGGAGGCGGTATATAGGGGCCCATGGCAGATTAGGGGCCTGGCAGCAGCTATGGGAGGCCCGTAATCTGCCAGCACCCTATGTCAAAAAATTGAAAACACAAGCAGTGTGAAGAGACCTGAATGTGGCACATGGCAGAGTGTGGCGATGGAGACAGCAGCAATGGGAGGCCGTACAGGGACCCATGAGAGACTCTGGACTTGGCAGCAGCATGAGGAGGCGGTATATAGGGGCCCATGGCAGATTAGGGGCCTGGCAGCAGCTATGGGAGGCCCGTAATCTGCCAGCACCCTATGTCAAAAAATTCAACACAACAGCAGTGTGTGAGGAGACCTGAAAGTGGCACATGGCAGAGTGTGGCGATGGAGACAGCAGCAATGGGAGGCCGTACAGGGACCCATGAGAGACTCTGGACTTGGCAGCAGCATGAGGAGGTGGTATATAGGGGCCCATGGCAGATTAGGGGCCTGGCAGCAGCTATGGGAGGCCCGTAATCTGCCAGCACCCTATGTCAAAAAATTGAAAACACAAGCAGTGTGAAGAGACCTGAATGTGGCACATGGCAGAGTGTGGCGATGGAGACAGCAGCAATGGGAGGCCGTACAGGGACCCATGAGAGACTCTGGACTTGGCAGCAGCATGAGGAGGCGGTATATAGGGGCCCATGGCAGATTAGGGGCCTGGCAGCAGCTATGGGAGGCCCGTAATCTTCCAGCACCCTATGTCAAAAAATTCAACACAACAGCAGTGTGTGAGGAGACCTGAAAGTGGCACATGGCAGAGTGTGGCGATGGAGACAGCAGCAATGGGAGGCCGTACAGGGACCCATGAGAGACTCTGGACTTGGCAGCAGCATGAGGAGGCGGTATATAGGGGCCCATGGCAGATTAGGGGCCTGGCAGCAGCTATGGGAGGCCCGTAATCTGCCAGCACCCTATGTCAAAAAATTGAAAACACAAGCAGTGTGAAGAGACCTGAATGTGGCACATGGCAGAGTGTGGCGATGGAGACAGCAGCAATGGGAGGCCGTACAGGGACCCATGAGAGACTCTGGACTTGGCAGCAGCATGAGGAGGCGGTATATAGGGGCCTATGGCAGATTAGGGGCCTGGCAGCAGCTATAGGAGGCCCGTAATCTGCCAGCACCCTATGTCAAAAAATTCAACACACCAGCAGTGTGTGAGGAGACCTGAAAGTGGCACATGTTTGAGGCATGATTCATGGCGGATTTAGTCAGTTGTGTCAGGAACTGGTGGTTTGAAATCCAGACTAATCCACGCCTGATTCATTTTCACAAACGTGAGTCTTTCCACACTTTGGGTGGACAGTCGTGTCCTCCGCGGAGTTACAATACCTCCTGCCGCACTAAACACGCGCTCCGATGCCACGCTACTGGCCGGGCATGACAGCCTTTCAAGGGCAAATTCAGCTAGTTGGGGCCAAAGGTCAAGTTTCGTTGCCCAGTAGTCAAGGGGATTGTCTACCTCGGTTGGCAGGGTGCTGTCCAAGTAGGCCCAAGCCTGTTGTTTGAGCTCCTGCTCCAGGTCCACCTGATGCTGCTGCTGCTGCTGCGGCTGGTTAGTAGTTTCCTCACTGCGCTGGTGAAGAAAGCTACTCATCATCGACTGCAGACTGAGGCAGCCGCTGCTGGTGGAGCTGCCACTGCTCCTACCACCCCACCCCTCCCCTGCTGCCATGCCAGCGGAACGCGAGCGCACAGGGCCCACAGTGTCTGAGGATGGACGTTGGCGCACAAAGGCAGAGACCAACTGACTACATAGGTGGTTTTTATAGTACGTAATTTTGGCCTCCCTCTCAGCAGGTGTGAAAAAGGCCACCATTTTGGACCGGTAGCGAGGGTCCAACAAGGTGGACAGCCAAAAGTCATCCCTCTGTCTGATGGTTATTATTCGGCTGTCGCTACGCAAGCAACCGAGCATGCTATGGGCCATTTGTGCCAAGGAATGCGAGGGACTCCCTGCCTCCATCTCCACAGCATACTGCCACGGTGCGTCTGGGTCCTCTGTCTCCTCCTCCTCCTCCTCTACCAGATGCTCCTGCTCCTCCACTCCTGTCCGCTGAGTGGAAAAACCACCCATTTCACTCAATAATTCCTGAGCACAAATGTCCTCCTCTACCTCCTCCTCTTCTTCCTGTCCTGCCCCCACAGGGGTCATGTGGCGTTGAGATCTGTGCGCCACGTCTACCGCACCCTGACCAGCCATTGTTAACAGCATTTGTTCCAGGACGTGCAACAGAGGAATGACGTCGTTCATCCCATAGTCCTGCCGACTCACGAATAGCGTGGCCTCCTCAAAGGGCCTGAGCAAGCGGCAGGTGTCACGCATGAGCTGCCAATGGCTGACATCTAAGTTACACAGGGGAGTACCTTTATCCGCTTGTAACATAAGGAAATCGGTGATGGCCTTTCGCTGCTCGTAAAGGCGGTCTAACATGTGTAGGGTTGA
Source organism: Staurois parvus (assembly GCF_062004578.1). Lineage (NCBI taxonomy): Eukaryota > Metazoa > Chordata > Amphibia > Anura > Ranidae > Staurois > Staurois parvus. Next base: position 1,817,523 of record NW_028318635.1, read on the forward strand.
ATTCCACCTTGTTGCAACGTCGCAGATCAGGCGATGCTGTGGAATTCCGTTCTGCCGCTGCAGCTCAATGAGGGTGTTCTTTGCGGTGTAGGAATGGCTGAAATGCATGCACAGTTTACGTGACATTTTAAGGATGTCTTGCAGTGGGATGGTGGATTTTAGGAACCGCTTGACAACCAGATTGAACACGTGAGCCATGCATGGCGCATGGCACAACCTTCCTTGACGCAGAGCAGACACCATGTTCTTTCCGTTGTCGGTCAACATGGTTCCGATTTTAAGTTTGCGCGGAGACAGCCATCTGTCGATTTCTCTGTTCATTACACTCAGCAGTTCCTCCCCTGTGTGACTACGTTCGCCAAGGCATACCAGGTGCAGCACAGCGTGACACCGTTGCGCCCTGCACATGTGATATGCCGGTCGGGTAATGGGACTTGGCACGGGGGTGGCGGCTGAGGACACGGCGGAAAAAGAGGTGGTAGAGGCGGACATGTTTGCTGGACCAAGGACGTGCAAACGTGGAGGCAAAAGCGTCGTGACCTGTCCAAGTTGCTGGTGCGGCTGTGCCGGCACCACGTTCACCCAGTGGGCCGTAAATTACATGTACTGTCCCTGACCGTAGTTACAGCTCCACACGTCGGCGCTGCCGTGCACTTTGGCAGAGACCGACATGCTCAAAGACTGGCCCACCATCTCTTCTACATGTGAATGCAGGGCTGGCACTGCCTTTTGGGCAAAGAAATGACGGCTTGGCACTCTCCACCGCGGCGCGGCACAAGCCATCATTTCTCGGAAAGGTGCTGAGTCCACCAGTTGGAAAGGGAGGGACTGCAGCACCAGCAACTTGGACAGGAGGACGTTCAGCTTTTGCACCGTCGGGTGCGTGCTCGCAAACTGTTGTCTCTTGGAAACGGATTCCAAGAAAGACTGTTGACGGAATCCGAGAAGAGGAGTAGCAGGAGAAGGAGCATCTGAACGAGCGGAAGATGCCAACGAGCGACAACTCCCCTCAGCAGAGGTGTTGGAGCCTTGACTGGCTGATAGAGGGTGATTGACGACGTCGGGTGACGGAGCAAGTAACGGAGCGGGTGATGGAGCGGGGGCTGGGGCAGGCAGAACCGCCGTATCTTTATCACGGTTTTCCCAGGCCACCGAATGGTGACGCTGCATATGCTGACGCAACGCTGTAGTCCCAACATGGGGCCCCTGGCCACGCTTGCATTTCTGGCCACATAGTCGACATACGGCTACGTTTACTTCCTCGGGCGGCTTGACGAAAAATTGCCACACCACCGAGTAGGAAACTTTGCCCCCGCTACTCCTCACTGGCTGACTGCTACTTCCTCCGTGCGCACCGGCACCACTACTGGCCGTGGTGGTAGGCTGCAGTGGAGCTGGTGCTCTACTCCGTGGCCGTTTGGCTCCACTGACACTGATGCGACCCTGCTGCCTCCTGGGCAACCCACCGACTGTTTCGCTCGCTGCCAAGCTGGCACCCTCTTCTCCTGATGATGCGGAAGAAATTGCCTGATGACGACGAGGCAGCCAAGTGCGATCAACCTCCTCATCATCAGGTACGGTCTCCGCCTCACTACTAGCCCCCTCGGCTGCGTCTGGGTCAGGAGACAGACCTGTCTCTAGACCGGCTACAGAGCCACTCTCCTCGCCAGTACTTCTTCGCCTGGCTGCTGAAAAGGCCGATGTCTCCCCCCGTTCCTGACCGCCCTCTGTTAGCTCTTCCTCACTGTACAGTGGGGCTGAGCCCACAGCATGCGATACTTCGCTTGGTGAGGGAACAGCAAAGGACAGGGGCAGGTAGAGGACATGTGATTTCAGTGGGCTTGCTCCCGGGCCATGCCAACTAACGGTTGTGTCTGACGTACCCACCGACCGTTGGCTGTAGGTGTCAGAGGTGACCTGGGAAGAGGAAGACGACCGAGCCAACCAATCAATGACGGCAGGGTTGTCGGTGGAGACACGACCGCTGGATGACACCGGGAGCACTGGCCTCTGGCTGCGAATAGTGCTGCCTCGACCCCTTCCTCTGCTGCCACGTCTGCTCGCTCCTAAAAAATTGCCTCCTCTGCCACTCCTCTGCATGTTGTCTGACATACTCTTTAATTCAACGATTATGTGTCCCTGAGTAACAATTCTCTGGCACTCAGTAACAATTCTGTCTGTCCCTGAGTAAAAATTCTGTGGCCCTAAGTAAAGTTTCTGGGGCCCTGAGTAACAATTCTCTGGCACTCAGTAACAATTCTGTCTGTCCCTGAGTAACAATTCTCTGGCACTCAGTAACAATTCTGTCTGTCCCTGAGTAAAAATTCTGTGGCCCTAAGTAAAGTTTCTGTGGCCCTGAGTAACAATTCTCTGGCACTCAGTAACAATTCTGTCTGTCCCTGAGTAAAAATTCTGTGGCCCTAAGTAAAGTTTCTGTGGCCCTGAGTAACAATTCTCTGGCACTCCGTAACAATTCTGTCTGTCCCTGAGTAACAATTCTCTGGCACTCAGTAACAATTCTGTCTGTCCCTGAGTAAAAATTCTGTGGCCCTAAGTAAAGTTTCTGTGGCCCTGAGTAACAATTCTCTGGAACTCAGTAACAATTCTGTCTGTCCCTGAGTAAAAATTCTGTGGCCCTAAGTAAAGTTTCTGTGGCCCTGAGTAACAATTCTCTGGCACTCAGTAACAATTCTGTCTGTCCCTGAGTAACAATTCTCTGGCACTCAGTAACAATTCTGTCTGTCCCTGAGTAAAAATTCTGTGGCCCTAATTAAAGTTTCTGTGGCCCTGAGTAACAATTCTCTGGCACTCCGTAACAATTCTGTCTGTCCCTGAGTAACAATTCTCTGGCACTCAGTAACAATTCTGTCTGTCCCTGAGTAACAATTCTCTGGCACTCAGTAACAATTCTGTCTGTCCCTGAGTAAAAATTCTGTGGCCCTAAGTAAAGTTTCTGTGGCCCTGAGTAACAATTCTCTGGCACTCAGTAACAATTCTGTCTGTCCCTGAGTAACAATTCTCTGGCACTCAGTAACAATTCTGTCTGTCCCTGAGTAAAAATTCTGTGGCCCTAAGTAAAGTTTCTGTGGCCCTGAGTAACAATTCTCTGGCACTCAGTAACAATTCTGTCTGTCCCTGAGTAACAATTCTCTGGCACTCAGTAACAATTCTGTCTGTCCCTGAGTAAAAATTCTGTGGCCCTAAGTAAAGTTTCTGTGGCCCTGAGTAACAATTCTCTGGCACTCAGTAACAATTCTGTCTGTCCCTGAGTAACAATTCTCTGGCACTCAGTAACAATTCTGTCTGTCCCTGAGTAAAAATTCTGTGGCCCTAAGTAAAGTTTCTGTGGCCCTGAGTAACAATTCTCTGGCACTCAGTAACAATTCTCTCTGTCCCTGAGTAAAAATTCTGTGGCCCTAAGTAAAGTTTCTGTGGCCCTGAGTAACAATTCTCTGGCACTCCGTAACAATTCTGTCTGTCCCTGAGTAACAATTCTCTGGCACTCAGTAACAATTCTGTCTGTCCCTGAGTAACAATTCTCTGGCACTCAGTAACAATTCTGTCTGTCCCTGAGTAAAAATTCTGTGGCCCTAATTAAAGTTTCTGTGGCCCTGAGTAACAATTCTCTGGCACTCCGTAACAATTCTGTCTGTCCCTGAGTAACAATTCTCTGGCACTCAGTAACAATTCTGTCTGTCCCTGAGTAACAATTCTCTGGCACTCAGTAACAATTCTGTCTGTCCCTGAGTAAAAATTCTGTGGCCCTAAGTAAAGTTTCTGTGGCCCTGAGTAACAATTCTCTGGCACTCAGTAACAATTCTGTCTGTCCCTGAGTAACAATTCTCTGGCACTCAGTAACAATTCTGTCTGTCCCTGAGTAAAAATTCTGTGGCCCTAAGTAAAGTTTCTGTGGCCCTGAGTAACAATTCTCTGGCACTCAGTAACAATTCTGTCTGTCCCTGAGTAACAATTCTCTGGCACTCAGTAACAATTCTGTCTGTCCCTGAGTAAAAATTCTGTGGCCCTAAGTAAAGTTTCTGTGGCCCTGAGTAATAATTCTCTGGCACTCAGTAACAATTCTGTCTGTCCCTGAGTAAAAATTCTGTGGCCCTAAGTAAAGTTTCTGTGGCCCTGAGTAACAATTCTCTGGCACTCCGTAACAATTCTGTCTGTCCCTGAGTAACAATTCTCTGGCACTCAGTAACAATTCTGTCTGTCCCTGAGTAACAATTCTCTGGCACTCAGTAACAATTCTGTCTGTCCCTGAGTAAAAATTCTGTGGCCCTAATTAAAGTTTCTGTGGCCCTGAGTAACAATTCTCTGGCACTCCGTAACAATTCTGTCTGTCCCTGAGTAACAATTCTCTGGCACTCAGTAACAATTCTGTCTGTCCCTGAGTAACAATTCTCTGGCACTCAGTAACAATTCTGTCTGTCCCTGAGTAAAAATTCTGTGGCCCTAAGTAAAGTTTCTGTGGCCCTGAGTAACAATTCTCTGGCACTCAGTAACAATTCTGTCTGTCCCTGAGTAACAATTCTCTGGCACTCAGTAACAATTCTGTCTGTCCCTGAGTAAAAATTCTGTGGCCCTAAGTAAAGTTTCTGTGGCCCTGAGTAACAATTCTCTGGCACTCAGTAACAATTCTGTCTGTCCCTGAGTAAAAATTCTGTGGCCCTAAGTAAAGTTTCTGTGGCCCTGAGTAACAATTCTCTGGCACTCCGTAACAATTCTGTCTGTCCCTGAGTAACAATTCTCTGGCACTCAGTAACAATTCTGTCTGTCCCTGAGTAACAATTCTCTGGCACTCAGTAACAATTCTGTCTGTCCCTGAGTAAAAATTCTGTGGCCCTAAGTAAAGTTTCTGTGGCCCTGAGTAACAATTCTCTGGCACTCAGTAACAATTCTGTCTGTCCCTGAATAACAATTCTCTGGCACTCAGTAACAATTCTGTCTGTCCCTGAGTAAAAATTCTGTGGCCCTAATTAAAGTTTCTGTGGCCCTGAGTAACAATTCTCTGGCACTCAGTAACAATTCTGTCTGTGCCTGAGTAAAAATTCTGTGGCCCTAAGTAAAGTTTCTGTGGCCCTGAGTAACAATTCTCTGGCACTCAGTAACAATTCTGTCTGTCCCTGAGTAACAATTCTCTGGCACTCAGTAACAATTCTGTCTGTCCCTGAGTAAAAATTCTGTGGCCCTAAGTAAAGTTTCTGTGGCCCTGAGTAACAATTCTCTGGCACTCAGTAACAATTCTGTCTGTCCCTGAGTAAAAATTCTGTGGCACTAAGTAAAGTTTCTGTGGCCCTGAGTAACAATTCTCTGGCACTCCGTAACAATTCTGTCTGTCCCTGAGTAACAATTCTCTGGCACTCAGTAACAATTCTGTCTGTCCCTGAGTAACAATTCTCTGGCACTCAGTAACAATTCTGTCTGTCCCTGAGTAAAAATTCTGTGGCCCTAATTAAAGTTTCTGTGGCCCTGAGTAACAATTCTCTGGCACTCCGTAAAAATTCTGTCTGTCCCTGAGTAACAATTCTCTGGCACTCAGTAACAATTCTGTCTGTCCCTGAGTAACAATTCTCTGGCACTCAGTAACAATTCTGTCTGTCCCTGAGTAAAAATTCTGTGGCCCTAAGTAAAGTTTCTGTGGCCCTGAGTAACAATTCTCTGGCACTCAGTAACAATTCTGTCTGTCCCTGAGTAACAATTCTCTGGCACTCAGTAACAATTCTGTCTGTCCCTGAGTAAAAATTCTGTGGCCCTAAGTAAAGTTTCTGTGGCCCTGAGTAATAATTCTCTGGCACTCAGTAACAATTCTGTCTGTCCCTGAGTAAAAATTCTGTGGCCCTAAGTAAAGTTTCTGTGGCCCTGAGTAACAATTCTCTGGCACTCCGTAACAATTCTGTCTGTCCCTGAGTAACAATTCTCTGGCACTCAGTAACAATTCTGTCTGTCCCTGAGTAACAATTCTCTGGCACTCAGTAACAATTCTGTCTGTCCCTGAGTAAAAATTCTGTGGCCCTAATTAAAGTTTCTGTGGCCCTGAGTAACAATTCTCTGGCACTCCGTAACAATTCTGTCTGTCCCTGAGTAACAATTCTCTGGCACTCAGTAACAATTCTGTCTGTCCCTGAGTAACAATTCTCTGGCACTCAGTAACAATTCTGTCTGTCCCTGAGTAAAAATTCTGTGGCCCTAAGTAAAGTTTCTGTGGCCCTGAGTAACAATTCTCTGGCACTCAGTAACAATTCTGTCTGTCCCTGAGTAACAATTCTCTGGCACTCAGTAACAATTCTGTCTGTCCCTGAGTAAAAATTCTGTGGCCCTAAGTAAAGTTTCTGTGGCCCTGAGTAACAATTCTCTGGCACTCAGTAACAATTCTGTCTGTCCCTGAGTAAAAATTCTGTGGCCCTAAGTAAAGTTTCTGTGGCCCTGAGTAACAATTCTCTGGCACTCCGTAACAATTCTGTCTGTCCCTGAGTAACAATTCTCTGGCACTCAGTAACAATTCTGTCTGTCCCTGAGTAACAATTCTCTGGCACTCAGTAACAATTCTGTCTGTCCCTGAGTAAAAATTCTGTGGCCCTAAGTAAAGTTTCTGTGGCCCTGAGTAACAATTCTCTGGCACTCAGTAACAATTCTGTCTGTCCCTGAGTAACAATTCTCTGGCACTCAGTAACAATTCTGTCTGTCCCTGAGTAAAAATTCTGTGGCCCTAATTAAAGTTTCTGTGGCCCTGAGTAACAATTCTCTGGCACTCAGTAACAATTCTGTCTGTGCCTGAGTAAAAATTCTGTGGCCCTAAGTAAAGTTTCTGTGGCCCTGAGTAACAATTCTCTGGCACTCAGTAACAATTCTGTCTGTCCCTGAGTAACAATTCTCTGGCACTCAGTAACAATTCTGTCTGTCCCTGAGTAAAAATTCTGTGGCCCTAAGTAAAGTTTCTGTGGCCCTGAGTAACAATTCTCTGGCACTCAGTAACAATTCTGTCTGTCCCTGAGTAAAAATTCTGTGGCACTAAGTAAAGTTTCTGTGGCCCGGAGTAACAATTCTCTGGCACTCCGTAACAATTCTGTCTGTCCCTGAGTAACAATTCTCTTGCACTCAGTAACAATTCTGTCTGTCCCTGAGTAACAATTCTCTGGCACTCAGTAACAATTCTGTCTGTCCCTGAGTAAAAATTCTGTGGCCCTAATTAAAGTTTCTGTGGCCCTGAGTAACAATTCTCTGGCACTCCGTAACAATTCTGTCTGTCCCTGAGTAACAATTCTCTGGCACTCAGTAACAATTCTGTCTGTCCCTGAGTAACAATTCTCTGGCACTCAGTAACAATTCTGTCTGTCCCTGAGTAAAAATTCTGTGGCCCTAAGTAAAGTTTCTGTGGCCCTGAGTAACAATTCTCTGGCACTCAGTAACAATTCTGTCTGTCCCTGAGTAACAATTCTCTGGCACTCAGTAACAATTCTGTCTGTCCCTGAGTAAAAATTCTGTGGCCCTAAGTAAAGTTTCTGTGGCCCTGAGTAACAATTCTCTGGCACTCAGTAACAATTCTGTCTGTCCCTGAGTAAAAATTCTGTGGCCCTAAGTAAAGTTTCTGTGGCCCTGAGTAACAATTCTCTGGCACTCCGTAACAATTCTGTCTGTCCCTGAGTAACAATTCTCTGGCACTCAGTAACAATTCTGTCTGTCCCTGAGTAACAATTCTCTGGCACTCAGTAACAATTCTGTCTGTCCCTGAGTAAAAATTCTGTGGCCCTAAGTAAAGTTTCTGTGGCCCTGAGTAACAATTCTCTGGCACTCAGTAACAATTCTGTCTGTCCCTGAGTAACAATTCTCTGGCACTCAGTAACAATTCTGTCCGTCCCTGAGTAAAAATTCTGTGGCCCTAATTAAAGTTTCTGTGGCCCTGAGTAACAATTCTCTGGCACTCCGTAACAATTCTGTCTGTCCCTGAGTAAAAATTCTGTGGCCCTAAGTAAAGTTTCTGTGGCCCTGAGTAACAATTCTCTGGCACTCAGTAACAATTCTGTCTGTCCCTGAGTAACAATTCTCTGGCACTCAGTAACAATTCTGTCTGTCCCTGAGTAAAAATTCTGTGGCCCTAAGTAAAGTTTCTGTGGCCCTGAGTAACAATTCTCTGGCACTCCGTAACAATTCTGTCTGTCCCTGAGTAACAATTCTCTGGCACTCAGTAACAATTCTGTCTGTCCCTGAGTAAAAATTCTGTGGCCCTAATTAAAGTTTCTGTGGCCCTGAGTAACAATTCTCTGGCACTCCGTAACAATTCTGTCTGTCCCTGAGTAAAAATTCTCTGGCCCTAAGTAAAGTTTCTGTGGCCCTGAGTAACAATTCTCTGGCACTCAGTAACAATTCTGTCTGTCCCTGAGTAACAATTCTCTGGCACTCAGTAACAATTCTGTCTGTCCCTGAGTAAAAATTCTGTGGCCCTAAGTAAAGTTTCTGTGGCCCTGAGTAACAATTCTCTGGCACTCCGTAACAATTCTGTCTGTCCCTGAGTAACAATTCTCTGGCACTCAGTAACAATTCTGTCTGTCCCTGAGTAAAAATTCTGTGGCCCTAATTAAAGTTTCTGTGGCCCTGAGTAACAATTCTCTGGCACTCCGTAACAATTCTGTCTGTCCCTGAGTATGAATTCTGTGGCCCTAACTAGCGTTTCTTTGTCCCTAAGTAACAGTTCTGTGGCCCTGAGTAACAATTCTGTGTCTGTGCGAGTAACAATTCTGTGGCCCTAAGTAACAGTTCTGTGGCCCTCAGTAACAGTTCTGTGTCTGTGCGAGTAACAATTCTGTGTCTGTGCGAGTAACAATTCTGTGGCCCTAAGTAAAAGTTCTGTGGCCTTCAGTAACAATTCTGTGTCTGTGCAAGTAACAATTCTGTGTCTGTGCGAGTAACAATTCTGTGGCCCTAAGTAAAGTTTCTGTGGCCCTAAGTAACAATTCTCTGGCACTCAGTAACAATTCTGTCTGTCCCTGAGTAAAAATTCTCTGGCACTCAGTAACAATTCTGTCTGTCCCTGAGTAAAAATTCTTTGGCCCTAAGTAAAGTTTCTGGGGCCCTGAGTAACAATTCTCTGGCACTCAGTAACAATTCTGTCTGTCCCTGAGTAAAAATTCTGTGGCCCTAAGTAAAGTTTCTGTGGCCCTGAGTAACAATTCTCTGGCACTCCGTAACAATTCTGTCTGTCCCTGAGTAACAATTCTCTGGCACTCAGTAACAATTCTGTCTGTCCCTGAGTAAAAATTCTGTGGCCCTAAGTAAAGTTTCTGTGGCCCTGAGTAACAATTCTCTGGCACTCTGTAACAATTCTGTCTGTCCCTGAGTATGAATTCTGTGGCCCTAACTAGCGTTTCTTTGTCCCTAAGTAACAGTTCTGTGGCCCTGAGTAACAATTCTGTGTCTGTGCGAGTAACAATTCTGTGGCCCTAAGTAACAGTTCTGTGGCCCTCAGTAACAGTTCTGTGTCTGTGCGAGTAACAATTCTGTGTCTGTGCGAGTAACAATTCTGTGGCCCTAAGTAACAGTTCTGTGGCCTTCAGTAACAATTCTGTGTCTGTGCGAGTAACAATTCTGTGTCTGTGCGAGTAACAATTCTGTGGCCCTAAGTAAAGTTTCTGTGGCCCTAAGTAACAATTCTCTGGCACTCAGTAACAATTCTGTCTGTCCCTGAGTAACAATTCTCTGGCACTCAGTAACAATTCTGTCTGTCCCTGAGTAAAAATTCTGTGGCTCTAAGTAAAGTTTCTGGGGCCCTGAGTAACAATTCTCTGGCACTCAGTAACAATTCTGTCTGTCCCTGAGTAACAATTCTCTGGCACTCAGTAACAATTCTGTCTGTCCCTGAGTAAAAATTCTGTGGCCCTAAGTAAAGTTTCTGTGGCCCTAAGTAACAATTCTCTGGCACTCAGTAACAATTCTGTCTGTCCCTGAGTAACAATTCTCTGGCACTCAGTAACAATTCTGTCTGTCCCTGAGTAAAAATTCTGTGGCCCTAATTAAAGTTTCTGTGGCCCTAAGTAACAATTCTCTGGCACTCAGTAACAATTCTGTCTGTCCCTGAGTAACAATTCTCTGGCACTCAGTAACAATTCTGTCTGTCCCTGAGTAAAAATTCTGTGGCCCTAATAACGTTTCTGTGGCCCTAAGTAACAATTCTCTGGCACTGAGTAACAATTCTGTCTGTCCCTGAGTATGAATTCTGTGGCCCTAACTAGCGTTTCTTTGTCCCTAAATAACGATTCTGTGGCCCTCATTAACAAGTCTGTGTCCCTGAGTAATGGTTCTCTGTCCCTAAGTAACTTTTCTCTGTCCCCAATTATCGTTTCTGTGGCCCTAACTCTGTCCCTGTCCCTAGTACAGAGCGGTCTGCCTCTGTTCAATAACTGCAGGCAAATGAAGAATTCCAAAATGGCCGCTATTTATAGCTCGACCATTACACAGTGCTGGCTGGCTGGCTGCTGATTGGCTGATGCGATCACATGTAGTTGAGGAATGCATTATGGGTCAGCGCGCCTTGTCTGCGCGCCTTCCCAGACATCCCCGCTCCGTCGCCGCACATGTCAGCCGCCATTTTCTGAAAAATTTCGATTCGCGCGTCCGAATTAGGCTATTTTTCGGATTCGGTACGAATCAAAATTTTTCCGATATTCGACTCGAATTCCACTTCGGATACTTCGATTCGCTCATCTCTACTGACAACCACCGCTCTCCTCACTGAGCAGACTGAGAACTGAGTGATCAGCAGTCATGTGATCACTCAGTTCTCAGGCTTAGGACCAATGTAGGACAACTGCGACATCACACTGATGCTGCCAGATAGAGGTATTTGTGTTTGTTTGTTTTTTAGCAGCCCCAAATTTCTCCTTTAAATAGCATGCCTGGGGATGCCCTGACCCTGCTTGTAAAGTGGCATATCTGTGCAATCTATACAACCATTTACAGGAAAACTGACATTTACAAAGTAATAGGTGTGTTTAAATTCCTAACAAAAAAAAAACATCTCCCAGATGATTTGTTCAGTTTGTAAACGGAGAAGTCAGGGATTCCATTCATCTATACCAGACCTTTATTTTAGATGAGGGTATGAGAGAGATGTTAATAGGATACCCCACAGAAAAAACTACACTGCAAGACCCCCCCCCCTCCCCTAATCCAAACCGTGCCCTTCTGGTCAGGTAATAATTTTAAGGGGAAACCCATGCAAAAAAATTGCTTGTGGTCCCTCTAAATTTTACAGTAGACCCTTTGGTTAAAGGGCTCTTCCAGATTCCAATAAGCCTCTTGCCAACACATCCTTACAACCTCTGGGCAAGGGTTATGGGGAAGAGGCACTTGTCCTCATCAATATGGAGACCAGGCGCTTTGCCAAGTGTTAATGTGGCCCTGGCACATTACCCCTCCTATGTAGAGGGTGTAACAATAGTGGGCATTAGGGACATGGAAGATGTACATAACAGCCATCTTGTTAAGGTCTCAGCCATTTTGTTTTCATGCGCAGTGATCTCGCTCTATCCTCCTGCAAACTTTAGAATTTGTAGCCATAACTTTTAACTAATTTCAAAAGAGCCTCTTATCTCCACTAAAACATATGCCAGAGTCCAGACCTGAGTGCCAGCTGTGAACAGCTAATTAGTCTTGGAAGGATGTCTGCTTCTGCGAATCATGAAAAACTCTTCCCTCTGACTTATCGTAAAACCATAATAACTCAGTCAAGCCTGTCACACATGACATGAAAGGCCATTAAAGCACTAGAAATGCAGAGCATGCGATAAAACGTCTATTCCACAACTTAACAATTCTGCATACAATTCATAGAATTCAACAGGAACAGGACACTAATATTAGGTATATATTTGAATGGGGAATATCATACTGAACAAATCAAGGTCATGCATGACTATGTTAGCACATACAAAAGGAGAGAAAGCAGTCTCCTCCCTCCTAGGTGACAAAGGTAAGCTGTGTTTGGTATCCCTGGATAAGAAATATAATTCTGAATAATATTCTATCAGTTTTCTAGAATACCACCTGCATGTATTGGAAGTTATTAATATTAGTGTAAAACTGTATTTGGGAATTGGTCATAAACGTGGTGACCTCCCAGTACCCATCCCTTAAACCGGCTTATTGGTCAGATGATCTCTGGCGACACCCCTTTGATATCACACAAAAGGGGATGACAGGACCTGGCAAGCAAGCTCTTGTTTTAACATCAACCAAGGAACATGCAAGAAAGCCAGGGCAACATTTTGCTTGGACAATTGGACTCTGCTAAAACCAAGGACTTTAAAAGTAGTCTCCATTTTCACCTCCTTTTATTTCTCTGTTGCGCTATTGTTCTCTTTATGTTTTTGTAACATCCTTTTCTGTAAATATCTTAATTGCACCATTTGACCTTTTCATTAATAAACCCTACTCTGAAAAGTGTTAAAACTATCTCTGGTTTTTAATGCAAACTAAAGAATCCCTGTCTCCTGAAGAGTACAACTGATAATAATCCTCTGAATATACAGTTGTGTTCAAAATAATAGCAGTCAGACATCACTAACCTGATCAATCACTGTTTTTGGTAGAAATTATATTTCTACATAGCAAATAATTTACTAGCAGGTGTAGTAGAGTAATAGAAATCCAACAGACCCAACAGTCACGACATGCATGCTGCTGATTCTGTGTAATTGAATCACTAATTGAAAGGGGCATGTTCAAAATAATAGCAGTGTGGAGTTCTATTAGTGAGGTCATTCATTCTTTGAAAAACAGGTGGCAATTATTGCCCTTATTTAAGGAAGGAAGGCAGCAAATGTTGTACATGCTGGTTACAGAGCATTTATCTCTGAAATACTGAGGAAAATGGGTCGTTCCAGACAATGTTCAGAAGAACAGCGTACCTTGATTAAAAAGTTTATTGGAGAGGGGAAAACATAAAGAAGTGCAGACAATGATAGGATGCTCAGCTAAAATGATCACAAATGCTTTAAAATGGCAACCAAAACCTGAAAGACGTGGAAGAAAGCGAAAAACTACCATTCGAATGGATAGAAGAATAGCCAAAATGGCAAGGACTCAGCCAACAATCAGCTCCAGGAAGATCAAAGAAGGTCTAAAGTTACCTGTGAGTACTGTTACAATTAGAAGACACCTATGTGAAGCCAAGCTATCTGCAAGAAGCCCCCACAAAGTCCCACTGTTGAAAAAAAGACGTGCTGAAGAGTTTACAATTTGCCAAAGAGCACATTGACTGGCCTAAAGAGAAATGGTGCAACATTTTGTGGACTGATGAAAGTAAGATTGTTCTTTTTGGGTCTAGTGGCCGGAGACAGTTTGTCAGACAACCCCCAAACACTGAATTCAAGCCACAGTACACTGTGAAGACAGTGAAGCATGGTCGCGCAAGCATCATGATATGGGGATGTTTCTCATACTACGGTTTTGGGCCTATTTATCGCATACCAGGGATCATGGATCAGTTTGAATACATCAGAATACTTGAAGAGGTCATGTTGCCTTATGCTGAAGAGGAAATGCCCTTGAAATGGGTGTTCCAACAAGACAACAATACCAAACACACCAGTAAATGTGCAACATCTTGGTTCCAGACCAACAAGATTGACGTTATGGAGTGGCCAGACCAATCCCCGGATCTTAATCCAATAGAAAACTTGAGGGGTGACATAAAAAATGCAGTTTCTGGGGTAAAACCAAGAAATAGAGAAGAATTGTGGAATGTAGTCCAATCATCCTGGGCTGGAATACCTGTTCACAGGTGCCAGAAGTTGGTTGACTCCATGCAACAAAGATGTACGGCAGTTCTCAGAAACAGTGGTTATACAACTAAGGTGTCCGTTTATGAACCAGCAATAAATGATCGCTGCTCAGTTCTCCAGTGTTCTCGGAGAACACAGTTCTCCTGTGAATGCCTTTTATGAAGCAGTTCTCCGAACGAAGGGAGAGCGGTCTACAAACGCTTGGAGAATGGTCTACAAATGGTGGAAAACGGCTGATTTTACTATAATCTCGCGAGATTACAGTAAAAGATCAGTTTACTAAACAATCAGCTCCAGGAAGATCAAAGAAGGTCTAAAGTTACCTGTGAGTACTGTTACAATTAGAAGACGCCTATGTGAAGCCAAGCTATCTGCAAGAAGCCCCCCCGCAAAGTCCCACTGTTGAAAAAAAGACATGTGCTGAAGAGGTTACAATTTGCCAAAGAGCACATTGACTGGCCTAAAGAGAAATAGCGCAACATTTTGTGGACTGATGAAAGTAAGATTGTTCTTTTTGGGTCTAGTGGCCGGAGACAGTTTGTCAGACGACCCCCAAACACTGAATTCAAGCCACAGTACACTGTGAAGACAGTGAAGCATGGTTGCGCAAGCATGATGATATTGGGATGTTTCTCATACTACGGTGGTGGGCCTATTTATCGCATACCAGGGATCATGGATCAGTTTGAATACATCAGAATACTTGAAGAGGTCATGCTGCCTTATGCTGAAGAGGAAATGCCCTTGAAATGGGTGTTCCAACAAGACAACGACCCCAAACACACCAGTAAACGTGCAACATCTTGGTTCCAGACCAACAAGATTGACGTTATGGAGTGGCCAGCCCAATCCCCGAATCTTAATCCAATAGAAAACTTGTGGGGTGACATCAAAAATGCAGTTTCTGAGGCAAAACCAAGAAATAGAGAAGAACTGTGGAATGTAGTCCAATCATCCTGGGCTGGAATACCTGTTCACAGGTGCCAGAAGTTGGTTGACTCCATGCAACACAGATGTACAGCAGTTCTCAGAAACAGTGCTTATACAACTAAATATTAATTAAGTGATTCAAAGGAAAGCAAAATCTTCAAACATTTTTCAGTTTATATAGGGAATGTTTGAGTTTGCTATTTTTTTGAACAGTCTAATATTCACTTTTCTTCAATTTTTTTTAGAGGAACAACACAAATTTGATATATTCTTCTTCATGTTTTGATTTGGAATAGAATGTGTAGTGTTCCCAATGCATTTGTGTGTATGGAAATAAAAGCTATTAGAAGGATTTTGAGCTTTATTCACTTTTTTCAACACACTGCTATTATTTTGAACACAACTGTACCTGTCTGTGGTGACAGTGTGTGTTCAGATGTTTATGCTAAAGTCTTAGTGTTATTGCTAAGATTTGTGAGTTTCCTCCTTTTCAGTAAAAAGGTGGCGGTGGCAGTTCAAAGGGTTAATTGCTAATCAACCTAACCCAGTGACAATCGCTCTAAGGCTGCTGGCAGATTGTGGTCCTGTGAACTGGAAAATCTCTGTGCAGGGTGCAGCTGAGGGTGGCATTGTTATGCATTTAACAGTGCGGTGTTAGACTGGCGGGTCCTTTGGCACGAGTTGGTTAGAAGGGCAGGGGTCGGGCACCGCATTCGTCATAGAAGGCATGTGGCTTGGTATAGCTTAGGAGGAAGGGTGCACACTTATCCCCCACTTTCTTGGCCTGTCAAGCGGCATGTTCAGATAAGGGTCTGTTGTTGATGTTTGAGGGGAACCTCCTTAAGGGCCTAGTATAAATTATAGCGGAAACCCCCGCGCTGTTTACCTTTTTAAATATGTGTGGATCCTTTTCTTACATTTCTTTTTCCCTGCCATGTAAGTAAATGGGGCCAGTTAAATCACTGATTACTAAAGTGTATGTAACCCTAGCATTTCATATTCCTGCTATGTGGTTGTGTTAGTAAAATGCATCCTGTTCTCTGTGTATTGCTTCCCTTGTGTGAATTACCTGGTGATCCTGCCAGTCCTCCTGCTTTCATATTTCAAACTGACCACACTAAGCATGGAATCACATCCATCCCGGTGTGGTCAGTTTTTTTCTTTGCATTCTACTTGGGAGCGCAGCCTGCCTGTCCTCTAATGATCACACTTGTGCTGAGGATCAGTG